>NC_138552.1:286305915-286608415 GCF_964273705.1 Natrix helvetica | reverse complement strand
GAAGACAGTGCTAAACCATTTCCATACGTGCAAAAAAAAAGGAAAAAAGGAAAAAAAAGCACACAGACATATCTATGCCACTAACTAAACTCACACAAGTTTGATAAATAAACTCAAAGGGGCATTACTATACTTTTAACCTTTAAGCAGTTGGCTCTCATTCTCTGCAAAATGGGATGAAACTTTCATTCTCGGCTTCCTTCCATTAAAACAGAATTAAGAAACGCCATTATTTTGCAATGTCATGTAAAAACTGGGGAGCATGCAACATGGACATGAATGATAATTAGGTAATATTTAATCAAATTTTAAATGGGAAAAGTTATCTGTCTGCCTTTTATCTATGTATCTATATTAATTTTATTTATTTTTATCCCACAATAACTCAAGGTAACAAATATAGCTAATATTCCCTCCCTCCACCTATTTTTCCCACAACAACCCTGTGAGATTGGTTGGGCTAAGAGAGAAACACTGCTCCAAAACCACTGACCTAACTTTCTAAACCATACATCACAATTGTCTCTAGGGGATCCTGGTTTATATGTATATGTACACACACCCATCAGAGCACAAGGAAGCATTTTAAGCCATTTTGCTACTAATGGACAAAATTTAAGTTGCAACGCCAAATCTCCTATTTATAAGTGAATAAACCTCCCTAAATAGAGACGGCTACAAATCTAAACAGGGACCTTCCATCTTAATGCATTAAATACTCATCCTAAATACCACCAATTGCCAGTTGTAAATGTAAAATATTGAACAATCTTTTCTTTAATGCAGGCTGTGGAGTTATAACGCACATCTATATTAGCTTCCCAGCTTCATCCTAAATAACAAGATGGGCAGTATATAAATGTAATAAATAAAATAAATTCATAAAATCTATATGCCTTTGGTTTTTTTTTAAAAAATTAGTCGATAAGAATGTATTTGAGCAGGGCTGAATCCAAAATGAGTTTGTTAAAAAAAAAAATCTCTTGAAAGATAACATTAAATGCCATGCTATATTTATGAATCTCAAAATAATGGTCGTCGTTCCATTTCATTTGACGAAAGTGAAGTAGATTGCTTTTTGAGGGACTCGTATAAAGGAATCTGGTGTTTCTAAATTTATAAAAGGCATTGCAATCATTTGTTTAAAGAGCTTACTCCAAGGGCTGCTTTTCGACCAACTTGTAAGACATTCCCCTCATCCCCAGGCATTAAAATTGCCCGCACTCAACTTGCACAAAATTCCAATCAATTTGAAGATGGTGCCAAGAGCAAGGGAAGTCCTAGGAAAGTTGCAATTTCCCATGAACTTACCAGAAACTCAGTGGGACGCACACCTCAGCATCATTCCCCTGTTGCAGATTTCAGATCCAGAGCTCTTGAATCAGTTCCTGCTGCTGCCCGGATCAGATTTTTAAAAATCACTTTGGAAGACTACCTGGCTGGGTTCCTAAAACCTTCCGGAGTTTCCTGTTGCCATACAAAACCTGACAGACAAAAACCGTGCCAGGAATGTGCATGTTTCTTAAGCAAGCATCAGTCTTCTTTCTCTTGCACGTTAGCCGGAGACAATATTGGCCAATTACTTCTCTCAGCCAAAATATCTACTACACTGATCCAACTTGAGAAGCCTCTGCTGCCCCACAGAGGCAACGATTTCAACATTCCTTTTCACACAGCTGGCAGGAGAAAATGATCTTACCTTAAACTTTTTTCTTTCTTTTATTTTAACCTGTCTTTTGCAAGACCTTTGTAGCCAGGAGGTTCCTCTCTCTGAATATTCACCCACTCATTGGACCATAAAACAAAGTCAATTGCATTTTATACCCTCTTTAAAGGAAGCAAAGATAGGTGGGGAGTCCCTTACTTTTTAGAGTGACAAATGAGTCATTTTTGGCTTTCCTCGCAAACAGGCAGGATGTTTAGCAACACAGCTTTATTGCCATTATATAAGCCAGCACAAAATAGTTAAGTTAGTTTATGTCTTTTTTTTTTCTAAAACTCACCGGCATCTTACTAATGAGGGAATTTCCAAGACTCTGCTGAATTTTCTCTTCCTCCAAATCAGATCCTGTAGAGAGGAGTGATGATGTAACGATGAGAAAATAATTTTTAACATAAAATACGGTATAGGGTTTCCTGCCTAGGCAGGGGGTTGGACTAGAAGACCTCCAAGGTCCCATCCAACTCTACTATTGTATTGTATTAGAATAACATAAAGAAGAAAATAAATGTCTGAATATAATTGCAGTACTATCATTGTATTG
The DNA here is from genome assembly GCF_964273705.1 of Natrix helvetica. Lineage (NCBI taxonomy): Eukaryota > Metazoa > Chordata > Lepidosauria > Squamata > Natricidae > Natrix > Natrix helvetica. Next base: position 286,606,151 of record NC_138552.1, on the reverse strand, counting down.
CAGTGACATTTTTAATTCAGTTGGAAGCATTTTTTTTCCTACTTACTTTTTCTCCTGGCCTCATTCACTTTTTAGAGTGTGGCCCTTCTGTTGAAAGAATGCGCAGCCCACTCTGTCCACAAAATTGCTGCCCCTCAAACCATGGTATGCCTGGTTATCCCACAGTGACCAGTTAATCTGACATGCGACTAGACAATTTGTGACTTTCCAGAGGTTATTGGACTCTGCTTCCAATTATCCTTGGCCAACTGGGTCAGGAGCTGTTAAGTAATGAAATCTAATATTTAGAGGGGCAATGGTACCCCATTTCTGATTTAACTCTAATTTAACAATCTCTGCTTAAGCTATTGGCTTGGCCACACAGTCCCTTTCACTTATTATTGAATGTTGCAAGTTCTCAATTTTATATCTGCTTCATATCTATTATATATACACCGTATTTTTCGGAGTATAAGATGCTCTGAAGTATAAGACGCAACTAGCTTTTGGGGAGGAAAGAAAATCTGCCTCTGCATCCCAGCAATTTGCCTTCTTGCAGCAAACAGAGTGTTTCAGTTTCAATTTCAGCACAGTCTGATTAGCACAATCAGATGATTGTCGGTTGGATCTGCCTGTTCTGGGCGACGGGAATCGGAATGGGTGGAAAATGGGGCACACAGAGGCTGAAAACGGGGCACACGGAGGCGGCAATAGGCAATGGCAATCCATACAGCCTGAAACAGCTGATGGTCAGGAGGCCGATCCAACCAATAATCAGCTGCTTGTGCTAATCAGGCTGTGCTGAAGCTGAAACAGGCTGTTTGCTGTTAGGAGGTAAGTTGCTGGGAGGCAGAGACCAAATGGTGGGGGCCGGCAGGTGGGCAGGACTACATTCGGTGTATAAGACACACCCAAATTTTCACCCTCTTTTAGGGGGGGAAAGTGTGTCTTAAACTCTGAAAAATATGGTAGTTCATATGCTTGTATACTATGTGAAGTAATAGAGAGCCAATTTGACATAGGAGATAAATTTCACATGGAAACCTAACTTCAGGAGAGCCAATCCGGCGTAGTTGTTAAAGCATTAGTCTAGAAACCGGGAGATCATGAATTCTAGTCCTGCCTTAGGAGCAAAGTCAATGGCAAACCAATTCTGAAAAATCTTGCCAAGAAAATCCCAAAGGTGCTTTTTTTTTTTCCAAGAGGCAACTGGATTTCTGGTTTTTCTTTGAAGACATTTTGCTTCACATCCAAGAAGCTTATTCAGAGCTGAAGAAGCTTCTTGGATGTGAAGCGAAACATCTTCAAAGAAAAACCAGAAAGTCCAGTTGCCTCTTGAAAAATAAAAGCACCTTTGGGACAACCAAGACCTGGATAACTGAGAATCTCCATGGACACTTGCCAAGAAAACTGCAGGGACTTTTTTGGGTAGGAGTGAAGAGTAAGGGCAATGGAAGAGTTTAGTACAGTGCTTAAACCACCGGGCCAGAAAGTTCTAGTCCCACTTCAAACACAAAGCCAGCTAGGAGACTTTGGGCCAGTCACTCCCTTTCAGCCCTGGGATGCCAGCAATAGCAATACAATAATACAATAGTAGAGTTGGAAAGGACCTTGGAGGTCTTCTAGTCCAACCCCCTGCCTAGGCAGGAAACCCTATACCGTTTCAGACAAATAGCTATCCAACATCTTCTTAAAGACTTGCAGTGTTGGGGCATTCACAACTTCTGGAGGCAACTTCTGTTCCACTGATTAATTGTTCTAACTGTCAGGAAATTTCTCCTCAATTCTAAGTTGCTTCTCTCCTTGATCAGTTTCCACCCATTGCTTCTTGTTCTGCCCTCAGGTGCCTTGGAGAACAGTTTGACTCCCTCTTCTTTGTGGCAGCCCCTGAGATATTGGAACACTGCTATCATGTCTCCCCTAGTCCTTCTTTCTCTTAAGCTAAACATACCCAGTTCCTGCAACCGTTCTTCATATGTTTTAGTCTCCAGTCCCCTAATCATCTTTGTTGCTCTTCTCTGCACTCTTTCTAGAGTCTCCACATCTTTTTTACATCGTGGCGACCAGAACTGAATGCAGTTTTCCAAGTGTGGCCTTACCAAGGCATTATAAAGTGGTATTATAAAGTGGCAAAGCACTTCTGAAATGTTGCCAAGAAACCCACAGTCGCCAGGACTTAACACCCACTCAAAGGACCAAACCAAAATAAAATAATTGGATCTTGAACCAACCTGCTCAAGCCTGTTGAGCATATCCCATTTTTTCCCTTTCGCTTTGGGGCCATCCTCTGCTGCAATTCCTTATCCTAAGAGGAACAAAGCTGATTTGGCACAGAGGCTCCTTTTGGGGAAGGATCCAAGCTGTCTGATGAAGATGCTGCAATACAAATTCAGGGAACGAATTAGCAGGCTAAAAAAAGCAAGAAGGGAGAAAGAAGTTATTAATGTTAGAATCCCAACCATCTGCTTGGAAGTCCAACTTTAGAGACTGCTAGACAAGTGGATTGCATCTTCATAGAATTATATCACTGATCATCTCAGAAGAAAATCTCCTAGAGAATAGTCAGGGATGATTTTTAAAGTGGCTATGCCTTCCTTGTCTTCTTTTCTGTCTGATCATTTGGTGTTTTAAGTGAAATTTTGATTTGTTTTTGTACTTGCCTGGTTCTAGAAATCTGGAAGAGGGTCGTTTCGAGTAGATTTTATGAACATGATTTTATAAATAGCCAAAGACTTTATTCAGATAAAGCAAAGCTGGAGAGTAATAAGAAAAACTGTGTGGTGGTGGCATAGATTGGCATTTTTCTAGAGTTCAACAGAGAATAAGACCAGAGAGTGTCTTATCTATGGTGTGTGGGAATGAGGTCGCCATGGTGTGTGTGCAGATCAGTTTTCCTGATTGGAACACATATACGGAATTTGGGACTGAAATAAATTGAGTATTGAATGCGGGTTGAGCTGGATGCCCACTGGGAGGACCCCATCTAGAAAGCTGTGTCTGCAAAATAGAACAATGCATAACAGAGACTTTCCAGGCTAAAGCAGCCTAGGGAACACACAGTCCAAGCTGATAAGATACTAACACCAAAAAGCACCGCTTGAGCGACAGGCAAATGTATTGTATGTAACCAATGATAATTCAGAATGCTTTTGTTTCCGCATATGCTGCTAATAAAAGGGGGGTCCAGAATTCATTCTGGGCCCACTCGCTCCGAGGAAAACCGTGCGTTTGTCTTCATTCCCCCCTGAGTGGTCCCGCCTTGATGCGGTCACCCCCGGAGGAGACCCGGGAAATACCGCAATGGTGATTCTCAGTCAGCCAGGTCACAGTTGTCCCAAAGGTACTTTTTTTTCAAGAGGCAATTGGACTTTCTTAGGGGGGGGGGGTTCCATTGAAAATGTTTCACTTCTCATCCAAGTTTGAAAGAAACTTTAGGATGAGAAACAAAACGTTTTCAAGGAAAAAAGCACCCAAGAAAGTCTGGTTGCCTTTTGAAAAGCACTTTAGGACAATACCCAAGGGTGTCAAAAACGGATGTCATTACACCCTCATCTGACAATGGTCTCCGTTAAATCTCATGATCATGATCGTGTAATAACATCTCAATTCAATGGACCATTCATGAGGATTATCCATTCCATCCAAATGTTTGCTAAACCTGAATTTAATCATTTGCATAGTTACATACTTACTTAAATTGCTCCCAACATCTGGATTGGAATCAAATTTAACATTCTTAAGGAGAATGGTGTTTGTTTTTGTTTTTGGTAGCCCAAAATTAGAAGGAATCTGCTAGCACCTTTTCAAACTAACAAATTTTATTAGAAGTCTGAAAACTTGCTAGCTGATACCTAGTGATTTTTTTGCTTTTTATAAGAAATTGAATTAACACTTATTTTGAGGCTTATATATGCTTGCATTTCTGGTTGAGAAAAGATGCTTCTGATTTTCACAATTCTGCAACTGAGATTGATTGAGGATTTGAGGGAGCAAAAAGGGCTAAAGGGCTGCCCCTCCCCACCCCGGAAAAATGCTTGAGACTAAAACTCCAATTTTATGAAATCACTTCCATGAAAATATGTAGGGCTTCTGAAGGAAAAACTTATTTTTATGGATTCAGCGTTTGATCGCCTTCCATACTTCACCAATTTATTTGACAACATTTTTCTTTTGTTTCTTCAAATTAAAATGTTGGTGGTTTGCCACCGGCTGCCTGCAAAGAATCTGCACATTTCCTGAGTATCCTGAGATGGCAAAACAAAGGGCAGCTCTAAAATGTTTAAAAAGAAATGGCATTGGAGAACCCAGCTAAGTGGACAGCCTCGAGATAAAGGCCTGCTGATGATTTTTTTTTTAAAAAATATTTGTACTGCAACAAGGAAATTGGAATAAATAATTCCTAGAGAAGAAGAGCTACTGAAGGCACATCCAAAGTATCAGGGGATGCCCCAAACCAGATTCTGCTAGGAAAGTTAAGATGCTTGCCCAGAAATTTTCAACTGACCTATGTAATTTGCTGGGAAATCGGGTTGAAGAGTGAAATGAATCAGTCCATCTTCTGCCCATCCCAAAATGAATGAACAAATGAATGAAAACCTGGCTCCACCAACATCATGGTGGAAAAAATAAGTAAAAATAACTAAGTGAAAACACATGCCAGGAAAGGGGAAAGGGGAATTGAGTCTATTTTCAAAACAAGAAACAGACAACCTCAAGTCAATTGCTTGAATTTCCCAGTCATCATAGGCAACTGACAAACTGTTGTTAAAGCAATGGTCGTAAGTCTAGGAGTCCCTGTACGGATTGCAATGATTTATTCAGAAATCCATTTCTGATCTTTTACTTATTAAGATTCTGTATTATGCAAACAGAAAACAGACTGATCAAAGTGCTGTATAGATTTTTGTTGGAATATAAACTAGAGGAAGAACATGTCAAAGAAACCATGGTCGCCTGGGCGAAAATTTTTGGTTACAATGTGGAATTGGCTAAGTGGGAAAAACTTTGGATACTTAATCAGAAATTAACATTGGCTACGGCGTATAAAGAAAACCTTTACAAGATGTTCTACAGATGGCATCTCCCGCCAGCACGACTTTCTAAAATGTTCAAAAATGTGGCCCCAAATTGTTGGAAGTGTAAAAAAACACCAGGCACTTTCTACCATATGTGGTGGATGTGCAATGAGGCAAAAAAATATTGGAAAATGATCCAATCATGGTTAGAACAAATGGTGGGAGAACAAATTATGTTTAAACCAGAAACTTTTCTCCTAGGAATAATACCGGAGGGGTTTAAGAAAGATACACTCTATCTAATTATACATATACTGACTGCAGCGTGCATAACCTATGCACAGCATTGGAAAAAAGAAAATACACCATCACATTGGCCTGTGCAGAAGCAGATAGGCTCACTTTGGAACTTAAAAATAAAGGGGAATCAGAATATTTTCAGGTATGGAATAGATTTTATGACTGGTATAAGTTAAGTTGACAAGACTGGAACAAATGTATATATTGTGATCGAACAGAAGGACAGACAATGTATTAAGTAGAATAACTGTTAATGGTAGAAACTAGCTGTACATAATGTGAATATATGATCACTCCGACTCCGCGGCATTGTATTGTTTTAAATGTAAAAACTATATCTATAAGATTCTGTATTATGCAATTCCACCCCAAACTAAAAATTAATCAATTTCCAGAAAACTCTGGAACTTCACAGTGTTTAGTACTGTATCCTCATTGTCCCATCCTCACCCCCTCGTGTCCCTTCTGTTTGGGAATTTGGTCCAGGCGGCAGATCTAACTGACCTCAGTGATGGCAACCAAACAAAAAAGGAACAGAAATTTTGTCCCTTTCCTTTCTGTTTTTCTCAGTATATACGGTGTGCCTTTGTTGGATGTTTGAAAAGCAATCTAGTGGTACGAGAGGAAACTATCCTGTTGCAAATTTGCCATCAGATACTGTCGAAAAGCCACCATGAGCTGTAAAATTGAAAAGTAACATGTTGACATTTTCTTGGCCCGGCTCTTTTTTCCATACTTAAAGCCATAGATATCGTCACTGCAATGGCAAAAACAGAGGGAAGCTGGGATCAGTCCAAGCAATTTTGACTTCTTGCAGATTCTTGCCATTTTTCTAGAGTGTAAAGAATCTACATCAAATGAGCAAAGATGCGTCTAACAAATACAAGTGATCCAGGACTCACGACCATAATGGAGTCTCTCCATTACAGTTAAAAGTCATGCTGGCTGTTAAGTGAAGCATCCAGGTGACTCCCCCACGCTTGTGACCCTCTATCCCTGCTGTTTCCAATGCAATTGTTAAACAAACTTGTGGATTATTAAGCAGAGGATGGGGGATAAACTAGGAGGCCTAGCACAGGTGTTGCCATGGGCCTCGCAAATGTGGGAAACCCCCACCCCGCCCCCACCCCCCGACAATGAAATGTTTTGGGAAACATTAAAAAAAGGCAGAATATTGTATTTCCCCCAAAGGAGAATGTAGAAAAATCTTAACAAAGGCAGAAAGCAGCCCCAGTCTTCATGCCATAACCTCAAGCAGAAGCCTCAAGTCTTCTTAGGTCAGGACAAGAAGCAATGGGTGGAAATTTCCTGACAGTTAGAACAATTAATCAGTGGAACAACTTGCCTCCAGAAGTTATAAATGCTCCAACACTGGAAGTTTTTAAGAAGATGTTGGACAACCATTTGTCTGAAGTGGTATAGGGCAGTGATGGCGAACCTATGGCACGCGTGCCACAGGTGGCACGCGGAGCCATTTGTCAGGGCACTTCCGAAGGTGTCAGGGAAGCCTCTGGACGGTCCCTAAAGCCTTTGGAACGCTTAAAACAACCCTCCAAGCAAACCAGAAGTGACTTCCCGTTTCCTCGGAGGGTCGTTTTGAGTGTTCCAAAGTCTTCAGGGAAGCCTCCGGATGGTCCCTGAAGCCTCTGGAAGGCCTCTGGGAGGGGGCGGGGGGGGCTCTTTTCGCCCTCCCCAGGCTCCTATAAAGCCTCTGGAGCCTGGGGAGGGCAAAAAAGCATGTAAAAATGGGGGGAGCGGGTTGTGCGTGCATGCACACTGGGGTCACGCATTGCATTATGGGTGCGGCACGCCTGCACACAACCCCCCTGTGCTCCCCCCACTTGTGGCACGCGAGCCAAAAAAGGTTCACCATCGCTGGTATAGGGTTTCCTGCCTAAGCAAAGGATTGGACTAGAAGACCTCCAAAGTCCCTTCCAACTCTATTATTCTATTCTATTCTAAGATGGATATTTTGTGTCTATTAAGAAAGCCAGGATATCTTATTCATCAACAAAGCGCCTTCAGCCCCAGCTCCCGCAGAAAGCTGGAGTTGATGGGATTAAGAATTTACATTCCTCCACCCAAATTCTAAGGACCGGACATGACCTTTAGAACACAAAAGACACAAGGCTCACCAATATTGCAAACACCCCTGGAGCATCTCAATCACAAAACCCCAGAACCTTATAAAAATCCATCCACTCACCCGGCCATTTTGTCAGCCGTCCCAGAAACATTGCTGCTGTCACTGAAGTTCCTGGAAACCAAATAAACGGAGACCTTCTTTCCTTCTAGCCAGCCTCCATTTTATTTCCAGCGTTTTTCTCCCCGATTGGAACCCGACTGGATTTTTCTTCCAACACAAGGCTTCCCCCACACTGAGGCACCCTGTGCTCTACTTCCCACCAGATACCTGCAGGCCTTGGGTCTGCTTTCTACCCCATCAGACCCCCCCCCTCACTCTCCTCCTCACTCAGCGTCCATCGTTGCATGCTTACCTTTCAAAGTTCTATTAAATGAAGAACAGGATGACTCAGGGGCCCCAGGGCAGACGTGAGAGGCCTAGTGCAGGACCTGCTGTGGACCACACAAGGCCTCAATACAATAATACAATAGCAGAGTTGGAAGGGACCTTGGAGGTCTTCTAGTCCAACCCCCTGCCTAGGCAGGAAACCCTATACCATTTCAGACAGATGGCTATCCAACATCTTCTTAAAGACTTCCAGTGTTGGGACATTCACAACTTCTGGAGGCAACTCCTGTTCCACTGATTAATTGTTCTAACTGTCAGGAAATTTCTCCTCAGTTCTAAGTTGCTTCTCTCCTTGATTAGTTTCCACCCATTGCTTCTTGTTCTACCCTCAGGTGCCTTGGAGAATAGTTTGACTCCCTCTTCTTTGTGGCAATCTCTGAGATATTGGAAGACTGCCTTGGCCATTCCCTTCCTGCCTCTCAGACCTGCAGGCCTTGGGCTGCTTTCCACCACACTATGCCTCACATCCTCCTCCTCACCCTGCATTACCCATTGTGCAGATACCTTTTGAAGGTCACTAAACAGAGCAAAGTGTCCCTCAGGGGCCTGGGAGAAGACCCTGTGAGGCCTAGAACAGGCCCTGTCCTGGGCCTACCAAGGCCTCCCCTATTCCTTGAGGCAGCCTATGCTCTGCTTCCCATCCTTTGAGGCCCTCACTTTCCTCCTCACATATCCTTCATTTACTTTTCAAATTGCTCAGGAGCTCTGGAGGCTTTATTAGGAAAGCAGAGCAAGCTGCTTTGTTGCTTGGCCACACAGCACAGTTCTGGAAGCAGCTGCCGTTTTACAAGCAGCCACATTACATTTAAACATTAAACGATTTCAGCAATAGAGTAGTAAATGTGTGGAACGCCCTACCTGATCCTGTTGTTAGTTCATCCAGTAATAGTGCAGTCTTATATTTCTTGCCATTTGTAGCATTAATATTCTAGTTACTTTCTTAATAAATCTTGTGTGAACCTCTCTTCGCAACATGTTGTTCCTTTCGTATCTCATAAAAGCTCAAAACCCAGCATCTGCTCTTTCCATCAGTTTATCTTTGGTTATCACTGATGCTTCTGTCAAGATTTCTCTCCTTAACTCTGTCAATTTTTCTCTCTTTTCTTCTTCTGTGCTTTGAAGTCTGGGGTAAAGTCTCCACTTTCCATATTCTGCTCTTGCCATTACCAACTACGCTCACTTTGTTGTCAGTATCCACAGATTTCTTATCTCTTTACTCATATTTTTCTTCCATTTTTTGAACTCTGTCCTCCACATTCTTCATTTGATAAACATCCTTAATTTTCCATCAAATTTTTCTGTTTTCTATTCCATATTCTCCAATCTCTTTTCAATTCTCTCTGTCACAACTAATAGATTTTGAATTTCAAACATAATCATTTGCAATGTTACAATTTCTTTTTCCTGCTGCGCCATTGCTCCAGTTTTGGAGGCACTGCCACTATAGGATTCAAGGATATTTTAATAAACTTCAAACAGGTTCATTTATCTTTCAAGTCAAAATGTTGTCTTCCCTCCAATAGCTAGTGATAGAACTCCCAAAAGCACCTGTATAAACAACATGTGCTCTTCCTACTATTACTCTCAGTAAACAAACTGAAAGAACCTTGAATCTCAAGTGATCAAAGAGAAAGAAGAAAAAACAATGTATCCAGCCTCCAGCCTCTAAGTGGCAGTGTAACTGCTTTTCCTCCTGTTGTTACAACCCTCTTAACAATCCTTCTTATTATCTTCTTTATATTCCAAGCTTAAGAAAGGAAAAAACCCTTAAATGGAGATCAAAAACAATCCAATCAATCCAATCCAATCAAGCATTATAAAAAATAGAAGGAAAATTTTAATCCATAGGTGTAAGCAAAAGTGAAAAAAGAAGAAGAAAAAATTAATCCATTCAGTTTAAAAAATAGGGGGTCTTTGCAAAAATTCCATCCATGAAAAAAAATTAGAAACAGGATAACACACTAAGTTTAATGTAGATTAATTTTGCCACTTACAGTCTTCTATCTTCAATTTTAATTTAACTATATTTTTGGGGGGGTTGTCTCTTTTTCTAATAATAAAATTTCCTCACCAATTCGACACTTTCTCTTTTCGCTTTCTTCCCATTCCGGAGCTGTCTCAACTTCAGCAGCTTCATTAGCTGTGTTTCTGTCGCCGGAAAAAAGGTTATTCCTGGATCTTTCAGGGACTTTGCATTGTCCCTGAGATCAGCAGGAGATGCCCTTCTCAATCACCGTCTCTGTGGGACGGTTTAGGTCTGAATGGACCATCCAGTAGCAGAAATATCGACTGCGATCTCAGAGCACCAAGATCGCACGTCGTGCCGTCGCAACATCAGCCCCTTTCTCCCAACTGGATTTTTGACAGCTGCATGCCAAATGCTTGGCAACTGGTATGTAATTCTGACAATTGCAGTGTCTCGGGGTCATGTGATCCCCTCGTGCAAACCTCTGGCAAGCAAAGTCAATGGGGAAGCCAGTTTCACTTACCTTAACTATGTTACCAAAACAAGAACTGCAGTGATTCAACAAATCACTGATTAAATAAATTTGAGTAACAAATGTGGCAAGATTGCAAAATGGGGAAAATAGCCCTCAACAACTGTCTTGCTTAGGAATGAAAATTTGGGGCTCAAATTTGGTCATAAGTTGAGGACAACCTGTGTTTGTGAAGCTATTTCTATCCTCTGCAGGGACCGGCCAATTCAATTTTGGGAATGAGCATCTTAATGTGGAAGTTTTCTCAGGACTGAATTTGATTGTATAGTTGAGGTGATATGGGTGTATGAGTTAGTCATGGTTGTCTTGAGTTCAGGAGCTGGGAGGTGATGAGGTGAGGTAAGAGTTCCTGACATAGGGGAAGCCAAACTACCCACAAACTCAGCATTTCAAAACATTGCAACAGCAAAAGCTTGTTTAGCTGGGCTTTCAAATTTCCCACAGTTGAATCAGAAATAATTTGGCTCATGCAGAGGTAATGTACTGTAGTAGTACCATAGAATCAGAGGAATATAGAGCTGCTTTTGCATCAGAGCTGCATCTTCATGCCAAGGTGCCTGGACATTAGATGTCTACTTAGCAATCATAATAGCACTTAGACTTACCATATTTTTGGAGCATAAGACACACCAGAGTATAAGACGCACCTTAGTTTTTGTGGAGGAAAATAGTGGGGAAAAATTCTGCCTACCAGATATTCAACTGGCTAGTCCTTAGCCTGGTCAGCTTCAGCACATTAGTTCACTCACTGGCTTTGAGGTTGGGGATGGTGGGGCATAAGCTTCAGCACATTAGTTTGCTCACTGGTTTTGAGGTTGGGGATGATGGGAGCTGTGCTTCTAAAGCACAGCTGATTGTCAGAGGGAGCAGCTCTGTTTTCACAGGCAGAGGGCTGCAGGAAACCGTCACAGCCAAAAAAGGAGCCCAAGAGGGCCACGGACAGTCCTCCCAGTTCCATTATCACTGACAGAGGCACTACAGGCCGGTCCTTTACTGTTTCCAGGATGGCCCTGTGGGCCAGATCTAAGGGTTCCGACGGATGCCCTAATTAAATCATGAACCCCAAGCCAAACTTCAAAAGAAATCCAGTTATTTATTAGGAGCAACATGTCGGAACCTACCCAAGTGAAGCCAACTCTGACCCCACGTAATTTACGGTCCAATTATGACCCTATTTTCTTCCCTCCCCCCTCCAGGGTGTGTCATAAATTATATTCTCCAATGGAGCACTTTCGAGGGCTGTAGAGACCATGCCCCTCTGGCTGTTGCAGGTACCTTGGAAACATCCTTGAGAAAGATATGCATGGAATGTGCTTCTGGTTGTGGCTGCTGTGCTGCTCCATCAGTTTCCCTCCCCCCCCCCCCCGCATCACATATGGCAACTTGAGAGCAGGCCAGGGATGCTTTACGAGTTGACACTAAGCACTCCGCGGGCCAGATCCAGCCCGCGGGCCTTGAGTTTGACAGCCCTGTGCTAGATGTACCTCTGTAGAAAAAGGGACATGTAACATTTCCTGCCTCCCTGCTCTGGTAGGTCAGGTAAATGTAACCAGGGACAGACGATCCTTCACATAACCTGGTCCCAAGCATGTAGGGCTTTAAAGTGATAACCAGTACCTTGAACTGGACCTGGAAGCAAATCGGCAGCCAATGCAGCTCCTGCCAGAGAGGTGACACATGTGTACCCTTGGACCTGCACAAAACCATATGGGCTGCTGTGTTTTGAACCAACTGGAGCTTCCGGAAACTTTTCAAGGGCAGCCGTTTGTAGAGCACGTTGCAATAGTCAAGATGGAAGGTAACTAGGAGATGAATGACTGTGAGCAGAGATTGTTGGTGCAGGCAAAGGCATAACTGGTGCACCACCTGCCATTGTGCAAAGGTGTCAAGAGTTTGTTGCAGAAATCAAATCCAGAAAGCACACACAAGTAACTGATTCAGCAGGATTCATTAACTTTTCTTTATATACATAATAACACAAAAGTCATATACAATACCAATGGCTGCTTTTTGCAATGTGGTAGAGAGTACAAACACAGGCAGAGGAAAGAACAGTTTAGTTTCAGTTTCAGAGAGCAGACTAGTTTGGCTCTAGCAAAGACTCAGAGCTACACAGCTAAGCCATGCCCAGGCTCCAAAGTGTTTCAGCTCCCATTGGCTGAACTTGTTACTAAGCCCTATTCCAGTTCATGAATATATCTACTCTGAAAAAAGGCCCTCCTGGTCACACCTGCTACCCAATCCAAGACCAAAGATGGCAATTCTCCGTGGACCAAAGAATCCCAAACCCAGAACCATGCTGTCTTGCCAGAGTTCCGTTTCAGCCCGTTGCTCCCCATCCAGCCCTTAAGGGGCTGAAGTCCACATGCCTTCAAGTGGCCACGGTTGAGAAACACTGAGCTGATCTATCTAACAGTAACTGAAAGATGAGATTTAAGGTGAGAGCCAGCAAGAGATTTAAATCTCAACTCAGCCAAAGGCTATTTGGAGCCAAAACAGACAATCAGTTCCAACTATTTCTTATGGGACTACCCTGAGCGAAGACGGAATTCGACTTTAAAAATGCATCAGGGGAAAAAATTCAACCTCTCATGGTTATGTGATCAGAATTTGGGTGCCTGGCAACCAGCATGTGTTTACCACAATTGCAACATCCTAGGGTCCCATGATTGCTATTTGTGACCTTCCAGCCAGCTTTCAACAATCAAAGTGGATGTGGGGAGCAACCACCTTGCTTAGCAACAGAAATTCTGGCCCCAGTTCAGAGATGGTATTCAGCCGGTTCGGACCGGTTCACCTGAACCAGTAGCAGAAATCGTGGGCGAGCTCGCCCACCTGCCCACCTGTCCCTGCTCTATGCTGTCCTATTTAGGCACGTTTTTGACACCAGGTGCATGCACGGTTGATGCACAAAGCGCATGAACGGAATGCTGGGTGCATCTGTGAAAGGGGCGCGTGCGAAGCGAGCGGGTGCGTGCCAGGCAAACCAGTAGTAACAAAATGTGAAAGCCACAGCTGCCCCAATTTGTAAGTTAAAGACTGTCTTTAAATTATTATTCTACTTGGAATAATGTTGCACATACCCGCTAAGAGTACAAGCAATAGCTCGGATCACTTGGAAGATGAAGAACAAATCTCTGATCAATAAAAATTTCCACTTTGGTTTATTAGCCAGAGTCAGGTGGCAATTTAAGCTGCTACAACCAGGCAAGCTGCTAGTCAAAACTGGGAGAGATTTATGTGTGCAAAGTGCCGATTTCTCAATGTTACTTCATGCCTTATGGGTACTGTTTTGCCTCTTGCCTCAACATATAAATCTTGCTGTAGAATGGGGGGAGGGGGGAACCCAGTAAGCCCAAAGTCTGTCCAGAGCAGGCATGAGACAGGCTGAATGGGTTTTTTCCCCCACTACAGAGTCTTCTTCAACATTTATTGGGGTTCTTTGGGTTTGAAACCAGAATCTTCTGCGTTAAAAGCCCTTCTTGTCTCCTTGTTTCTGGAAATTCTCAGTCATCCAACTCATAGTTGTCCCAAAGGTTCTTTTTTCAAAAGGCAACTGGACTTTGTTTTTCCTTGAAGAGGTTTTGCTCCTCATCCAAGAAGCTTCTTCAGTTCTCCTTGCAGACAGGGCTGGCACCTCAGGAACAGCCTTTAAAAATAGAGCAGAGTTCTCAACAGGATGCGATTATCATCCGTGGATTCCCTTCTCTTTTGCAGGACGTTGCCTCTGTTTCCTCAGATCCTTTTATCTAACCAAAAAAACTCCTCCATGCTCTTGCTAAATGCGTATTTTAATCTTTTTTTTTTAAGTGACATAAAGAGGAAGGTTGTTCCACATGACTGAGTCTCCAACTCAGTCTGGGTCAAAGTTAAGTGTGCTTCAGGAACACAAGGTTTGCAATTGTTGCTCTCAGGCGGAGTTTTTGGGCTGGCTGTCTCTGTTGTGAATGGTACAAGCAGCTTTTTTGACTTCATCACTACTTCCTTTTCTTCTATTTTTATCCAACTTAGAGTTTATCTGTATGTATGAATGGTGAGTAGTGATACAGGTAGTGAGCAGGGGGGGATTTCTGCTGGCGTTACTGCCGGTTCGGTGGACGTGCGATTTGCGCAGGCAACTTACACGCTCTGCCCGTGTGCGCAGTTGCCGGTAAATAAGTCTGCGCATGGGCAGAACACTAAAAATGTCACAAAAACCAGCTGCGGCAATCAGGGAACCGGTTCGGGGGCATAGCGAGCCTGCCATACCTACTGGTTTGGCGACTTAGTTGCCATTTCCACTACCGGTTCGCCCGAACTGGGGTGAACCGGTAGCAACCCACCTCTGGTAGTGAGAGGTGATACAGGTAGTCCTCGACTTGCAACCACAATGGAGCCCAAAGTTTATAGAATGGAGCCCAAAATAAATAATGGATGGAAACTGATCAAGGAGAGATTCAACGTAGAAACAAGGAGGAACTTTCTGACAGTGAGAACAATCAACCAATGGAACAGAAGTTGCCTTCAGAAGTTGTGAGAGCTTCATCACTGGAGGCTTTCAAGAAGAGATTTCTTGCCAGATGTTAAGCGAGTCATTGCAGTTGTTAAATGAATCATGCTGTCATTAAGCAGATCTGGCTTCCCCATTCACTTTGCTGGTCAGAAGCCGACTGGAAAGATTACAAAAGGTAATTTACACAACCCTGGAACGCAACATTTGTCCTAAATATAAACAAAAATATAAAATATAAAGATAAACATTGGCCAGTTGCCAAGTACCTGAATTTTGACGCTGCAATTGCTGTAAGTGTGAAAACTGTTCATAAGTTACTTTTTTCAGTGCTGTTGTAACTTCAAATGGTCACTATATAAATAGTTGTAAGTGGAGGACTATCTGTACTCCACGGCAGGAAACTTCCCATTTTGCAGGGTTCCTGGGCAGGCAGGAAGCTCTGCTTCTCTCTGTTCTTTAGGAGTATTAAAAAAAAGATCAGGAAGTATAGCATGCCTGTCTGGCTGGCTCTTTGAACACCTCGAGCTGGCAGGGTCTGACACCGGGGAGCCCGCCAAGATGTGCCTCTTCCATCTTCAGGTGTTGCAAAGAAGCGGTGCCTCTGGCTGCCGCCATACTCGCTTCATTCTCAACCCCCTATCCTTCCCTCGCTCAGCTGCTACCACCGAGGTGCCGCCAGGGCAAGCGCAGGGTGTGTATGGGGGGGGCACGGACTGTTCGGCGCTGAGGTAGAACAGCTGCAGCGGCGGGGAAAGCGAGGCTTCTTTGCCAGCCTCCCAGACATTTTTTCCGGTTTGGGGGGAGCGTGGCTAGGTGGGGGACATGTGACTGAACGGGTGCGCGAGTGAGTTATATCAAGTTCGCCACGCCCACTCAGTCACATGCCCCCCACCTAGCCACGCCCACAGAACCAGTAGTAAAAAATTTTAGAGCCCATCACTGCAATATATATATATATATATACATATACATACATGAACACACAAATATGTGTGTTCAATGAATGTATGAAAATGTATTCGTTTTTCAATAGAAGCTGAAAAATGGTATAATTTCACTTGCCTTTTTTTTTTTTGCCACTTGACTCATTCTGCAAACTGGTGAGGAGCCATGAAATATTTGCACAGATAAAAAATTGTGTCTATTTAGAGTGGTGCCTACATGCTGGACAGCACCATAACGTGGAAATTCCTCACCCAAAAATAAAGAGAACAAGTCAGGAAAATATCGGGACATGAGTCTGCTTGGAAAAGAAACTGGGAATACAAATCCACTTGCCGCCTGGGAAAGTCCTATAACTTGTTTTTAAAAATTCCCCCCATCCCCCAACATGTCTGTCTCATTCTGTCATTAAAAATAAATATTTCTAAGACATTATGTCTGGTCCCAAATTTAAAAATAATGACTGTAATATAAAAAGGTACAGATGGCCCCGACCCTGTTGCTTTTCGGAAAGGCCTTAAAACAGAGGTTTTTGTCAAAAGGCCTGGAGGTGTTGGAGCTGATCAAATGATTGATTTGTTTGTGTTGCTGCTACCATGGGGAGGAGGGGATGGGTTTTTTAAATTTGATTTTAAAATGTTGTAAGCCATTCAGGGTCACCTATGTATGAGTTGGACAGCGATATAAATAATTTAAAAACTTACTATACTGTCAAAAATGTAAATGTTGTGAGTATTTCTTTAATTTATTTCATTGATTTAGTTTGTCAAAAGTGTACGAGGTAACAGGTATACGTATAAACATGGACATGAGCACATGAAATGAGTACAAAGAAATGGGGTAGGTGAGGAACCTGCTCACAAGATGGCTGCCATGGAAGGCCTGATGACCACACAATGGTTGCCCATTACATTGGCATCCATCAGTCTCAAAAGATTATAGTATCGTGCTCTGGAAAGAGGTAAAGCTGGAGTGTCATCTCCAGGGCACGAGGTAGATTAATATGGAGGGTAGACTGTTACCCAAGCAGCAGATTCCCCCCTCTCCATGTTGCTAAAATAGTCCAATGGAACGGCAGAACCAATACGATTGGTTCCAGCTGCGTTGCAGGAGTTACCAGAACATAGCTGTACACAGTCACAAACTGCTTCGGGGACCCTGGCTCCGAATGTTGCCTCAAGGTTGACTCCTGAAGCCTTTTCCAGTAGTGGATATAGCCACAAGGCAGTGGAGGTTTGTAATCAGAGTTTTCCTTCTCCTAGAACCGGGATGGAGAAACTATGGCACACGTGCCACAGGTAGCACACGGAGCCATTTGTCAGGGTACGTATGAGCGCACTGACCAGCTGAGTTCACCCTTTTTTAAAGCCATTTTTCGCCCTCCCCAGGCTCCAGAGGCTTTATAGGAGCCTGGGGAGGGCGAAAAGAGCCTCCCCTGCCTTCCCCGGAGGCCCTCCGGAGGCTTCACGAGCTTCCCTGAAGCCTCCAGAGTGCAATAAACCGGCCCTATGGGCAAACCGGAAGTTTGGGAACGGACTTCCGGTTTGCTCGGAGGGCCGGTTTATTGCGCTCCGGAGGCTTCAGGGACCTTCAGAAGGCTTCCCTGAAGCCTCTGGAGCAGTCAAAATGATCCTCCGAGGAAACCGGAAGTCACTTCTGGAAAGGGGCCCTTACAAAGTGCTACCAGACCACTTCTCCAGTAGCATTGATGGTGTTACCTAGTTAGATCATGAGACATCTGCAAGCAAACAACCTACCTCAAAGACCACCAAGGACTCCACAAGATCATGTCTACTTGCCATATATATTGTCCCCAAAAGGGTAGCTTCCCCAAATCTATACTTATGATACTATGAGGAGTGTCTGTTGTGGCCATCTTAAAATTGGTTGAAGTTCTTTTGCTGTCGTGAAAGGGGGGGGGGAATAGGAAAAGAGTCACAGAGATTAATCACAGTGGGTCTATAACTCGTACAACTACTGACTCAGAACACACTGAAGGAATTCTCAATCCACGTTCATGAGGTGAGGCGTGGCTCTTGCTTATTTAGATTAATGTTTCTCAATTGTAGCAACTTTTAAGATGTGTGGACTTCAACTCCCAGGATTCACCACCCAATACGTAATATATAATGTATAATGTATAATATAAATATATAATGTATAATGTATAACGTATAACGTACAACATACAATATACAATACTATGTACTACTAGATTGGTCCCCAACGCACAAGCAATTCCATCAACAGACACATTGAGGTGCAACCAGTGTGAAGAGTTGCCCTAATTAATTTATGAGCCCTGGAACAAAATTCAAAGTAAAACCATTCATTTATTAGGACTAACATCTTAGCACGGACTTCTGTGTAGCTGAAACTAAATCACATTTAATGGCGTCTGACCTTTACCCCTGTGCCCCCTCCCCTCTGGCTGAGGTCATCAATCACATTCTCCAACAGGACGTTATGGCAGGGTTCTGGACATGCGCATTCACATCCCAGCACAGAAATATGAGACTTTTACTCTGGCCAAAAGTATGCATGGAATTTCCCTCCCCTTCTCAAGGTGATAGTAGTCATGGAAAGGCCTTAAGCATTGACAACCAGCCTATGAACCCCTCAGAATTCAAATCACTGTCACCCTTTCATCACAAGACCCATTACAAGACTCTCATTTGACACAACCCACACATGACCTGATGTGACCCTCATTTGATGTGACCTCATCATTGCAACGCCTACTGACCACACGAAGCCCTTATAAGCAGAAGAACACCAACGCTGACATCCCCTAAACTCCGCTGAAGATGTTGGTGTTATGTACTAAGAGCATCCACCAGCAGGTGGCGCTGGCCCGTTCACCCCTGATTGGTCCAACTGAGCCAAATTCTTGGCGGGACAACTCCTGTTCTCCTATTGGTTACCGGTCTGACAGCTGTCAGTATAAACAGCTGTCAGCCCGGTCTGTTGTTGTTCTGTTCTTACCTGAGTTTAATAAACAGTTAACCGTTCAGCAGCCTCCTCGTCTCATTACCTCAGAACTTAAAAGTTACTTAACCTGGTAACAAAACATTCGGAAACCAACCCACAAGCTCGGAGAAAGAATCTCCACCCTCATCCTACACCTGAGCTACAGATATTTGCCACAATCGCACACTGGGTCATCCTTTGAGAATTATTTCCTTATTTAAATAGTGAAAAGGAATGACTACGAGTGGGCAAAAAATCAGTGGAAGCAGGAACGACTTCCGACTTCCTGCCAGCTTCCCCATTGACATTGCTTGTGGGAAGCTGGCAGGGTGTGTTGAAAATCATAATCATGTGACTGTGGCTAACCTGTGGTGATGCTGCAGCGGCCACAAGTTTGCAAACACAATTGGTCTGAAAATAATCTCCATTCCACAGGAGTCATGCGCCCTGGTTTTGTACACATTCTTTAACTTCGAGGTGCCTTGAGTTACAAATTCTTTCTTTATGATGGACCGCTTCAGCTAATTGAAAGTTACAAACAGTCAAACAGACAGGGAAGTTTTAATAGTGTGTAGATTGTTAAATTACATAATTTCAGATAATTTAAAATTATTACCATACTGCAGGGGTGAGATTGAAAAATTTTAGCAAGCAGTTCTCTGCCCAGTTGCTAGGCAGGCATGGCCATGGTGGGTGTGGCCTACTCGGTCTCCTGCATGTTGGATAGGCACAAAGGCGAGCGGAGACCGTGAGGCAATTCAAACAGACTTTATTGAACACAGACAGCTGTCAAAGCGAATACAGGAGAGAAGCACGGCTGGGCTTGTCTGACAGCTATTTATACGAAGCTGTCAGACAAGCCAGGCTATCTGTACATAGGATTTTGCCCGCGCTCAGCCAGGTCGCGTCTTATCCAATCAGACGCGACCTGGCTGTTGCTAGTGCAGGCGCCGGCCGCCTGAGGGAAATCCCTGACGTCATCTGCCAGGATACAACACTGCACCACAGTGGGAAGGGAATTTTCACCCTCCCCAGGCTCCAGAGGCTTTCCTCGAGCCTCTGGAAAAGCGAAAACAGTCTCCTCCAGGCCTGGGAGACCCTCCGGAGGCCAGAAATGGGCTTGTTTCTGGACTTCCAGGAGGCCTGTTTTCGCCCTCCCCAGGCTCCGGGGGCATTTCTTGAGCCTCCGGGAAGATGAAAACGGCCTCCCCTGGGCTTCAGAGCCCCTCCGTAGGCTGGAAACAGGCCCGTTTCCAGACTACCAGAACTTCTGAGAGGCCCGTTTTTCGCTCTCCGGAGCCTTCGGGCAGACCTTGCACTTACCTGGCATCCAAAACAGGCCATGTGGAGACTCCTGGGAGGGGGTGGAGCAGGGTGGGCAGGGCCATCCAGTCCTAGGAACTACCAGTTCAGCAAATCAGATGTAAAATTAACATCTGGCTTGCCAAAGCGATCTGAGCCGGCTGAATCCGACCCCTGCCATACTGGTTTCAAAGGGCTTGCCCATTAATCTCTTTTTAATATATACAATATCAATATCAGATGGATGAACTATAGCTCTCCAGTGATTGGAAACTTTACAAATTTTCCAGGATGTTATCAAAGATAAAGATTCAGCTAGGCTACCAGGAAGCTTTCTGAATACACCATAATGAAATTTATTTGGCAATAAACATATAAAGTAAATAGATATTTCCTGGTGATACAGTATTTCGATCAGTCTTCCTGTTCAATACCACTTCTTCACTATTTCCTGGTGGGGAGCAACCTTGTTTTAGACATTAGAATGACTACGGATCTCCGCTCCTTCTGTCAGAAACTTAAAACCCACCTATTCCAGCTAGCCGGCTTGGCCTAATCCCATCTTTCCCACCTCAGTTTTATTTCTAAAATTTTAGGATTGGTTTTAGGGTCTGTTTTTAATTTTTATAAATTCGTACAGGGGTTGTTTAATTTGACTTTTAGCTATATATATGATTGTTTGTATGTTTTTAAATTTATTCCTGTACACCGCCCCGAGTCCCTCCGGGGAGAGGGGGCGGTCTAGAAATTTAATAAATTATTATTAAATTATTGTTTTAACAGACTCATTGACAGAGGAAGTGTCTTTATTCACAAATGTCCATGAAATATAAAGTACATTATTGTGGCAATCACATCCTTTGTCGGGAAGACATCATCCCAAATTATAGCATTCACGTCAAAGTAGGTGATTTATACAACGTTAGACACATATCATGAATCGGATGGCAAGAGGATGTCATTTGCATAATAGCATGAATATTATGCAAATTGTGACGCAAATGCGAGAAACTGCTACTGAAATTTGGCTCAATATCTGCAGAATCACTTGCATCAAGGTCCCCTCTGAATCAAGGTCTCGGTGTACTTTGCCATGAAGGCTAAACCGCAAAGGGGTTGAGTAGCTCTGCCTTCTCTTGATTTCTGTACTTGTTATATTTTGACGTTTTCTTCAAACTGTGGGATGCACGCTCTTTTCTTTTCCATTTCTTTTGAAGACATCTAAAGAAGGCCTCTGTGGTTCTCAGCATCCTTCACTGATCCCAGTCAAAGTTTTAGCTTTCTTGACTGGGGTGTTTGCAGGAGAAGGTCAGAAGTGTCAAATGACTAACACTTTAGGATCTTGTGGGATACTGCATCCAGTTTTGGTTGCCACAATATAAAAAAAGATATTGAGACTCTAGAAAGAATTCAGAGAAGAGAAACAAAGATGATTAGGGGACTGGAGCAGCGGTGGGATTCGCTTACCTTCCGTACTGGTTCACAAATGTGAGCGCGCAGTGCTTGCGCATTACGTCGGGGCAGGTGGGAGAAGCCTCCCGCAGCCGTTCACCCAAACCAGGATGAATACCACCTCTGGACTAGAGGCTAAAGCATATGAGGAACGGTTGGAGGAATTTGTACATGTACAAAAAGAGAGATCTCTTGGGATCAGGTTGCTCCTAGAATTTAGGATTTAGCAATAGCAATAACATTTAGACTTACACAGTTATGTCTTATGACCCCAATAGGGACCAAAACTTTTATTGCTAAGCAACGTGGCCAACTACATGAGTTATGCCTGATTTTACAAACTTTTTTGGGCACGGTCAACAAATAAATCACACAGTCATTAAGCAAATCTAACTTCTCCCGTTGACTTTGGTTCCCAGAAGCTGCCAGGGAAAGTCACATATGGCAATCACATGACATTGGGATGCTGCAATCATCTTAAATACATGCTGGTTGCCAACCGTCCTAATCCAAATCACGTGACTGTGGGAATGCCATGGCAGGCATAAGTTTGCGGGGCAGTCGTCAATAAATTTTTTTAAGTATATCATCATAACTTCGCACAGTCGTTAAATCAATGATCTTAAGTTGAGAATTACCTGTGTTCAGACATCTCCTGTAGAATAGAATAACAGAGTTGGAAGGGACCTTGGAGGTTTTCTAGGCCAACCCCCTACTTCAGACAAATGGTTATCCAACATCTTCTTAAAAACTTCCAGTGTTGGAGCATTCACAACTTCCAGAGACAAGTTGTTCCACTGATTAATTGTTCTGTGTCAGGAAATTTCTCCTTAGTTTAAGGTTGCTTCTCTCCTTGGTTAGTTTCCATCCACTGCTTCTTGTCCTGTCCTCAGGACAATAGCTTGGAGAATAGCTGACTCCCTCTTCTTTGTGGCAGCCCCTGAGATATCGAAACACTATCTTTCTTTGGTTTTCTTACATCCCAACTAAGTTGATTGTTTATGATTAATTTAGTCTGAAGGCACAGGCTTACAGATATTCTGGGAATGAAGAAGAAAATATTTTATGTTTGTAGGAGAGATAATAAAAAAGATGGAATTATGAACAGATTGCAGAGAGTTATGCAGAGTGAGGTAAAAAGAATTGGGGATTAAGTGATATAGAGCTGTTGATCCTGGGAGCACACCTGGAAAACGGAACTTCCTTACAATGTCTAATACAAGATCTCTTGGGATCAGGTTGCTCTTGATGTGTCTAAGCACCCAAAGATTTTAGGATTTAAGTAGCTGTAGCGTGGGTGGCTCTTAACTATCCTATACTTGGGCAACCAGAGCATCAAGAACAATCAAGAATGTTGATTGAATATGGAATATTGAACACCCTTTGAATGGCGTGGGAGTAGGAATGGATTTCTAGAGGAAAAAATTGCGGATTATAGGAACCAGGAGCACCACTCAGGCGACCCTGAGGACACAGATAAACCTCCAAGTGACCTCAACGACCTTCTAAAAGGGTGCAAGTGACCAGCTGTCTGCAAGGAATATAAATCCTTCCATTCCCCACTATCCTGTCGGAGCTGAAAAAGCTTCTTGGATGTGAAGAGAAACACCCTCAAAGAAAAAAACAAGGAAGTCCAATTGCCTCCTGAAAAAGCACCTTTGGGACAATCCAGAACATTGCATCAATCTCAGCAGCTGTATTTGGACACAGGAATGATCCAAGTTTTCTGTCCCTTCTTCCATAATTCTTTTTTTAAGAGAACATATAATGCAATGTGAAGCTCTCCTTATGAATGTCAACTGCACTAGATGCTGAATGCCAAGGGCTCCGAGCAGAGGTGGTATTCTATGTTCTATGCTGTACTAATTAGTAAGGTGACCAACCGTCCTCCTTTAGGGAGGACAGTCCTTCTTTTGTAAGTTCTGTCCTCCCTCGAAAAGTGTCCTCCTTCATGTCCTCCTTTTCAATATTTGAAGGCTAATCTGTTGCACGTTATGTGACGTATTTTATTAAACAGTTTTTAATGGTGTTTTTTTTACTTCATCGCACTTATATTGGACAGATATTGAATCTTGTGTTGAATTTTTATCTAAAGAAATGCTAGACATTAAAATAGACGACAATTGTCTCTTTGAAGAAATTAGAAGACTGAATGTATATTTAAATTCTGAAAAATTAATACAATGGGAAAATCAACACGTTGAAATTGATAAAAGATGGGTGGATATTTTCAGCCATTTCAAAAATGAACATATTCCATGTGAACATTTATTTATACTTGTTCAATTTACGTTGTGCTGCCCTGGAACTAATGCAGCAGTTGAAAGAGTTTTTTTCAATTGCCAATGATTTTTGGACAAGTGAGAAATCGAGATTGAATGTTGATACTCTAGCTGCAGCACTTGCCGTAAAATTCAATATGAAGGATATTTCTTGTTCAGATATTTCCAATATATTGTTAGAAGATGATACATTGACAAAAAATATTAATTCAATGGAAAAGTACTCATTTAAATAATAATTAACAGGCATGTAAGTATAATTACAATATAAAATGTTGCAAATGTTTTTATTATGCATATATCATATTTTAGTGTATTATTGTTGCAATGAATAAAATATTTCTTTTATTTACGATATATTTTTTCCAATTTATTTGTCCTCCTTTTCATTGTAAAAAAGTTGGTCACCTTATAATTAGGTACTTTTTCAAGCCGCGCACATGCGTGTGCAAGCCGCACACGCAATCAAAGCACACACACGGAAGGTGCATGCTCACATTTGCAAACCGGTAGGGAAAGTACGTGAATGCCAGCCCTAGCTACAAGAATTTTTGTTGCAAAAATCATAGTTATAATCAATTGTTTTGATGGTCCTAAGTAAACAGAGGTGGAAGGAGTGACCATATTTTTCAGAGTATAAGACACACCTTTCCCCCTCCCCCAAAAAGAGGGTGAAAATCTGGGTGCGATTTATAGACTTAATACAGCATTTTGGCCTTTTGAAACACTACTACCTTCGCAAAAACGGATGTGCAAAGGCTTTGGGAGGTCTGCAAAGTGCTCCTTGGGGTTGGGGAGGGGAAAATGAGCTAAAAAACGGGCCGTCTTTTTCTCGTTTTTGCCCCCCCAACCCCTAAGAGTACTTTGCAAGCCTCTCAAACTCTCTGTATGCCTCATTTTTCACAAAAAACGAGGCGTGCAGAGGGTTTGGGATTGGGAGGCCTGCAGAGTTCAAAAACTTCCTTTTCTAAAAATTTACCTCTTCATAATCTTGGTGTGTTCTATACTCCAGTGCATCTTATACTCCGGAAAATACGGTATATGAAAAGGAGACCATCCAGTTGCGCTTCAGGTATATATTTGCATCCTTAGGAGTAGAAACTTGGATGCAATCGTGGTTGTTCCTTGCTTTTTTTTTTACAATATGCCAGGTTAACACCATCATTTATTTCAATAATACAATAATGCAATAATGCAATAATGCAATAATGCAATAATGCAATAATGCAATAATGCAATAATGCAATAATGCAATAATACAATAATACAACAATACAATAATACAATAATACAATAGTAGAGTTGGAAGGGACCTTGGAGGCCTTCTAGTCCAACCCACTGCCTAGGCAGGAAACCCTATACCGTTTCAGGCAAATGGCTATCCAACATCTTCTTAAAGACTTCCAGTGTTGGGGCATTCACAACTTCTGGAAGCAAGCTGTTCTACTGATTAATTGTTCTAACTGTCAGGAAATTTCTCCTCAGTTCTAAGTTGCTTCTCTCCTTGATTAATTTCCACCCATTGCTTCTTGTTCCACCCTCAGGTGCCTTGGAAAATAGTTTGACTCCCTCTTCTTTGTGGCAACCCCTGAGATACTGGAACACTGCTATCATGTCTCCCCTAGTCCTTCTTTCTATTAAACTAGACATACCCAGTTCCTGCAACCGTTCCTTATATGTTTTAGTCTCCAGTCCCCTAATCATCTTTGTTGCTCTTCTCTGCACTCTTTCTAGAGTCTCCACATCTTTTTTACATCGTGGCGACCAGAACTGAATGCAGTATTCCAAGTGTGGCCTCACCAAGGCATTATAAAGCGGCATCAACACTTCACGTGATCTTGATTCTATCCCTCTGTTGATGCAGCCTAGGACTGCGTTGGCTTTTTTGGCAGCTGCTGCACACTGCTGGCTCATATTTAAATGGTTGTCCACTAGGATTCCAAGATCCCTTTCACAGTTACTACTACTGAGCAAGGTACCACCTATACTGTACCTGTGCATTCCATTTTTGTTGCCTAAATGTAGAACCTTACTCTTTTCACCATTGAATTTCATTTTATTAGATAGTGCCCAATGTTCAAGTTTGTCAAGATCCTTCTGTATCTTAAGCCTATCTTCTGGAGTGTTGGCTATTCCTGCCAACTTGGTGTCATTGCAAATTTGATGAGTTCCCCATTTATTCCCTCATCCAAATCATTGATGAAGATGTTGAAGAGTACTGGGCCTAAAACAGAGCCTTGGGGTACTCCACTGCATACTTCCCTCCATGTAGATGCAGTTCCATTGAGGACTACCCGTTGAGTGCGGTTGGTCAGCCAGTTACGAATCCATCTGGTGGTGATGCTGTCCAACCCACTTTTTTCTACTTTATCTAGTAGTAGGTTATGGTCTACCTTATCAAAAGCCTTACTGAAGTCCAAGTAAACTATATCAATGGCATTCCTCTGGTCCACTAATTTTGTCACATTATCAAAGAATAAGTTTTAAGTTTCAGTTTTGTGTGCCAATGTTTCTGGGAAGGTGTATGAGAAATCCCCATTATGAGGGGAAAGATCACTGGTTATCTTCATTGTGTATTTATTTTGTTATGTGTTCATTGCCTGGCCACTAAGGAAAAAAAATCTATTAGGTAATCTTCATTGGTCTAGGTAAATTATGGCTCACGCTATCATAATACTTCTTTTTAAATGAATGTAAACAAGAGAGCAACTGCGCATAGATTTGTCATATAACATTATTTGTCCAAAAAAAACCCACCCCATTGCATCAGTTTGCTAATTCCAGACGATTTGTCTCAAATTTCCTAAAGCTGGGCTTCTTTTCAGGATTAAAAACAGGGCTTTTCCCAAGAATTCATTCATTTACCCTCGTCAGCATGAAAGGGTAGCCACAGAGAGGAACACACCTTCTCGCCACAGCTTTGGTGGCATCAAGATGGATTTCAAAAAGTCCTGGTTATGATGGTTACTTTGGCAAGGATATTGATGGCTCTTCTGAGTCAGCTTGGAAAACCCACTGGAGGTTCGTCTCCACTTTCCAAACAAGGAGAGGCTGTAACTCAGAAATACAGCCAACACCACGGACATATGTACTAGGTCACAGGCAGTTGGTTTTACACTTAATTTTATACCACTGTCTCATGCATGTATATATTACTAAGAGCAGTCTATCTACTTGGGAATAAGCACCACTTACCGTATTTTTCTGAGTATAAGATGCACCTTTTTCCCTCAAAAAAGGGGCTGAAAATCTGGGTGCGTCTTATACACTGAATACAGCATTTTTTGCCTCCTGAAACTCCATCCTCTTCACCAAAATGGCCGTGCATAGCCTTTAGGAGGCTTCCAGAGAGTTCCTGGGGGCTGGGAAGGGCAGAAATAAGTGAAAAATGGGCCGTTTTTTTGCTCAATTTTGCCCCCCAGCCCACAGGAGAACTCTATAAGCCTCCTAAAGGTTATGCATGCCCTTTTTTGGGGGATGAAAAACGGGCCATATTTTGCTCATTTTTGGCCCACCCCCACCCCCAGGAGCACTCTACAAGCCTCCTAAAGGCTATTCATGCCCTTTAAAAAAAACGGGCCCATTTTCGCAAAGAACGGGCCATTTTCGGGAGGTCTGCAGAGTGCCAAAACTTATTTTTTTAATTTGCCTCTTCAAAATCTTGGTTTGTCTTATACTCCGATGCGTCTTATACTCCAAAAAATATGGTAATCATAGCAAAGAACTTCCATCATGTATATATTTACAGATACACACCAATGGTGGGTTCCTACCGGTTTGGAACGGTTCGGCCGAACCAGTGGTAATTTGTCAGCCTGGGCTGCTGGAACCGGCAGCGACCCAAGCCTGCCACGCCCCTGAATCGGTTCTTCAGGCGTTGCCGTAGGCACTGCCATCTTGTTTTTTGCTTCTGCACATGCGCAGAACAATTTTTATTGCACTGCACATACGGCCACGGCACACATTCAAGTGCATGCACACGCAGCGTGCACACGAGCGAACCAGCAATAGTGCCTGCCAGAACCCACACATGCACATGGACAATTGGAACCAAATAATAACACTTGCACTAGTGTATGTCGAGATGCCTAACTGGCTGGTTCCTGGATCCAGAATGTTTAGAAAAGGAAAGGAAAGAAAGAAAGAAAAAATGATGTAACTTAAGGAGAAGTTCCTTCCTAGGCAGTTAAAATTGAAATGAAGCTGGCAAAAATGATCAGAGAAGATGTACAGATAGTCCTTGACCTACAATAATTCATTTAGTGACCATTCAAACTTCGGACAGCACTGAAAAAAGTGACTTGTGACCTTACAACCGTTGCAGCATCCCCATGGTCACAGGATCCAAAATCTGACACTTGGCAACTGGCTCCCATTTATGACGGTTGCAGTGTCCCGGAGTCATGTGATCCCCTTTTGCGACCTTCTGACCAGCAAAGTCAATGGGGAAGCCAGATTCACTTAACAACCATGTTACTAACCTAACAACTGCAGTGGCAAGAACAGTTGTAAAATGGGGCAAAATCCACTTAATTTTTCACTTAAGAAGAGGAATTTGGAGCTCAATTGTGGCCATAAGTCAAAGACTACCTGTATTGAGCCAGAGGTTCTACTACATACGTACATCCTGGAAGGTAGAATTCACTTAATTTTTCACTTAAGAAGAGGAATTTGGAGCTCAATTGTGGCCATAAGTCGAAGACTACCTGTATTGAGCCAGAGGTTCTACTACATACATACATCCTGGAAGGTAGAATTCACTTAATTTTTCACTTAAGAAGAGGAATTTGGAGCTCAATTGTGGCCATAAGTCGAAGACTACCTGTATTGAGCCAGAGGTTCTACTACATACGTACATCCTGGAAGGTAGAGGCTTGATTATTATTCATGCTTCTAGACCGCCCCCTCTCCCAAAAGGGACTGCTCTTTGGGTTGCTCTTTGTATTGTTTTGTGTAAGGTAAAGTACCTGTCCAGTTTGACTCCTGGTGCTTTCAGAACTTCTCCCTGAAAGGCATACATGGATGTTCTTAGCGATAGGAATAGCACTTAGACTTATATACCGCTTCATAGTGCTTTACAGCCCCCTCTAAGCGGTTTACAGAGTCAGCCCCAACAATCTGAGTCCTCATTTTACCCATTTCAGAAGGATGGAAGGCTCAGTCAACCCTGAGCCTGTGAGATTTGAACTGCTGAACTGCAGCTAGCCATCAGCAGAAGTAGCCTACAGTACTGCACTCTAACCACTGTGCCACCTCAGCTCTTACCTTCTTACTAGATGTTTTTTTTTCAATTTCCAGGCCCAGCTTACAGACCTGAGATTTCTTGGTGGTCTCTCAATAGGAAGCCGTATTGATGTTTTTGTACTTTGGTGTTGGAGAAGTTTCCTGAGAATACCATGGACACAGTGACGTGCGGTGAGGTTTATGGCTGGTGAGGCACTGACCCAGTGGTGGGTTTCAAATTTTTTTAGACTTGTGGACTTCAACTCCCAGAATTCCATAGCCAGGCATGCTCAGTTCTGATTTAAAGTGACAGCATTTGTTTTTCTCCTTTAAGAAAGAAGTTTCCTTCTTTCTTTTTCTTTTTCTTCTCCCTTCCCCTCCTCCCTCCCTCTCTCCCTCCCTCCTCCTCTCTCAAACACACACACACACACACACACACACGTTGGATTGGACTACACACACTTTCCCCCAGCCCCAGAAGGATCCAGCCCAGCTTCACTGATTACAGGTTTGAAAAGGCAACGTGGCTCTGCCTGCAATCAAACTACACAAGCGAGCCAGGGTCCTTCCCTCCAGCCTTTGCCCAAAGCCCCACACCAGGAGGATGAAGTTTGAATTCCTCCCCCTCCCTCCGACCCACACGTACCTTTTCCAGCTGTTTCAGAGAGGATTTCAACTCTGCTCTTGCCTCGGGTCCACTGAAGAAGCCCCGCCCAAACGAGCGCCCTCTACTTTGAGGCAGGAGAACTGCGTGCCTCACCTACGTCAGGAATTTTTAGGCTTTTAACCCTTGCTTAACTCTGCTCGAGTGATCATAAAACGGCTAAAGTCAGACTAGATGAGGCATGCAATTCTCCTGCCTCATAGTAGAGGGTGCTTTTTTAGAGGCTTTTTTAAACAGTTAAGCAGAGTCATCCACAGTGAGGGAGCAACTAGCTCAGCCTGACTTCAGCTCTCACCTTTTTCCTTTTACATTTTCTTTTCTTTTCATGATGACAGTGGTGAGGCTGTGCCTCCCCTACCTCCCCTGACTGCACGTCACTGCATGGACAACAAGAAAACAAACCCATGGATCTTTGAATTAATCAGCCTAGAGTTCTCTCTCCAGGTACAGATGATCAAGCTCAAAGTATCCTATTTTGGACACATTATGCAAAGATCCAGCTCCCTGGAGAAAGTTTTAATACAGGTAGTCCTCAACTTACAATAGTTTATTTAGTTTACGTTTGAAATTACAACGGCAATGAAAAAAATGTTTCATGACCGTTTTTCATACTTATGACCTTTGCAGCATCCCCATGATCACATGATCAAAATTCAGATGCTTGGCAACTGGTTCATACGTATGACCATTGCTGTGTCCCAAGGCCATGTGATCATCTTTTGCGACCTTCTCACAAGCAAAGTCAATGGGGAAGTCAGATTTGCTTAGCAACCTGGTTACTAACTTATCAGCTTCAGTGATTCACTTAACGGCTTTGGCAAGGAAGATTGTAAAATAGGGCAAAACTCACTTAACAAATGTCTCACTTGACAGCATAAATTTTGGGTTCAATTGTTGAGGACTACCTGTATACAAGTGCTACTGCTATTGTTATCTACAGGGATGCTACGAGTCGGCAATAGCTTGATGACACATCATCATCATTTTTTTAGATTAACAGAGTTGGAAGAGACCTTGTAGGTCATCTAGTCCAACCCCTTGCCCAAGCAGGAGACCCTATACTATTTCTGCCAATCTCTTCTTGAAAGCCTCCATTGATGAAGCTCCTGCAACTTCCAAAGGCAACTTCTGTTCCATTGGTTGATTGTTCTCCCTGTCAGAAAATTTCTCCTTATTTCTAGGTTGAATCTCTCCTTGTTCAGTTTCCATCCATTATTCCTTGCCTGGCCTTCGGGTGCCTTGGAAAACAATTTGACACCCCCCCTCCTCTCTGTGGCAGCCCTTCAAATATTGGAAGACTGCTATCATGTTTCCCCTGGTCCTTCTCTTCACTAGATTGCCATGTCCAGTTCCTACAACTGTTCATCGTATGTTTTAGCCTCCAGTCCCCTAATCATCCTGGTTGCTATTCTTTACACTCTTTTTAGAGTCTCAACATCTTTTTTATAGTGTGGTGACCAAAACTGGATGTATTATTATTATTATGTTAACCTTTGGTGAGATTCACAGCCTTTGTGGATGGGTGGTAGCTCAACAGCTTGAGTCCTAATCAAGGACCTAGGAACTGTTAAGGTAACATCGGAGGATATAAGTTGTTCCCAGTAGGGTGGTTTTTTGTAGAATCAGAATGTTTAAGCCAGGTAAATTTAGAATTTCCAAATAGCGAGGTAGCCCTTTAGGTATTGCTCCAAGGGCTCCAATTACAATCAGGACAACACATGATTTCTTTTTCCACAGTCGCTCAACTTTGCAAGTCCTGATACTTTGTGATTTTTTCTTGCTGTTTATCTTCAATTTGTGCATCACCAGGTATGGCAATGTCAATGAACCATACTTTTTTCTTTTCAACTATTGTTATGTCAGGTGTGTTGTAGGCCAAGTGCCTGTCAGTTTGAATTCTGAAGTCCCACAAGATCTTGACTTTTTCATTCTCTAAAACCTTCTCAACCTGATGGTCCCAGTGGTTTTTGCTGTACTCAAATCCAAACTTTTGGCACAATTTCGAGTGAATGATCTTAGCAATGCGGTCATGGCGTTATAGGTAGTCAGTTTGTGAAATTTTGCTGCACCCACTGATCAAGTGGTCGACTGTCCCATCTTTCTCATTACAGAGGCTGTTAGATACTAGCTTCAGTTATAGTGGTTTCCACCAAGGTCCTCTGTTCCGATAGGAACAAAGGTTTAATCTCGTTGGTCGAAGGGTCTGACAGTTCCCTATAAAAGGGCTGCTGTCAGACTCAACGTTCGCTGGATTGTTCATACTTGTTCTGTTACAATAAAGAGCTGTTGTTACCGTTAGCCTGTGTGTGCCTTTCCATTACCCGATCTAACACTGGCGACGAAGGTGGGACTGGAAGGCAACTAGGCGAACCAAAAAGAGCGTAGCAATCCAGCAAGTAAATCCAGCCTGGAGCTCAGCGCAACTTCAAGCAGCCATTTTTGAACGGCAAAACGTCCTCAGAACACAAAATGGTCATGCATACCCCACCGACTCCGTATGACCCAGTCACCGAGCACTGGGACTTGTATATGCTGAGGTTCGACTGCTTCCTCAAAGCCAATAACCTCATGGGCCTTTCTGAAGGCCGCAAGAAGAACATGTTCCTCAGGTACTGTGGACAGGAAGTGTTCGAAACTGCGAAAGACCTGTCAGAGCCAACGCCACTACAATCAGTCGCTTGGTCCATGCTCCAACAGACGCTGAGGACTCACTACGCTCCCAAGCCATCTAAACATGTCCGCCGGCATGAATTTAATATTCACAACGAGAAGCAAGGTGAATCAATCAACGAGTATGTTGCGGCACTATGAAAGGCTACAGCATACTGCGAGTTCCGAGACCTTGACGAGCTTATTCTTGACCACATCATATGCGGTGTACGGGACATTAATTTTCAGAGGAGGTTACTTGCCAAATCTAACCTCACTCTACAAATTGCCTTGGACAAAGCCAGGGCATCAGAATCGGCCATCAAGTCAACAGAAACCCTGCAGCACCAAAGCACTCCACAAGATGCACGAAAGCATACACGCGTACATCACAAGGCTGCAGAGGCCAAGAGCTCTGAAGGTGAAGAAGATGACAGCTGCTGCATGCGCAGTAGCCGCGCCAAGCTGGCGTGCAAATTAGAATGACGATTCCCACCTTGCGCTAGCTGCGGAGGAGACCATGCCCAATTGGCTTGCCGTTTCCGTGATGCTATCTGCCAGCGCTGTGAGCGAAAGGGGCAAATCGCCAAAGTTTGCAGAAGCGAGCACCCCACGACGACCTGGCAGCCAAGAAGCCGATCTAACCGCCAGCAGAGGCCCAACCACGGGGCATGGCAGAAACCACCATGGTACTCAGAGGGTGACACCAGAGTCACCTACCACACCTCAATCGGCCAAGTCCGCACTAGGCGGCCAAAAAAGCTGAAAGTCACAGTCCTCATCAAGGGCTCTCCATGCGAGATGGAGATCGACACGGGGTCATCACTGACCATCATGCCATGGTCCATGCTCAAGAGGACTATCCCTAGCCTGAAGAAGCAGCATCTACGTGCCCATGACATCCGCCTTCGCGATTACCAGTCCCCATTGTGGGCCAGGGCACCTTCCGGGTGCAATTCAAGAAATACAGCGGCCAGCTCCCAGTGACGGTGGTCATCGGCGACCTG
This sequence comes from Natrix helvetica, assembly GCF_964273705.1. Lineage (NCBI taxonomy): Eukaryota > Metazoa > Chordata > Lepidosauria > Squamata > Natricidae > Natrix > Natrix helvetica. The sequence continues at coordinate 286,572,843 of NC_138552.1, read as the reverse complement.
CAGAGCCTCCTGGGCTTGAGTGGTTTGAAGCCCTGGGCCTAGAAGTGATTGGTATCAACGCCTTGAAAGATGAGAGCGCTGAAGAAATTTTTAAGGAGTTCGAGGACGTCTTCGGCACTGGTCTGGGTACGTATGTGGGGACTCCAATCTCTTTTAATTTGGACCCCAACATAGCCCCAATAAGGCTAAAACCCAGGAGAGTACCTTTCACTCTCCACCCAAAAATTGATCTGGAAATTGAGAAGCTCATAGGCCAGGGAATCCTAGAGCCAGTTGATCACGCACGCTTGGAGACCCCTATAGAGACACCTGTCAAATCTGACGGGTCTGTCCGCATCTTCGTGGACTACAAATGCACAATCAATAAAGCGTTACAACAAAGCGCTTACCCTGTACCCATTGTACAGCATTTATTACATTCTTTAGGCCCAAGCAAAGTATTCGCTAAATTGGACATGGTGCAGGCATACCAACAATTGCCTGTAGATAGCGCTACGGTGGAAGCCCAAACCATTGTGACGCACAGGGGTGCATTCAAATGTCACCGCCTGCAATTTGGAGTTAGTATCGCCCCGGGACTGTTCCAAAGCGTCATGGAGCGGCTTTTGCAGGAGATTCCAGGAGTCGTCCCCTATTTTGATGACATCTTGGCTTCTTGTGTTGTAGGCCCGCAGTGAGCTCCGAGCCATGTCCATGTCAAGTTGTCATCACATTTTCTTTCAATGTTTTCAAGTGCTGTCCATGCAAAGCTTTGATTTTCCATCTATTTAATCTGTCATCCAGATGTTTTTCCTTATAGTCTGCCTTTGTTTCTGTTGTTTTTATGCTGTTCTCCATTTTCACAGCCTGCAGCAATTTTTCTGTACTTTGGCTCACATAATCATTCAAACTTCATTTTTCTTCTTCTACAGTTTGATGGATTTACAATAGCTCCCTGCCCCCTATTTTTCTTGGCAGGTACAACCTGTCGATGTCACGTCATGGATGTAAAGCGTGGTACATATTCAAAAGTTTGTGTGTTTTCCTGTCCAGATTTTCCAGTTCAGCCAGAGTCCAATTGATGATTCCAGCTGAGTAGGGTATCTCTGGAACTGCCCATGTATTAATGGCTTTAATTATGTTTCCAGCATTCAGCTTTGATTTTAATATTTTGCAGACCCTCCTGATGTATTCCTTTTGCGTTGACTCTTTGACTTTTCCATTCAAGATGTTATCTACTTCCAATATGCCTAGGTACTTGTAACCATCATCCTTTGCTAATGCTTTCACTATATTTCCATTTCCCAGTTCTATTCCTTCTGTTTTTTCCATTTTTCCTCGCTGCATGGATAATATAGCACATTTTTCAAATCCAAAGTTCATTTTGATGTCACTGCTGAACAGTTGAACTGTGTTGAGTATTGATTTAAATTCAGTGGGGCTTTTCACATACATTTTTAAGTCATCCATGTATAGTAGATGGTTTATCTTGCCATGTTGGCTTGAATTATCATCATCATTATTAATAATAAAAATTATATAATAATAATAATAATAATAATAATAATAATAATAATAATAATAATAATAATAATAATAATAATAATAATAATAGTAAAGTCGTGAAATACCAGGACTTAAAAATTGAAATCCAACGATTATGGCACAAACCAGCAGTGGTAATTCCAGTGGTAATCGGCACACTGGGTGCTATTCCAAAAGCACTGGAATTACAGTTAAAACAGTTAAAACTTGACAAAATCACCATCAGTCAAATGCAAAAAGCTGCACTGCTTGGATCTGCACGTATATTACAAAAATATGTTACGACGTCCTAGGCCCCTGGGTGGGGCCCGACTAGTAATCAATGCCAAATCCGGCGAAACAACTGGCCGCTGTGATACAATCGTGTAATAATAGTAATAGTAATAATAATAGTAATAATAGTAATAATTATTGTTGTTGTTTTGTTGTTGTTGTTGTTGTTCTTGTTGTTGTTGTTGTTGTTGTTGTTGTTATTATTATTATTATTATTATTATTATTATTATTATTATTATTATTATTCCCATCCAGGATTAGCAGGACATGGTCTTGCTTGTTTTCTGAGCCCAGATGAGGGAACCCAACTGAGAGGCATGTATGGCTTGTACAATGGTAATGAAAAGTTGTTTTGATGCCTTTTTATTAGCTGTCCCCCACCCTCCACACCCAGCAACCTGCTAATCTACTGTAGGAAGTTAGCAGCCACCCCCCTCTTAGAAGAATGACATATTCTAGGAAATATTAAAAAGGCAGAATATTATATTACCCTGGATGAGAAACGGGGGAACATGTCTTTCAGGCAGGAAGCAGACTGACTTTTAATAGTCTTCAAGCCTTTGGACTCGGACTCTGATTTACTTTTGGATGCTATTTGGAACCCTCTCTCTCTCTCTCTCTCTCTCTCTCTCTCTCTCTCTCTCTCTCTCTCTCTCTCTCTCCCTCTCCCTCTCCCTCTCTCTCTCTCTCTCTCTCTCTCCCTCTCCCTCTCCCTCTCCCTCTCCCTCTCTCTCTCTGTCTCTCTGTCTGTCTCTGTCTCTCTCTCCCATGTGCTTTTTTCTTTGCCCAGGACCTCAAACCATGTTGTCCTGTCCACCATGAAACCATCTTTCCAAACAGCCACCATGTTTCCACTATCTTTCCCCTCACTTGGAACTGAACCCAGATGGACATTTCTTCCAAAATTACTTTTGATTGAAATGCTTCAGCAATGCAGAAGAAGGGCACTCTTTCAGGGAGGTTTCACAGCAAGCTGAGGGGAGACAAAAGGCATTCAGTCACAGGCCTTCGAAAGGAAGTTACACCGGGGTCAGGGCTGGAGGTGGGAGGCTCGAATCTCACATTTCTAACAGACACCCCAATCCCAAAGGCCTCCCACGGCCTGCTTGGTTTTATCAGCCGGCCTCCTTTCAAGCTTTCCTCTTATTGAGGTAAAGGTTCACCTCATCTATGTAATCGGCCAGGTTTTTAATGAGATGCTGTGAAAAGATGATGCACCTGCACCATCAAAAGCTCTGAGGAGTTAGGAACCGCTAGAAGAAAAATATCTCCCTCCGCCATCTGCTACTGATTCGTTCATTCTTCTTCGCGCTGTAAGCCAATACAGGCCTGTTTTCTTTACTATGTGTTTCAGTCTTATTAACGCCTCAAGGTTGCCCACAGTTTTCTCTCGAGGTATTCATTTCCTCACAACACCCTCCCCTCCCCCCAGACATGTGGGTAGGTTTAACTCCCAAATTGGTTGTTTAATCCCTAATTTCAGAAGTGCCCTCTCTGAAGACTCTGAGGACCAGTGATAGAACTGGATAGGGCCTACACAGGCTCCCTGAACTACAAAACCCATGCCTTGTTTCAGTGATGGGATTCAATTTTTTTTTACTACCGGTTCTATGGGCGTGGCTTGGTGGGCATGGTAGGGGAAGGATACTGCAAAATTCCCATTCTCACCCCACTCCAGGGGAAGGATACTGCAAAATCTCCATTCTCTCCTCACTCCAGGGGAAGGACACTGCAAAATCTCCATTCTCACCCCACTCCAGGGGAAGGATACTGCAAAATCTCCATTCCCTCCCCACTCCAGGGTAAGGATACTGCAAAATTCCCATTCTCACCCCACTCCAGGGGAAGGATACTGCAAAATTCCCATTCTCACCCCACTCCAGGGGAAGGATACTGCAAAATCTCCATTCACTCCTCACTCCAGGGAAAGGACACTGCAAAATCTCCATTCTCTCCCCACTCCAGGGGAAGGATACTGCAAAATCTCCATTCCCTCCCCACTCCAGGGTAAGGATACTGCAAAATCCCCATTCTCACCCCACTCCAGGGGAAGGATACTGCAAAATTCCCATTCTCACCCCACTCCAGGGGAAGGATACTGCAAAATCTCCATTCTCTCCTCACTCCAGGGGAAGGACACTGCAAAATCTCCATTCTCTCCCCACTCCAGGGAAGGATACTGCAAAATGCCTATTCCTTCCCCTCCCCACCCCACTAACCTGCTTTCCAGCTCCATTCTCCCATGCAGGGCAACAAAAGAAGACACAGCCAGTCAGCTGGGACTCAGGAGGCAGAGAATAGATGGGGGCAGGGCCAGACAGCGGTGGTATTTGCCGGTTCCTCCAAACTACACAAAATTTCCACTACTGGTTCTCCAGAATTGATCAGAACCTGCTGAATACCACCTCTGTTCTGATCCCACTGATTAATGGTTCTCACTGTCAGGAAATTTCTCCTTAGAATGAAGTTGCTTCTCTCCTTCATTAGTTTCCATCCATTATTTCTCATCTTGCCTTCAGGTGATTTGGAGAATACTGTATTTTTCGGAGTCTAAGACCTACCAAGATTTTGAAGAGGCAAATTAAAAAAGAAGTTTTTGCATTCTGCAGACCTCCCAAAAACAGCCCGTTTCTCGTGAAAACGGGCCCGTTTTTTTTGTCAAAAAAAGGGCATGCATAGCCTTTAGGAGGCTTATAGAGTGCTTCTGAGGGCTGGGGGGGGGGCTTCCCAGCCCCCAGGAGCACTCTGAAAGCCTCCTAAAGGCTACACACGGCCATTTTTGCAAAGGGGGCGGGGTTTCAGGAGGCAAAAAAAATGCTGTATTTAGTGTATAAGACGCACCCAGATTTTCACCCTCTTTTTGGAGGGAAAAAGGTTCGTCTTATACTCCGAAAAATACGGTAGGTTGACCCCCTCTTCTTTGTGGCAGGCTCTCAAGTACTGGAAGGTAGCTATCATGCCACCCCTAAGTGGTCCCCCCCTTTGTGGAGTGATTCCCGTTCTGTGTATTTCTTCAATTCACACATCTTGCCTCATTCTACTCCTTTCATAGTATGTTCTTGTGATTTTGCAATCTTATCAATGGTAAACTATTGTTTAATCATAATTTGAATTATGGGGCTTATCTACATTGCCCCCCCTTATGTAATTGTTATTTTCTATATTAAATTATTATCTATGAAAAAGTCTCCATTTCTCAATAAAAATAGTGAAAGCCATCATACACTGGGGGGCATACAGGACCATTTGAAGCTATGACAGTGCTGAAAAAAGTAACTGATGACCAGTCCTCAGACTTATGACTGTTGCAGCATTCCGATGGTTACATGATCAAAATTCAGGACATGCAGCTGTCATTTATTTATGATGGTTGCAGCATCCCAGAGTCATGTGATCATTGTTTGTGGCTTCTGCAGGGGGTTTTCTGACAAGAAAAATCAATAGGGGAAGCCAAATATGCTTAATGACCATGCGATTCATTTAACAACCATGGCAAAAAAGCTTGTAACATCAGGCATGACTCACTTAACCACCACAATGTTGTTAGCAATGACGTTCTGGTGCCAATTGAGGTTGTTACATCAAAGACTACCTATAGTTTAGTCACAAGATGGAAGTAATTAACCATTTCATTCTTTTGCCCTTCCTTTATAGTCCTGGGATTTCTTTGTAACCTCCCATCCGGGAGTGAAATCCACTTACCTTTGCCACTGGTTCGGTAGCAATGTCAGTGTATGTGCACGCTTCGTTTGCACACACCACCTCTGCACATGCGCAGAGCGTCAAAATGACATCCGGGCAGGTGGGCGGAGCCTGCTACCGAGCACACCTGCAAAGGTAAGGGAACAGCAGGGGCGGGAGGGAATCCACTGTGCCACACGATATAGATTTAGGATTTAGGAAATCTTGCTTTCTAACTAATATAAATTGTGCGGCACAGCTGATTGTCGGAAAAAATCGTTTGCCCGGACCTGGTAATATTTTTTTTTTTTTACTACCAGTTTGGGCAAACCACGATGGTCGCCACGATGTAAAAAAGATGTGGAGACTCTAGAAAGAGTGCAGAGAAAAGCAAAAAAGATGATGAGGGGACTGGAGACTAAAACATATGAAGAATGGTTGCAGGAACTGGGTATGTCTAGTTTAATAGAAAGAAGGACTAGGGGAGACATGATAGCAGTGTTCCAATATCTCAGGGGTTACCAAAAGAAGAGGGAGTCAAACTATTTTCCAAGGCACCTGAGGGTAGAACAAGAAGCAATGGGTGGAAACTAATCAAGGAGAGAAGCAACTTAGAACTGAGGAGAAATTTCCTGACAGTTAGAACAATTAATCAGTGGAACAGCTTGCCTCCAGAAGTTGTGAATGCCCCAACACTGGAAGTCTTTAAGAAGATGTTGGATAGCCATTTGTCTGGAACGGTATAGGGTTTCCTGCCTAGGCAGGGGGTTGGACTAGAAGACCTCCAAGGTCCCTTCCAACTCTACTATTGTATTGTATTGTAAACAGCTGGCATCTTCACTTCTGGTGAACCAGTCCGAACCAGTAGCATTTCACTCCTGCTCTCATCCAAGTAGTAAACAAGTTTATTCCTGCTTAGCCTATGAGCCCAACACAGGGTCATCTGCCAAAAGAAAATAAGGAAAAGCAGGGCTGGTTATTGTTTTTGCTATTGTTGTTATTCTTACTTCCTAAATTGATTCATAGTCTCCTGCTTGGGTGGGGGGGTTGGACTAGATGACGTACAAGGTCCCTTCCAACTCTTGTTAATCTGTTAATATCCAGTTGGAAAAGACACTATGGTAATGATTTCTCACCCAGTTACGGTGAGAAAGACATTGAGGATTTTTCTAGGTTGTCAAAGTTGGCAATACTTTATTTGGTCACCTGGCATTAAAAAACCCCAGCGTAAACGTAGTTTTTAGTTACCAGCGTAAACACAACAAACATCCCCACCATATGTCTGCCCACCACAATTACATCATTCTGCTGATAACCTTATAGTTTATATTTATAGTCAGATGTAACAGCAAAAGGCCAGGAGGGAAGTGCATGAGTCAGATATGTTTACACATGCAGGGCTTATCCACACATCCTTGCCCTGAGATGAGGTGTCTCCCCTTCTCACCCCCCCCAATTTCTGGAGGATAGGAAAACTTCATGTCATCTTCAAACCACTCCTATCTTTTCCTGAGAGTTAATGCAATGCAGGAAGAATTGGATTTGAACCGTGACGTTTGTTGGTCAAAATCCCACCCAGCCACAAAAACTCTTCAGAAATTTGGTGATCACTCTTCCTCCGCAGGCAGTCCTTGACTTACAACAGTCATTGAGGGTCCTCTTCTCGTACTTAGCACTGATGGATCATGTGCCTTCCAGTTGTTTTTAACGCCTAGCAACAGGGATGGGATTGAAACATTCTAGCAACCAGTTCGCTGCCCGGTTCCTGAGAGGGCGGGGTCATGGGGGTGTGGCCTAGTCAGCTTCCTGCACCATGGCGAAGAGGGGGAGTTTTGGCCCCCCCTAGGCTCTGGAGGCTTTCCTCGAGCCTCCAGGAGGGTAAAAACAGCCTCCCCCAGGCTCTGGAGGCCAGACTTCCGGTAGGCCCGTTTCTCATCCTCCCAGAATCTCTGTGCGGTCCCTGCAGTTACCTGGCATGATGAATGGGCCGTGTGAAGACTCCTGGGAGGGGTGGGGCGGAGTGGGTGGTGTCAGCCAGTCCTTGTAACTACTGGTTCGGCAAACCAGATTAAATTAATGTCCGGTTAACCCGAACCAGTGCGAACCGGCTAAACCCACCCCTGCCTAGCAATTACACAGATTTTTCTACCTCCCCCCCCCCCCTCTGTTTGATGGCTTATTATGGCTTAAGCACAGAATACGAAGCAGCTTCGTTACTGTTTACTGCTATGAGTAAACCATAGTTTATGGTTTTTCACACTTATGACCTTAGTAGCGTCCTCATCATCGTGTGATCAAAATTTAGATGCTTGGCAACGGATTCATACGTCTGACCGTGGCTGTGTTGTGTGATTCCCTTTTGCTGACAAATTCGCTTAACAACCAGGTTGCTAACTTATCAACTGCAGTGATTCACTTAACAGCCGAGGCAAGAAAGGTTGTAAAATGGGGCAAAATCCACTTAACAAATGTCTCACTTGGCAACAGAAATTTCCGGTTCAACTGTGGTCGTAAGCCGAGGACTACCTGTACTTGATCTTTGTCCTACCATCAGAGACCCTCTAAGTCATAGCTGGCTGGAGAATCCTGGGAGTTGAAGTCCACAAGTCTTAAAGTTGCCAAGTTTGAAGACCTCTGCCCTAACTGCTGTTTGAGAAACAGGCAACATGAAAAAAAAGGACCTTGGACTTCGCGTTCTAAAGGAATGTGGACAGAAAACGAAGAAGGAGGAGAAGGGGAATTCTTGGCCCCCGTTCTCTTAGCAGATATCTGAAAAAAAAAAAAAAGAATTTAGCTGCTTCTCATACAAAGAATGCCACGCTAGATGGGCCAATTCGGAACCTTATCTGCCTGGACTTCACTCATCAACAACGTTCTCTTTTTTCCTCTTCCAGAAAATCCAAGATATGCTCAGCCTCTCCAGCTTCCTGTAATTTTGTGTGTTGTTGACTTGCAAAATATAATTAAACGGCAACATCTGCTAGAAACGAAGCGTCCTCACCAGAGCCTCGGAAAAGGAGCGCCTCCCCCACCAACTCTCCAGTCCTAAATTCAACATGGTGCAACTATGAAGCTGCCTTTTCTTTAAGCTCTTGCTCTATTATGGCGTTAGCTCTGCAGCTCAGCTGCAAAAAGTTTTCTGGTACTTCTGCAAAACATACAGTAGAACCTCTGGTCACGACCATAATTCGTTCCATAACTTTGATTGCAACCAGATTTGGTCATGACCCGTACCTAATTTTTGGAAATTTGGCCCTTTCTGTCATTCGGCTCATCACAGAGGACCATCCAGGCAGAAAACCATATTTTTATTTTTAATGTTGCCTTTTTTTTATATTTGTGTTGTGTTTGTGCTGATAAATAAATAAAGGGAGACTAGTATAGATCTATTTCAAGCTATTTAGCTCTCATCAGCTAGCCATACCACAGCCCTGGGTCGATTCCCAGTAAGGGTATGGCTAGCTGATGAGAGCTAAATAGCTTGAAATAGATCTATACTAATCTCCCTTTATTTATTTATCAACACAACACAACACACACACACACACATATATATCCCCCCTGATAACAGAATAACAGTGTTGGAAGGGACCTTGGAGGTCTTCTAGTCCCACACCCTGCTCAGGCAGGATACTAGTCTATACCCTTGTCCAATCTCTTCTTTAAAACTTCCACTGTTGCAGCACCCAGAACTTCTGGAGGGAAGTTGTTCTGTCGGGAAATTTCTCTGTAATTTTAGGTTGCTCCTTTTCTTGATTAGAATAGAATGGAATGGAATGTGAGATACGGGATATAGAACAGAATAGAATCTTGGAGGTCTTCTAGTCCAGCCCCCTGCTCAAGCAGAAGAAACTATACTATTTCAGGTAAGTGACTGTCTAGATTCTTCTTAAAAACTTCCACAATTTCTGAAGGCAAGCTGTTCCACTGGTTCATTGCCTCATCCATTGTTAGTCTCCGTCCATTGTTTTTTGTCCTGCTTTCAGATGCTTTGGAGAATAGGCTGATTCCCTCTTCTTTATGGCAACCTATGTGGGTGACCTATGCCCACCCAGAGGTATCTGGACTGAAAGAGATAAGGAGTTGAAAGTCACCCAGGAAGCATCCACTTCTTAGTATCAACTTTTCTTCTTTTCTTTTCCATTCTATTTTTTTTTCTTTTCTTTCTTTTCCTTTCCCCCTTTCCCCCTTTCCTTTCTTTATCCCACCTCCATTATTTTTTATAAATAATTCAAGGTAGGAAACATACCTAATACTCCTTCCTCTTCCTATTTTCCCCACAAAGTCACCCAGCTGGCTTTCCTAAGGCAGCATTAGAACTCATGGTGTCCTGGTGATTGACCCAAAGTTGCCCAGTCAGTTTTCACGCCTAAGGCAGGATTAGAACTCACAGTGCCCTGCTGATTGGCCCAAAGTCATCCAATCAGCTTTCATGCCTAAAACGGGATTAGAACTCATAATCTCCTGATGATTGGCCCCAAATCACTGAGCTGGCTTTCACGTCTAAGGAGAGACTAGAACTCACAGTCTCTTGGATCCATTTCACTTCTCAGCATCAAGTCACCATTTATCAAAAAGAAAAATGAGAATTTATTTCTGCCATTTAAAAGAAATAACAAACTGGGTATTCTATAGATGGGAATGGGAAGGATGAAATATATGGCACAGAGTATCCAGGCAATGAAATCAGCAGCAGTTGAGGCAAATCAAAACTTGATTTTAATATCGCTTCCAGAGAAAGAGGATCCCTTGGACCAAAATTAATCCATTTCCCTGCATGCTGCTGTTGAAAGAAATGTCCTTCTGGGTTCGGCTCCAAGTGGAGAAAAAGACACTGGAGACATGGAGGCTGCTTGGAAAGATGGTTTTAATGGTGGACAGGACCACATGGCTTGAGCCCTGAACAGAAAAGGTGATCACATGCTTCAATGTTGGTGGAGAAGAAGAGAAGGGAAGAGAAGAGCTTGCAGGGCTTTTTATAATCTGTTCAGCCCCACCTATCTGTTTCCTGTTCCTGTGTAAGAAATGTATTCTGATTGGTTTCCTCAACCCTCTAGGCTGAGTTTTGAATCCAGGTTTGGTTGAGTTCTCAGATGCCATGTGGTCAGTTGAGTAAAAGGCAATATTATCATGCCTTGATCCCATCCCCCTGGAGCTGATGGGAGAACTCTTTATTATGTAAAGTGGGCTAGCTTGGCCTTCTTAATGGCCCACTGACAAAGTGGGGATGGGCTGGAAGCTGCAGGAATTTACTTTGTGTTTAAAATGTGTTTCTCCCTTTTTCACATCCAGGAAAATATAATATTCTGCCTTTTCAATATTTTCTAGGATATTTCATTTTTCTGGGAGAGGGCTGGGTGATAACTTCCAACACTGCCAACATGCTACCAACATAAACCATGACTGATAACAGACCATAGATCTAAAACCTGTGAGAACATGAAATATGTCTTGTGGAAACACATCCTCATGCTCCAAGCCCCGTAGAGGCCATGTTATTTCAGCTCACAAAATTCAGTCACTAAAGATCAATTGCTCTAGACCAGTGTTTCTCAAACTTGGTGACTTTAAGTCCTGTGGACTTCAACTCCCAGAATTCCCTATGCTGGCTGGGGGATTCTGGGAGTTGAAGTCCACAGGACTTAAAGTCACCAAGTTTGAGAAACACTGCTCTAGACAGTTTATCCCTTATTTATTAAAAGTTGACCTTCGATAGCAAAGATGTTCTCACTGAGTTTCTCCTCTTCCAATGAACCAGCCACTGTCACAAACTGCTTTCTTCAATCTAATTGCTTTAAGAAACAATCTTCATTTCTCCACCAACAGTTTCTCCTTTACTTTGGTTTCTTATACTAAAAGGGGAAAGGGTGGAAGGAAGAGAGGGAAGAAAAGTTCAAAGATGGATAAAGAAAATTAGTATTGTGTATTAATAATACTAACATCTTTACAATTACAGTTAATCTTTACAATCAATGTCTATGGAGATTCACAATCATCCATGCGATGGCTGTCCCAACCTTTGGGGTGTTATAATCAATAAAGTATTAATAAATAGACTGACCCCAAAAGCTTTTCTCTCTCTCTTTCTCTCTCCCTCCCTCCCTCCCCTCTCTCAGACACACACCTACCTAGCTTTTCTATCTTACCTCCCTAAATTGCTACCTTATCTATCCTCTAGGTCACGGGTGTCCAAACTTGGGAACTTTAAGACTTGTGGACTTCAACTCCCAGAATTTCCCAGCCGGCTGGCTGGGGAATTCTGGGAGTTGAAGTCCACAAGTCTTAAAGTTCCCAAGTTTGGACACCCCTGCTCTAGGTAAAGGTAAAGGTTTCCTTCGCACATATGTGTTAGTCGTTCCTGACTCTACGGGGCGGTGCTCATCTCCATTTCAAAGCCGAAGAGCCAGCGCTGTCCAAGGACGTCTCCGTGGTCATGTGGCCGGCATGACTAAAGGCCGAAGGCGCATGGAACGCTGTTACCTTCCCACCAAAAGTGGTTCCTATTTTTCTACTTGCATTTTTACATGCTTTCAAACTGCTAGGTTGGCAGAAGCAGTGACAAGTAACGGGAGTTCACTCAGTTACGCGGCGCTAGGGATTCGAACCGCTGAACTGCCAATTTTCTGATCAACAAGCTCAGCGTCTCAGCCACTGAGCCACCGCGTCCCTGTATATTTTATAGGGGAATATTTGAAGGATCTGTTAGCAACTCTTTAAAAGAAGCCCTGTTTTCTCCCAGAACAAAGTCCAACATAACAGTGCTTAGTGCCCTCACTTGAACTCAGCTTGTTTCCATCTGTCCTTTTTTAGCAATCAACCTATTTACTGTTATGTTAGTTTTCATTGCCTGTGTGAGAACTCTGACACCCATCGATCATTTATCTGTCATTCATGTGCCCTTTTGACAACTACTCAAAAGAAAGCCAACTTGGCTGGAATTGTGACCCGATACATGGGAAGCACAGCAGGTAGGATAAAAAGACCATGCTTTATTGTGGGGGATCCTCGATGCTCTTTGAGTTTGGTTGTTTTCTTGCAGACATTTCATTACCCAACTAGGTAACATCATCATTTCCTCATTGGGTAATGAAATGTTTGCAACCAAACAAACACACTCAGAGAGCACCGAGGACGCCACTGTTTACCCTGAGCTACAGATACTGTCTTGAATGGGTACTTGTTTTATTGCTGTTTTGTTGGAGGTATTCAAGCAGAGGGTGAGGCATCATCAATCATCAATGTTTTCAACCGCGTCAGCTCTAAGATGTGTAGACTTCAACTCCCAGACCCTGGCCTAAGATATTTCTAAGTTGCAGCGCCTGTCCTATGAAATATCACTTCCCCCTGATGGCCCTGGCCTTTCTGTCCTTCCACGAGGCTCTAAAAACCTGGCTCTCCCCCCAAACATTGGGTCAGATTGTGAGATGAGTCTATATCAGGGGTCAGCAATCTGTGGCTCTGGAGCCACATGTGGCTCTTTCACCCTCTGCTGTGGCTCCCTGTCGCCAGTCGGCTCCATAATTGATAGGTTTAGGACAGATAGAGAAAAAAGGACACGGCACAGGAGGAAACTTTATGGTGGGGGAACCGGACTTCCGGTCGGAAGAGGAAAAAGGACACCATGCTAGGAGGAGACTCTATGGTGGGAGAACCGGACTTTCGGTCGGCTCCAGAATTGAATGGGGGGGCTTCCGGTTAGGATCTTTGTGGCTTTTTGAGTATTTAAGGTTGCTGACCCCTGGTCTATGTAGCAGTGTTTTTCCACCCTCAACAACTTTAAGATGAATTCTGGGATTTGAAGTTCACACATCTCAAGGTTGCTGAAACTGAGAAACGCTGCTATACAGACTGTAAGAGCCTTGAACGAAATATGCGCTGCTTGGCCTTGATTGGCTCTGTTATGGTTATCTCTGTTATCCCATTAACCTGTGGTTTGTATGTTCCAAAGGTTTATTATATTATGGTGACGGCAGCAAGAATACTTCATGCACACACAAAAAATGGAAGAACACTTTGATTTCCACAATGGACAAATGGCTGCAAAAGTTTATGGAGTTAGCAGAGATGGTTCAACTGACTGCTTTGATTAAAGAAAAGAGTACAATTACTTTTATTTCTGTTTGGAAACCACTTCTGGACTTTGTGCTTGAGGTGGAAAAAAAATGAACCTTTGATTTTGGGTTTTGCTGTTTAGATAGGTTTGTTGTTAAACAAATGGCTAGGGTATATTACTATGTAAAAGTAAAAAAGTTGAGGTTGTATGTTATTATCTTATTTTACTGTGCCAAAAGGAGTCAGAAGTCAATGCCTTTTGTTTATTTTCTTCCTTTTACCTTTCACATTTTAATTTCCCCCTTTTCCTTCCCTATTTTCCCGTCAGTTTCATTTTTGTTAATTTCTGTATTTTATTCGTTGATAAACGAATAAAAAAATACTTGAATCCATGATCCTTATGGTTAGGTATCCACAGCAGGGTTTCTCAGCTACCTAAACACATCTGTCACCTTCCTGGGAACTGACCCAGATTTAAAGAGTTTGGAGCCAGATATTCAACAGCAGTTGCCCAGCCAGGTGAATCCAGTTTATTGCTGGACAGCAGCTCCTTTGAACATCTGGCAAAGATGATAGGATGCAGAAACACTTACTTTGTCCATCACCCAGTCAGCATCTTGGATGGCCCTTTTAATAATCTGCTGAATCCTCTCAGGACTATCTTCATCGGCATGAACTTTGAAACTCTGTAAATAGACAATTATATAAATCAATTACCGTATTTTTCGGAGTATAAGACACACCTTTTTTCATCAAAAAAGAAGGTAAAAACCTGGGTGCGTCTTATACACTGAATACAGCATTTTTGGCCTCCTGAAACCCCACCCCTTCACCAAAATGGCCGTGAATAGCCTTTAGGAGGCTTCCAGAGTGCTCCTGGGGGCTGGGTAGGGTAAAAATGAGCGAAAAACAGGCTGTTTTTTCCAGCCCCCAGGACCACTCTATAAGCCTCCTAAAGGCGTTTTTTTGACAAAAAAACGGGCCAGTTTTCACGAAAAACAGGCCATTTTTGGGAGGTCTGCAGAGTGCAAAAACGTATTTTTTTAATTTGCCTCTTCAAAATCTTGGTGCGTCTTATACTCCGAAAAATATGGTACCCTTGCCATGGGTCAGTAAAGTAGCCAGCAACGGATCATACAGTGGGTGATAAGAGACGTTAAGGATATATATTCAAACAATTCAGACAGTGAGGGCAAGCTTATTGGTGACATGGACAGCATACATATTTTAAATGATTCTCTAATCCTTTGCATCGGGATGGAGTTGGGGTGACTGAATGGAACTATACAATACAATACAATAGTAGAGTTGGAAGGGACCTTGGAGGTCTTCTAGTCCAACCCCCTGCCTAGGCAGGAAACCCTATACCGTTTCAGACAGATGGCTATCCAACATCTTCTTAAAGACTTCCAGTGTTGGGGCATTCACAACTTCTGGAGGCAATGAACTGAGCACTTACAGGCTGGATATCCTTCCTGATGCCTACGTGGTGTTCACAGCAGATATTTTCTCTTTGCGCCCAGAGAGAGAAATATCTGCCGCTTCGTGGGGTCGAACTCACAGTCTCCTGAGCGAGAGCTCCACCTCTAGGCCACCACACCGCTTGGTGAGATGGACAGCATATAACAGAATAGAATAACAGAATAACAGAGTTGGAAGGGACCTTGGAGGTCTTCTAGTCTAACCCCCTGCTTAGACAGGAAACCCTACACCACTTCAGACAAATGGATATCCAACATCTTCTTAAAAACTTCCAGTGCTAGAGCACCCAAAACTTCTGAAGGTAAGTTGTTCCACTAATTAATTGTTTTAACTGTCAGGAAATTTCTCCTCAGTTCTAAGTTGCTTCTCTCCTTGATTAGTTTCCACCCATTGCTTCTTGTTCTACACTCAGGTGCTTTGGAGAATAGCTTGACTCCCTCTTCTTTGTGGCAATCCCTGAGATATTAGAAGACTGCTATCATGTCTCCCCTAGTCTTTCTTTTCATTAAACTAGACATATCCAGTTCCTGCAACCATTCTTCATATGTTTTAGCCTCCAGTCCTCTAATCATCTTTGTTGCTCTTCCATGCTGGCTGAGGAATTCAAGAAATTGTACCCCAAAATCTTAAAAGTTGCCAAGGCTGGACATGCCTGCTCTAGGCCTTGAGCAAGAGCAGTGATGGTCCTCTTAAGAGATGTTTGGTCTAGTGGTCTGTGTGGTGCTTTTTCTAGACTTTGTTTTTCTTTTTTAAGCCATCCATATCGCATTTCTGGTTTTGTAAGCCACACAGAGCCTACTCATGATATCAAACTATCAATAAATTTTGAAAAAAAACCATTGGTCCCACTGCGTTGCTTTTCTGAGCATCAGGAACAAGGTCAAGAAGAGTCATCCTGAGGAACAATAAGTAGCTATTGCATGCTGTCAGAGAAGCGAAGAAGTTCAGATGACAGAGCCATGTACAAATTCTTCTGAGGAAGTGTGTGAAAGAGAGAGAGACAGAGAGAGGGAGACAGAGAGATCAGCTGCTGGTGCCTTTCATCCAGCCGTGTGAAAATCTACGTAACTGCGCTATGTTAGCAGAGACCACACCATGAGTAATCAGGGCCCAAGCGGAAGGAAGGAAGACATTTGACAACAGAAATTATTTCTGATGACCAAAATAGCAACTGGGAAGGTTTTTTCCCTTCCATAATCCTAACCTTATGTAAACAATAAGGGGATGGAGTGGGTGGGAATGGAGGCGTGAGATCCAACTGGAGAAGGTTGACCTTCCAAAGAGGACTTCTCCACGCAAAATAGCACCAGACTGGAATGACTCTACTTCTTCTTGGTTTTTGTTTGAAGGAACACCCCACTTTCATGATAGAACAGTTTGATCTAACGCCTTGCTCAACAATAGGGTTGCAAATGAGAGAGAGGGTTCCGTTGCTAGGACATGACCTCCAGCAACAGTAAAGTGGGCTACTTCAGAGCCTGGTTAAGCTCTTTGCAGCCATAAAGCACACTGCATGTTTCCCAGATCCACCTCTCTACGATTGGAAGTTGTAAACCGGTGTTAAGCAGGAAATTTAAAACCAATGAACCAGGGTTGGGTTCCGGCAGGCAGTACTGCCGGTTCGCTCGTGTGCGCGCTTTGCTCAGTGCAGTCAAAATTGTTCTACGCATGCGCACAACTGAAAAACAAGATGGCAGCACCACTGGCGCTGCCCGGGGAACCGGTTTGAGGGCGTGGCAGGCCTGGGTCGCTGCCAGTTCCAGTGACCCAAGTCGCCAAACCAGTCCAAACCAGTTCAAACTGGCTGAACCAGTCCAAACTGGTAGGAACCCACCACTGCAGTAGATCTCAACTCCAAGAATGCTAGCTGGGTAGTTCTGGGAATTGAAGTCCAAAGGTCTTAAAGCAGGGGTGTCCAAACTTGGGAACTTTAAGACTTGTGGACTTCAACTCCCAGAATTCCCCAGCCAGCCATGCTGGGTGGGGAATTCTGGGAGTTGAAATCCACAAGTCTTAAAGTTCCCAAGTTTGGACATCCCTGTCTTAAAGTGACTGAGATTGAGAAACACTGATCCAGATCAACTTCTGAAAAGGCCACCAAGGAAAACCACAGGGACGCTACTCACCATACCTGTTGGATTGTGTGCTTGTAATGATCCTGATGGTTTTTTTCAGGAAGGACCCTACAGCAACGAAGCAGGTAGCGGTACAACTGTAGAGGGGTCTTCACCAATTCTGCCCCTGGGAGGGGAGCCATCCTCCACCCATCAACTGTGGAAAGAAAGAAGACAGCATGATGAAGCTCAATCACCTTCTAGATTGCCCAAGGAACTCCAATGCCTGCAACAGAGAAGGTGTAGATCAGGGCAGAGGTGGTATTCTACCGGTTCGGACCGGATCGCCGAACCAGTAGCGGAAATCAGTGCTGGCTCCACCTACCCGTGCCCAGCTCTATGGCCTTCCATTTAGGTCATTTTTTTCGCCAAAAGTGCATGCATGGAAAGATTTGCACAGGTGCGGAGGTGGCATGTGTAAGCGAAGCTAGTGTGCTCATGCTCACATTTGTGACCAGTAGGGAAGGTAAGTGTATAACACCCCTGGATTAGGGGTGTCAAACTCAAGGCTTGGGGACCAGATCCAGCCCGCGGGGTGCTTAGATCTGACCAGCGGGGCCACCCTGGAAAGAGCGAAGGACTGGTCCACAGTGCCTCTGCCAGCAAAAACGGAGCTCAGGAGCTCATTTCCGCTGGCAGAGCACTCGGGCCACCACAGGCACCCCCAACACGAGTGACGTCAAGCTGGCCACGCCCACCCCAGTCAAAGACAACCCTGATGCAGCCCTCAATGAAAACGAGTTTGACACCCCTGGTGTAGATCATGGAATCGGCAGGCAAGGGATAGTTTGAGATCGTGGCTGAAATCAAGAGTTCATGTGCCACCATCAGGATCTGGAAGAACCTCCCTCACCTTGGGCCTCCTGAACTCCATGCAGTACAATTCCCAGAGTTCTTAGCCTGCACAGGGATCAGCTATTTCTGACTCCAAATTGCAAAGTTGCAGTATGTTGCATCTTTGAGCACCGCATGAGAAAATGCAGTTTAGTAAGAGAACAACTTCTTGAATCCCTCAGCCGATTATGGAAGAGCAACCAAGATGATTAAAAATAAGTTTTTAAGTGACGCCCCTGTACTTGTTAAATCATTAACATGGTTGTTAAGGGAATCTGGCTCCCCCATTGACTTTGCTTGTCAGAAGGTCGCAAAAAGGTGATCACAGGGGACAATAAAACCGTCATAAATATGAATCAGTTGCCAAACACCTGGATTTCGATCGTGCGACCATAGAGAGGCTGCAATGATAATAAGTGTGAAAACCGGTCAGAAGTCACTTTTTTTCAGTACCGTTGTAACTTCAAATGGTCACTAAACAAATGGTTGTGTCCTGACCTAGGCTTCCCAAGAGCACGAAGCCGACTCCTCGTCCCGATAAAACCCCTTTTATTTAGGTTAAAGGGAATTCCTCTCCAGCAAAGTCCCGGAAAACAGTCTTTCATGAGATTTCACCACTACGGATCTTTATCAGGTTTGGAGAGCTGCCAGGCCAATATCTTCTAAATGCCACGCTGTAGCAGCAATTACTCTGCAAGAAGTCAGGAACGGATCTTTACCCTAATGAATTGAACTAATTGTCTCCTGCAAACTCCCCTCCCCTTTCACTCCTCTTTGTTCCCTATGGGAGGGGCCATTCACCGTCCACCTGTGGTTTTGCTCCCGAGTCAGCATTTGTTCCTTAACTGTTCTTTTCTCCTTGCAGCTCTGCACATGTGCACACTGGGAACAGGCTCCAGCTGTTCTTCTGGCCTACTGATCTCCAACTCCGAAGGCAGCTGATAACTGTCGGATGGCCCTGGCTCCATCTCTGCCTCTGATGTAGAGCCCTCATCAGAACCTTCCCCAGACTCCAGGACTGGCCCAGGTTCCTCCCCAACCTCCTCACTGTCTGAGTCTGCCACAAGCTCCGCTGGCCGCTGGTGAGCCACAACAGGTTGTAAGCTACCTGTAACTCAGATACTGCAACCGAAACCAAATGAAGCAGGCCACGTATTAATTGCTATGAACGGCTGCTCACGTACAACCTCATGTTGTGGGTCCTTGTGTCAGCTGCCAAAAAGCTTCCAAGTCTGGTTAGTCATGAGGGCTTTGTGGTTTTTAAAGAAATGACTCAACATGCAGCACCCCCACAATCCTTGTGAATTTCCTCTTTAATTAACCTATAAGCAAGAAGCACTTCTTTCTGCGGTTCAGATCCATTTAAGTCAAAGAGCAATTTCCTAAGGCATTCACACCGGTCTCTGCTGGACTCTCTCACCTTCCCCTTTGTCCTTCTGGTAAGCAGACTACAGGTAGTGTTCTGACCGAGGCTTCCCAAGAGCATGCAGCAAACTCTTTGTCCCGACAAAAAACCCTTTTATTAATTTACTGTGAATTCTGCTCATTTGCATCCAGCAAAGTCTTTCAAGGGAGGATTTACAGCCACAGACTTTATCTGGCTTGGAGAGCTGACAGGCCGATATCTGCAAAACGTGGCAAGGAGTTTAGGAGAGTCCAAACCAATTAAGCGAACTGATTGTCTCCTGCAAACTCCACTCCCCTTTCGCTCCTCTTTTATTCCCTATGGGAGGGGCCATTCACCGTCCACCTGTCGCCTTACTCTCAAGTCGACCCCTGTTCTTTAGCTGTTCCCTTTGTCTGGCAACTATGGGCATGCGCCCACTGGGAACAGGCTGCAGCTGTTCTGATACTGAAGGCAGCTGATAACTGTCAGACGGCCCTGTCCCCATCTCTGTCTCCGACGCAGAGCCCTCATCAGAGCTTTTCCCAGACTCCAGGACTGGCCCATGTTCCTCCCCAACCTCCTCACTGTCCAACTCTGCTGCCAGCTTTGCTGGCCGCTGGGAGGCCACAACAGGTAGTCCTTGACCTACGACCACAATTGAGCCCAAAAGTTATGTCATTAAGTGAAACATTTGTTAGGGGTGATTTTGCCCCATTTTATGACCTTTTATGACAGTTGTTAAGTGAATCACTGCAGTTGATGAGTTAGTAGCCCGGTTGTTAAGTGACTCTGGTTTCCCCATTGATTTGGCTTGTCAGAAGGTCGCAAAACATGACTTTGGCACCAGGGGTGACTTTCCTACCGGCATTACTACTGGTTCGGCATGCAAAAAAAAAAAGTCTCAACGTGGTTTTGATCCTGTGGCAACCAAAACTGTGTATTTTTAATACATTGATTTATAATGTTATTGTAATACTTTAACAAGGTTCACCCAAGAGTTCTTGGGAAATATGGCAGTAAAAAAAATAACAATAATAAATGAATTAGTAAGACAAGGCTAAGCATGATTTGGAGGGACTATTATCTAAAACCAGCTCTGATTTACTACTCATTTGTTCCAGCCTGTTCCAGCTTGAAATTTTAATAGTATTAAAAGTCATGCCGCAAATGCATAGACGTATAGATATATTTTGTGGGTGGGCAATGTAGCAAGAGCACTTAGACTTATATACCGCTTCGCAGTGCTTTGCAGCCCTCTCTAAGCGGTTTACAGAGTCAGCCTCTTGCCCCCAACAATCTGGCTCCTCATTTTACCCACCTTGGAAGGATGGGAGGCTGAGTCAACCTTGAGCCTGGTGAGCTTCAAACTGCCAAATTGCAGGCAGCCGGCAGTCAGCAGAAGTAGCCTGCAGTACTGCACTCTAACCACTGCGCCACCATGGCTCATATCACCCTTACTTATCACTTTAATAAGCAAACTTATAAAGCCACCCATTTTTCTAAAAGAAATCTGAACTGACACCCACCTTGGAATATTTTTTGGTCCCTGCTCTTCATCTGATTGGCTGCGAGTCCCAATATTGCAGGATTAACTACCTAATTTATGTAACCTACAGACAAAACTTGATTTTTGCCATGCAAATGTCACATTTTCTCACTTTGGAATCACAGCTCAGATCTGTGGGCTGCCTCCCCCCCTTTTTTGTGTGTATTTGACTCATTGTGTTGAGCTAAAAAGGAGTAGTAGGAAGCAACCTTATGTAGAGATGGGGACAATTACTGTACTTGGGGAAATTATCTAAAGTAGAGTGAACTTTTTTTTTTTAAAGGGTTTTGAGAAGAAAGACCAAGGACTGAACGCAGTCCCCAAAATAGCCTCTTTGCTCCTATTGTCCTCGACTTAGGATCACAACCGAGCCAAAATTTCTGTTTCTAAGCAAGATAACTATTAAGTGAGTTTTACCCCATTTTATGATCTTCCTGGCCTTGGAGGAACATTGTCCATGATGTCGTGATGGGTCGGACACGACTTCGCAACTAACAACAACAAATGATCTTTCTTGCCACAGTTGCTAAGTGGATCACGGCAGTTGCTAAGTTAGTAATACAGTTGTTAAGTGAATCTGGCTTTCCCATTGATTTTGCTCGTCAGGAGGTCGCAAAAGGGATCCCATGACCACCAGGACACGCAACTGTCATAAATATGAGCCAGTTGCCAAGCCTCTGAATTTTGATTGTGTGGCCATGGAGATGATGCAATTGTTATAAGTGTAAAAAATGGTCATAAGTCACCCTTTTTAGTGCCGTTGTAACTTCTAAATGAATGGTTGTATGTTAAAGACTGTATTGGAGGGAGGGCCAGTTTTGCACCCATGCACTTCTGCATACATACTTTCTTGTCTACACTAGACTTCTCATGCTAATGTGGGAAGTTTTATATCAAATTATTCTTCTAAGACGAACATTTTTACTTAAAATGGAGCTCTGGATTTTAAAACAAGTGGCAACATTTCAGTCTCTTGGAAATCTGCTCTGGGTCACAACTATTCTTTTAAGGTAGAGAAAAGTACAGGTAGTCCTCGATTTACGACCACAATTGACCCCAAAATTTCTGTTGCTAAGTGACACTTGTTAAGTGAGTTTTGCCCCATTTTACGACCTTTCTTGCCACGGTTGTTAAGTGAATCCCTGCCGTTGTTAAAAGTTGGCAACACGGTTGTTAAGTGAATCTGGCTTCCCCATTGACTTTGCTTGACAGGAGGTCACAAAAGGGGATCACCTGAGCCCTCCGAGACACTGCAACCGTCATAAATGTGAGACAACAGCCAAAGTCTGAATTTTGGTCAGGCAACGTTGCGGATGTTGCAAGGGCCGGGTGAAAAACGGTCATAAGTCCCTTTTTCCTTTGATATTGTAACTTTGAACGGTCACTTGTAAGTCGAGGACTATCTATACTATCAGTTTGCAGAGCCTTTTAAAAAAACCAATCTTTACCCCAGTCTTATGATTTTGGCATTTCTTTTCCCCCTCCCTGAATCTTCATGAGCTCTTGGCAAGATTTCATGTAATGTGAAGGAGCGAAGTAACAAAATTTCAGCCCGTTTAAAACTAAATCTTTTTTGAAAAAACTAAATTGAGCAATAGATATTTACTAAATCAAGCGTATATATATATATAAATATATATATAGGGCCGGACTTCATAGCAGACTCCTGGGCATTTGGGGTGACAATTTAATTCTTTGCTTTCCTCCAGCACGCATCCTTCAGCAGCCCACCCACTTTATGCCCTCCGCCCGCTCCCCAAACGACCCCCGTGCATTGCAACTCCTTGTCTTTACAGATACGACCTTTGTCAATTCGCTTACCCAGCCTCCTCGGGACGCATGCGCAATACTGGCTTTCCAGCCGGGCTTCGCAAGTCGACTTTGGACAACATAGAGATAAGAATAATATAGAGATAGGAATAAAGTAGAGGACACTTCCCCCACCCTTCTTACCATCCTACCCCATGCTGCCTGGGGAATTCTGGGAGTTGAAGTCCACACATCTTAAAGTTGTCAAGGTTGAATAAGATTGCTCTAAGGCAGGCGTGTCCAAACTTGGGAACTTTAAGACTTGTGGACTTCAACTCCCAGAATGGGAGCTGGCTGGGGAATTCTGGGAGTTGAAGTCCACAAGTCTTAAAGTTCCCAAGTTTGGACACCCCTGCTCTAAGGACTGCAGCAGTGGTGAAATTCTTTTTTTTTTTTTACTACCGGTTCTGTGGGCCTTGCTTGGTGAGCATGGCAGGGGAAGGATACTGCAAAAATCCCTATTCCCTCCCGACTCCAAGGAAAAGATATTGCAAAATCTCCATTCCCACCCCATTCTGGGACCACTCAGAGGTGAACTACTCAAAATTTCCGCTACCGGTGCTCCAGAATCTGTCAGAAACTGCTGAATTTCACCCTGGACTGCAGCCAAGAAATTAAAAGAGGCTTGCTCCTGGGGAGGAAAGCTATGACAAATCTAGACAGCATACTAAAAAGCAGAGACATCACGCTGCCAACAAAAGTGTTCATAGTCAAGGCTATGGTTTTCCAGTTGCAATGTATGGCTATGAAAGTTGGACACTAAGAAAGGCTGAGCGCCAAAGAATGGAGGCCTTTGAACTCTGGTGCTGGAGAAGACTTCTGTGAGTCCCTTGGACCGCAAGGAGATCCAATCGGTCAGTCCTAGAGGAGATCAACCCTGACTGCTCTTTAGAAGGCCAGATCCTGAAGAGAAAACTCACATACTTTGGCCACCTAATGAGAAGGAAGTACTCACTGGAGAAGAGCCTCATGCTGGGAACGATGGAGGGCAAAAGAAGAATGGGACGACAGAGAATGAGGTGGCTGGATGGAGTCACCAAAGCAGAAGGCATGAGCTTAAATGGACTCCAAAGGATGGTAGAGGACAGGAAGGCCTGGAGGAATGTTGTCCATGGGGTCACGATGGGTCGGACATGACTTCACAACTAACAACAACAAAGAGGTTCATATTACCATTTTAAAAGGGGGAGAAGCATCACTGATTTTTTTAGCCATCTCAAATCCTCAGAGTCTAGGTCAGTGTTTCCCAATTTTAGCCATGATGTGGATTTCAATTCCCAGAATGCCCCATTGAAGTCCACAAATCTTTAAACGGCTGCAGCTGGGAAACATTAATCGGAAAGAAAAAGAGGAGAGGAATATTATACCTGCTGCTCAGTCAGATTAAAGCAAAATTCTCACCTTCAAGTCACATTATCTGCTGTGAACCTTTGTAATTTTGAAAAAACTTCAAATAAAGTTATTATAACCGGTCTTTTACCATATTTTCTATCTTATCTTTTTCTATCTCTATATTGCCAGCAACCAGCTAAGATAGACGTAAGGCAGAGACAGTGCGCCCTCTAGTGGACAAAGTGAAGTTCATCTTCACTTGAGAATTAAACTTCTGTAAAGAGGCTGTTAGTTTATGTACCAGGTACTCCTCGACTTACAACCACTATTGAGCCCCAATTTTTTGTTGTTAAGTGAGACATTTTGCTAAATGAATTTTGCCCCGTTTTACGACCTTTCTGGCCACAGTTGTTAAGTGAATCACTGCAGTTGTCTATGGAGATTCTCAGTCATCCAGGTCATGGTTGTCCCAAAGGTGCTTTTTTTCAAGAGGCAACTGGACTTTCTGTTTTTTCTTTGAAGACCTTTCACTTCTCATCCAAGAAGCTTCTTCAGCTCTCAACGACAATCACTGCAATTGTTAAGTTAGTAATACAGTTGTTAAGTGAATCTGTCTTCCCCCATTGACTTTGCTTGTCAGAACATCACAAAAGGTGATAGAATATAATAGAAATAGAATTCTTTATTGGCCAAGTGTGATTGGACACACAAGGGATTTGTCTTCGGTGCATCTGCTCTCAGTGTACATAAAGGAAAATATACATTTGTCATGAATCATAAGGTACAATACTTAATGATAGTCATAGGGTACAAATAAGCAATCAAATCATACTAGGAAACAATCAATATAAATCGTAAGATACAAGCAACAAAGCTACAGTCACATAGTCATAAGTGGGAGGAGATGGGTGATAGGAACGATGCGAAAATTAATAGTAATAGTAATGCAGACTTAGTAAATAGTTTGACAGTGGTGAGGGAATTATGTGTTTAGCAGAGTGATGGCATTTTGGGAAAAACTGTCCTTGTGTCAAGTTGTTCTGGTGTGCAGTGTTCTATAGCATCGTTTTGAGAGTGGGAGTTGAAACAATTTATGTCCAGGATGTGAGGGGTCCATAGATACTTTCACAGCCCTCTTTTTAGACTCGTGCAGTGTGCAGTTCCTCAATGGAAGGCAGGTTGGCAGTAATAGTTTTTTCTGCAGTTCTAATTATCCCTCGAAGTCTGTGTCTGTCTTGTTGGGTTGCAGAACCAAACCAGACAGTTAGGGACGTGCAGATGACAGACTTAATAATTCCTCTGTAGAACTGAATCAGCGGCTCGTTGGACAGTTAGAGCTTCCTGAGTTGGCGCAGAAAGAACATTCTTTGTTGTGCTTTTTTTATAATGTTTCTGATGTTATGTGTCCATTTTAGGTCTTGAGATATGATAGAACCTAGAAATTTGAAGAATTGATCACATGACCCCAGGATACTGCAACCTTCAAAAACACGAATCAATTGCCAAGCATCTGGATTTTCATTGTGTGACCAGGGAGATGCGGCAACACTCAAAAGTGTGAAAAACAATGGTTAAGTCACTTTGTTCCATGCCATTGTAACTTTGAACGGTCACTAAATGAACTGTTGTAAGTCGAGGACTACCTGTATTTACAGTACTAAAGGCAAGCTGTGCTGATTTACTGACGAGAGTAAAGCCAGTGGCACTTGTTTATAAGCACTGTTTATAATATTTACTGTATTTTTCGGAGTATAAGACGCACCAGAGTATAAGACGCACCAGGATTTTGAAGAGGTAAATTTTTAAAAAAGTTTTTGCACTCTGCAGGCCTCGCTTTTTGTGAAAAACAGGGCATGCAGAGAATTTGAGAGGCCTGCAAAGTGCTCCTGGGGGTTGGGGGGGGGCAAAAATGAGCAAAAAATGGCCCATTTTTCATGAAAACGGGCCCATTTTTTGCCCCCCAAAAGGGCATGCGTAACCTTTAGGAGGATTGTAGAGTGCTCCGGGGGGGGGGATAAAACGAGCAAAAAACAGCCTGTTTTTCGCTCATTTTTACCCTCCCCAGCCCCCAGGAGCACTTTGCAGGCCTCCCAAACCCTCTGCCTGTCCATTTTTGTGAAGGGGGCGGGGTTTCGGGAGGCCAAAAATGCTGTATTCAGTGTATAAGACACGCCCAGATTTTTACACTCTTTTGGGGTGGGCGCGTCTTATACTCCGAAAAATACGGTATTAAAGCTTTTTACAGGAATCAAAGACAAACCTGAACAAAATAGATGAAGAGAGTTGAGAAGAAAGAAGAAAGGCTGAAAAAACCAGGAAGAAATAGCACCGAGCAATGTTTCTCAATCTTAGCGATTCTTCAGATGTGTGGACTCCAATTCCAGGAAACTCTGCCAATCCTACTCATCTGCAAAGGAACCAGATGAGATCAGGAAAGATTAATCTGCCATGAAGTCGAGGGCTGCTGGGAGATTATGCTATCATCATCCCTTTGAAGTTGGTCAGGTCAAGAAACATTACATAGACTCCATTCTAGGAATGCTACTTGATTGATGAAGGGCGCAATTAGAGACTCCGGAAACCTGTCCTAATTTCTCTTTGACTATCTGATGTGGAAGAAAATCAAGGCAAGGCTGCTTTGAGTTTCTTTCAGTCTCCTGTCTACGTTTGCCTTCCATGGCTTGGCTGTATCTTCATTAAAGACGGCGCTAATCTCCTTACAATTAGGCAGCACTAGGGAAGACCTGTCCTGTCCTGCCCTACCCTATCCATCAGCAACTGGAGCTTCCGGGTGCTCTTCAAGGGCAGCCCCATGTAGAGAGTGTTACAATAGTCAAGACGGAAAGTGACTAAGGCAGGAGTGTCCATGACTGGCAGGGGAATTCTGGGAGTTGAAGTCCACAAATCTTAACGTTCCCAAGTGTGAACATCCCTGGACTAAGGCATGTGTGACTGAGACTATTCTATCCTGCCTCTTTTTAATATTAAGAATAAAGAATATTTTAATCTGGGGAAGGGGTTTTTTCTCTCCATTGGGAACATCAAATCTGGGTCATAACTACCTTCAAATCTGGGATCTGCTGTAACTTCAAAGAGTTGCTAACAGATCAGTTGTAAGCCGAGGACTACCGGTACTTGTAGGGAAAAATATACGAAAACCACCTTTAGTTGCCTCCTTCTGTGCCCTACCACTTGGTGATCCTTTTGCCTCTGAAGCAGAGGTAGTATTCAGCAGGTTCTGACCAGTTCTGGAGAACCGGTAGCGGAAATTTTGAGTAGTTCGGAGAACCGGCAAATACCACCTCAGGCTGGCCTCGCCCCATCTATTCTCTCCCTCCCAAATCTCAGCTGATCGGGAGGGAATGGGGATTTTGCAGTAACCTTCCCCTGCCATCCCCACCAAGCCATGCCATGGCCAGCAAGCCACGCTCACAGAACCAGTACTAAAAAAATTTGAATCCCACCACTGTTGTGAAGGCCAGGGACTGAATGCCCAAGTGATGCTTGTCCTTTGTAACTGAGCAGCCGTCCTTTCTCCCTATATATATATTTAGGCAGGACTTTTTTGTGCCTTGCCACACCCAGTTTATCCTCTAGCACAGGGGTGTCCAAACTTGGCAACTTTAAGACTTGTGGATTTCAACTCCCAGAATTCCCCAGCCAGCAGAGCTGGCTGGGGAATTCTAGGTGTTGAAGTCCACAAGTCTTAAAGTTGCCAAGTTTGGACACCCCTGCTCTAGCAAAACCTATTTGGCTACAGCTGGAGCTGCTGTGCGGTTAATAGAGAACCTGCTGCTGCAGTTAATACAAACCTGGTGGGTTAATGAGCAACAAACCTGAACCACGCTGGCTTTGGGGAATAAAGAGAAGTAATTGTCCCTTTTAAGCGTAAGAAGAAGAAGAAGAAAAACAAGTGGAAATCACAAACACCCTTCTGGAGTTTTTCTGCTTGCCTGGCCAATTAGGAGTGGAAACTGAGCTTGGATTTCAGAAGTGGGAAGGAAGGAAGGAAGGAAGGAAGGAAGGAAGGAAGGAAGGAAGGAAGGAAGGAAGGAAGGAAGGAAGGAAGGAAGGAAAGTTAGCACCCACACTTCTTAGAAGAATGAAATATGTTAGAACAGTGATAGCTAACCTTTTTCTCCTTGCATGCCAAAATTGTGACCGCGCACTACCGCACATGTGTGTATGCCCACACCCACAATGCAATGCGCTCGCCCCCTGCACCTCTGCACACACACTTATGTGCATGCATGTGCCCCCCCCACGTGGCACACTCGGCCTCCCGCACACGGGGTGTGCGTATTTTCACCCTCCCCAGACTCCGGAGGCCCTCCCTAAAGCCTCCTGTCACCAAAAACAGAGTGCCACACACACACTCCCATGAGACCACCACGCATGTACATGCACATGTGGGAATGCATGCATGTGCATCTCCTGCATGCGTGGCAGAGACCTGAAAATCAGCTGACCGGTGAGAGGTGCACGCCCATGTGCGGTGGAGCTAAGGTGGGCGACGGCTTGCATGCCTGCAGAGAGGGCTGCGCATGCCACCTGTGCCCACCTGCCATAGGTTCGCCATCCCTGTTCTAGGAACTATTAAAAAGGCAGGTTATTTCCCCTAAAAGAGGAATGGAAACCTTAAAGGAAACAGCAAGTTCAGGCCCAGCAGATATCTCGGCGCACTGGAGAGAACTAATATGACTTTTCAAGGCTTAAAAAAAAACGGTTCAGAATGATTGGGGATAAAACCATCTCCTGAACTCGGGAGAAATCATTACGCACATTCCTCCAGATGCCAAATAGAGCAGTGTTTCTCAACCTTGGCGACTTTAAGTCCTGTGGACTTCAACTCCCAGAATTCCCCAGCCCTGGGGGATTCTGGGAGTTGAAGTCCACAGGCCTTAAAATCGCCAAGGTTGAGAAACACTGAAATAAAGGAATAGGCGATCTTTTCCTAAACCTGTCACTTCTAACATCGGCCTTGGTGAATGGGCAACAAAGCCTTGGAAAGAGCAACAGAGGTGATTTGGGGGCTGGAGGCTAGAACGTGTGAAGAACGGTTGTAGGAATTGGGTCTCTCTAATCTAGTGAAAAGAAGGACTAGGGGAGACATGATAGCAGTCTTCCAATATCTCAGGGGTTGCCACAAAGAAGAGGGAGTCAAACTATTCTCCAAAGCACCTGAGGGTAGAACAAGAAGCAATGGGCGGAAACTAATCAAGGAGAGAAGCAACTTAGAACTGAGGAGAAACTTCCTGACAGTGCGAACAATTAATCAGTGGAACAGAAGTTGTGAATGCTCCAACACTGGAAGCCTTTAAGAAGATGTTGGATAGCCATTTGTCTGAAATGGTGTAGGGTTTCCTGCCTAGGCAGGGGGTTGGATTAGAAGACCTCCAGGGTCCCTTCCAACTCTGCTATTGTATTGCATTGTATTGATGTTTATGCCAAACGCATAATAATCTGTCTGCATGTCACGTTCTAAGGAGAGGACTTCCCTCCTCCCTGACTTTGAACAGTTTTTCATCGAGCGCCAAATAACTTCCCGAGAAAAACTCAATAGACAACAAATTGGGCCGTGTCTGTGTGTGTGTTAGTGGAATCTGCTAATTGTGCTGCTTCTGGAATAAATGGCTGCCTAATGATGCTCTCATCAGAAAGCTGGGAGTGCATTTGCATATAGATAAAGAACTTGTGATTCTTCCTTGAAAGAGGCAGGCGTCAAAGAGACCCGGAACCGAGTCTCCCGCTGTCTACAATCAAGCAAGAACTTGATAAGGATATTCAGGCAGGGACGCTTAGGACAGACCTCTCCAATTAATCCAGACACTCGAGTCTGTCAATTGGCTAATTCAGTCCCAGGCTGAATTGACACTGTAAGGGACGTCACGGCGTGACACCCCGCGTGGCAGGAGGCTCTTGTTTCTTGCAACTGTAGCTGCTTTTTTTGTGTGTGTGAGTCCAATTTCTCCCAGGCACCCCCTCGCCTTTCTTCCATTCTGCGCAACTGAATCGCCTCCAAACCTCACCGCTTGTAGAATTACGGGATGCAAACAGTAGGGAAGCCAAAGGTTGCTGAGAAATATTCAGAAATGTTTCCCCACAGCGTGAGTTCCTTAACAGCTTTCCCTGGCCTCCTTTGAGTGGCTGGTGGAGTCTGCTCTCCCATAATTACTTAAGCCAGGAATGTGAGTGGTTTCCTATATTCTCTGCTGCAGCCCCCCAGGAGGGCCACTAGAGGGCAGAGAAGAGATACAGGATGCTAACTTTTTATTGCCATCTAATGGTCATCTATGTTTTTGCTGCCCAGATCCACTAGTGATGGCAAAGCACTTTGGCAATGAGGACCCAAACCAAAACGTGCATGCATGCGTCTTCATGTGCATGCGCCAGAAACCCAAAGACCAGCTGGCTGGTGCACGCATGCCTGTTTTTGGCTGTTTTTAGGGCTGTTTTCAAGCTGGTTTTGGGGCCTTTTCAGGCCATTTGGGGGCATTTTCATGCTGTTTTTTTCAGGTCATTTTGGGGTTGTTTCCAGGCCATTTTCTGGGACATTTCAGGCCTGAAAACAGCCTGGGAAATGGCCTGAAAACAGCCCAAAAATGCTCCCCAAAGCCCCCAAAACAGCCTGTTGTTGAAACCAGAAGAACAGCTGGTGACGGCACCAGAGAGAGAGGGCTCTGCTTGCCACCTCTGGCACACGTGCCATAGTTTTGCCATCACGGCACTAGCCTTTCTTTTTTCTTTTTTTCTTCGTTCAGGCTGGCTGGCAATTGCTAAACTGGAGGCGGACTATAAGAAATTAAAACCCAGCCCTCTCTCCTAGAAAAACAAAATATCCTGGGAAATATCGAAAAGGCAGAATATTATATTTCCCTGGACCAGAAATGGAGAAACATGTTTTTTAGGCAGGAAACAGACTCAATCTTAATAGCCCTCACCTTTGTCAATAGGCCATTAAAAAAGCCCGAGCTGGTCTACTCTACATAACAAAGGTAGAATTGGTCTTCTACAGAAACTCACCACAGGGCACCTGGGAAGCAGCAATGCTCAACCAAACTTGGAATCAAAGCACAACCTAAAGAGTTGTCCCTGCATGGCCCCATGGGAGTGTGACAACCGATCAGAATACAAGATCAAGATCAAAGGCCAGAGAGGGCATAAAACCAGGGACTTTCAGCATCTCAGTCTCTTTTTCTTCTTCACCCAACATCTGGAAGCATGTGATCCCCCTTTTTTGTTCAGGAGCTCAAGCCATGTGATCCTGTCCACCATTAAATCATCTTTCCAAGCAGCCTCCATGTTTCCAGTGTCTTTTCCCCCACTTGGAGCCGAACCCAGAAGGACATTTCTTCCAACAGGAGTTTATGAACATTTCAGCTTGAAGTAAGAAAGGATCAAGGGTTGCCCAAAGCTTTCCAAACTAGCATTGTTGTAAACCTCCAAGTGTCACTTAGGTGAGATGGACAGTAGAGAAATAAAATAAATAAAATAAATAAATAAATAAAAATTATTTAAAAGAGCTGAGCGGTTGATTATCGTTGTCTAAAAATGAAACTCTCTGCCTTGGTCACGCAGGGCATCATCAGATTCAACTCACCCCTTTGCACCTGTGCTCTGGCAGGCTCAGCTGTTTCCCTGTGCAAAATCCTCTTCCCAGGTTTCAACCCTTTCATGTACTAACTATATCCTCCATTACGATGACTTGATGGTCTGTTCAGGCTATGTTTGACAGGTCCCCTGACTGCTGGGTTCCTCTTCTTCTTTATCCCTCCCTACCATGTTAGGAAAACAAGTCTCAATTGCATGAACATTCAACTTAAGGATTGGATTTTTTTTAAAAGTGTTTTTCAGTTCTTCGTTTAGAAAAGAAACTGGCAGAGCTCTAGTAAATTTCATATGTTTTAAAAAAAACGAAATGAAAAAGAAGTGGGTTATTTCTCTGCTGTCCTGATGCATTAGTGAACATGAAAAGGGAAGAGAAGGAAGGGGAAAGGGAAGGGAAGGAGAAAGGAAAGGAAAGGAAAGGAAAGGAGGGAGGGTGGGAAGGAGAAAGAAATGTCCATCTGGGTTCAGTTCCAAGTGGGGAGAAAGAGGGAGGGAGGGAGGGAGGGAGGGAGGGAGGAAAGAAGGAAGGAAGGAAGGAAGGAAGGAAGGAAGGAAGGAAGGAAGGAAGGAAGGAAGGAAGGAAGGAAGGTTCCAAGTGGAGAGAAAGACACTGTAAACATGGAGGCTGCTTGGAAGGATGGTTTAATGGTGAAGCAGAACCACCAAGCACCTGTGATTCTGGGTAGCTGAACTCATGGAGTGGAGAAAGAGAAATTTATACCCTCTTTGGGCCCTGCCTTAGAGCTTCCTGTTCCTGTGCAAGGGCAATGTATCCCATTGGCTGCTGTAGGGGTCACGTGCAAATCCTAGGAGTTTGTCCGAGGTAAGTCCGGTTGAACTATGGGCTGATGTAATCTGCCCAGGTGATTTTGCAATGCAGTGAGCCCTGCTGTTAGATGGGTAGAGGACTAATCCTATCATGTCCTGAGGGCCATGTCTTAATCCCATCACCCTGGATCTGAAGGGGGGAGGCAGGGAGCTGCAGGGAGCTGCTTTGCCTTTAAAACCTGTTTCTCTTTTTCTCATGCAGGGAAACATAATATTCTGCCTTTTTAATATTTCCTAGAATATTTCATTCTTCTAGGAGAGGGATGGGTGCTAACTTCCTACAAAAGGAAGGGAGGGAGGGAGGACAATTTCTCAGCTGAACTTTTTTTTTTAAAAAAACCCACAATTGTGTAGGGCAGTAACTGTCCAGTGATTGAGTGGCCACATAAACCCTCTAATTAAAATAAATAAATAAACCAGGGGCCAGGAGGTACTCTGGCACCATGCTGGAGTAGATGCATTGGCCTCCAAGCAGTGGTGGGTTTCAAATATTTTTAGAACCTCTTCTGTAGGTGTGACCTGCTTTGTGGGAGTGGCTTTCTGGCCATGTGACCAGGTGGGAGTGGCTTGCCAGCCATGTGACCAGGTGGGCATGGCCAATTTGTAAAATGTGGTGAAACTCATTTAACAACGCTCTTGCTTAGCAACCAAAATGTTGGCTCAGAAACTCCGGCATTTCAAGCACGCAAATCTTAAATCTGTCAAGTTACAAGACCCTTGCACCCCTAACCCTTTAGAAAAAAAACCCAGGGGTGTTCAAACTTGACAGCTTTAAGACTTGTGGACTTCAATTCCCAGAATTCCTCCTCCAGTCATGTTGGCTCAGAAACTCCGGCATTTCAAGCACGCAAATCTTAAATCTGTCAAGTTACAAGACCCTTGCACCCCTAACCCTTTAGAAAAAAACCCCCAGAGGTGTTCAAACTTGACAGCTTTAAGACTTGTGGACTTCAACTCCCAGAATTCCTCCTCTCGCTCTTCATCTTGATGATGGGCGGATGGGCAGTGGGGGGGGAGCTGGAACCAGTTCTAAACGGCTCTGTAGATTTGTGGAACCTCTTCTATAGAAGAGATTAGAACTGGCAGGAGCCCACCCTGCCTCCAATGAAAGTAAGCCCAGCACACAAATTGAACACAAGTTAAAAAAAATGTTTTTGATGTACAAAATTAAAATATAGGAAGAATTTGTGTTTCTAGTGGGCAGATGGTGCATTTGCAGCCCGGATTTAGAGAATGATTAATTGCTATGTGAAAGGCGGAACTAAATTTGCTTCTCATTGTCGGATGGACTTCCCAGCAGAAGGAGAAGGTTTTATTTAGCCTGTTGCAATCCTTCGGGAATTTGCAAGGCTTTTCCACGCAAGGCTCCATTTTACCTATTTTTTAATCTCTTCTAACATTTGCTATTGTAGCATGTGTCTCCCGTAATATTCTCAAGAGAGGCAAGGGGGTGGGTTAAACTATGGGGTGGGTTTTGTTTAATCTCAAGGGAAAGAAATATTAGCCAGAACCTCACTAGATTACTCCAGGGAGAAGGTTTAGAGTTCTTGATTGTCTGCCATGAATGATGTTTTCCTAACTCGATGTAAGACACACAGAGAGAGCCTGATGCAGAAAAATCAAAGCAATACAAAATTATTCTGACAGAATATTGAAGGTTTTCTACAGATCTTGTTATATTATACATGTCATTATGAAAAAACAGTTTTCTTCCAAATTCAAGCTTTTGATCTCTCTGTCTCTGTCTCTCTTTCTCTCTCTCTCTGCCTCTCTCTCTGTCTCTCTCTGTCTGTGTCTCTGCCTCTCTCTGTCTCTCTCTGTCTCTCTGTCTGTCTCTCTCTCTCTGTCTCTGTCTCTGACTCTCTCTTTCTCTGCCTCTCTCTCTGTCTCTCTCTGTCTCTCTCTGTCTGTGTCTCTGTCTCTCTCTATCACTCTCTGTCTCTCTCTGCCTGTGTCTCTGCCTCTCTCTCTGTCTCTCTCTGTCTCTCTGTCTGTGTCTCTCTCTCTGCCTCTCTGCCTCTCTGTCTCTCTCTGTCTCTCTGTCTCTCTCTCTCTCTCTCTCTCTCTCTGCTATTCCATTGGGAAAAAGTGATTTCACTATATCCAAGGAGGAAGCTGAAACATGAGATTCTTGAGTTAGATTCCTCTTTCTTTATACCTTTTGGGAGCCAGATCAATTGCCTTTCTTTTTCTGTACACAGATGCATCTTAGCTAGGAAACGATGTCATACAAAGTGCAGTTGTTATATTGACCTTCCTGCTTCCTGCTAGGGCACATACCCATCCTGAGTCTGCAAGATTCTGTCTTTTGTGTGCGTCTGTGCGGAGAGAGGGATCAAATGACATTAGAAAGCAGTGACAGCACTCCTAACACCACCCTTTGAGGAATAGCTCGTTCAAGATGGCGGCAACATTGGATGAACCAGCATTCTGTGATTAGTCTCACCGTGCTGCGCTAAAGAGCAAGAGCAATAACGCTTAGACTTATATACAGCTTTATGGCCCTTTCTAAGCGGTTAGCAGAGTCAGCATCTTGCCCCCAACAATCTGGGTCCTCATTTTACCGACCTCGGGAGGATGGAAGGCTGAGTCAACCTTGAGCTGGTCAAGATCGAACTCCTGGCAGTCAGCAGAGTGAGCATGCAATAGAAATAGCATTTAGACTTATATACCACTTCATTGTGCTTCACAGCCCTCCTTAAACAGTTTACAGAGTCAGCATATTGTCCTCAACAATCTGGGTCCTCATTTTACTGACTTTGGAAGGAGGGAAGCTTGAGCTGGTCGAGATCGAACTCCTGGCAGTCGGCAGAGTGAGCATGCAATAGAAATAGCACTTAGACTTATATACCACTTCATTGTGCTTCACAGCCCTCTCTAAGCACTTTACAGAGTCAGCATATTGCCCTCAACAATCTGGGTCATTTTACTGACTTTGGAAGGAGGGAACCTTGAACCGGTTAGGATCAAACTCCTGACAGTGGGCAGAGTCAGCCTGCAATACTACATTCTAACTGCTGCGCCACCCAACTCTCTATCCTTCCTCCCTTAAAATGTCAGGTTAAAGTAAATCCAAAATTCAAACCACAATGCCCATCTACTATCGATGCATCATATTCATGAGAAGAAAATGTGTTGTGGATTATGGTCCTAATGCTACATTAGTCAGAAATAGACCAGTAACCTTTCCCATAAAATAGGCTGTCTTTAGCTCCAGAGTTTGGTGACTATGGTTTAAACAGCAGCTTTCCTGACTTTTTACCAGCAACTGTGGTTGGCACCTACAGAGGCGAAATGGTCCACTATATATTATTCATTTATTTTTATCTCTCCTTTATTATTTTCATAAATTAACTCACAATAGCGAACATGCCCTTATGTTCACACATAATTCATACATACCTGTTGTAGCCTAGCAGGATCCGGTTGAGCCGCTGATGGACTCGGATAGCGAGGAACCATATGAGTCTGCCCTGGACGATGTGGAGGACCCTGTGCAGGGTTCAGACTCAGAGCAGGGACCAGAGGGGCTGGTTGGCCACCAGGCGGCGCCTGAGGCATGGAGCAGTGGGGAGGATCAAAGGCAGTTTGTCCCTGATGCTAGATTGAGAAGGGCTGAGAAACGGAAGCAGCAACTACCTAGGCAGACTCACAGAAGATGATTAAGCACAGGTGGTTGTGGATTGGCCCCTCCCAAGAGATCTTATAGGTGAAGCGTTGGGAGGGGACATTTGCAGGAAACAACAGTTCGAATTAGTAGTTAAGAAAATCTATGTATTCTAGTCGTGTCTGCTCATTGGGACTATCTGCGGTGCTTCATTCGAATTATCTGGATTGCTCCATTGAACATGAGTTGTCTGGGCCCTCAGCCAAAGGATTCGTTATCTCAGTAATTAAACAGTGACAAACAACCAAGCCTGTGTTCTGGTTTATTCACAGGCGTGGAGAGGGGGGGGGAGTCAGAACACATACCCCAAACCCATATTCTTACTCCTCCTACTTTTCCCCACAACAACCACCTTGTAATTGTTGTGGCCTGCCAGCAGCCAGCGGATCTGGCAGCAGATTCATACAGTGGGGAGGTTTGGGAGGAACATGGGCCAGTCCTGGAGTCTGGGGAAGGTTCTGATGAGTGCTCTGCATCAGAGGCAGAGGTGGGGACAGGGCGTCTGCCAGTTATTAGCTACCTTCGGAGTCGGAGATCAGTGGGGCAGAAGAACAGCTGGAGCCTGTTCCCAGTGTGTGCATGAGCAAAGCTGCCAGGAGAAGGGAACAGTTAAGGAACAAGGGCTGACTCAGGTGTAAAGGCACAGGTGGACGGTGAATGGCCCCTCCCATAGGGAATAAAGAGGAGCGAAAGGGGAGTGGAGTTTGCAGGAGACAATTAGTTCAATTCATTAGAGTTAAGATCTGTTCCTGACTTCTTGCCAATTAATTGCTGCTACAGCGTGGCGTTTGGAAGATATCAGCCTGGCCTCTCTCCAAGCCTGATAAAGGCCTGTAGTTGTGAAATCTCATGAAAGACTCTTTGCCTGGACTTTGCTGGAGAGGAATTCCCTTTAACCTAAATAAATGCGGTTTTATCGGGACGAGGAGTCTGCTTCATGATCTTGGGAAGCCTAAATCAGAACAGTAATGTGGGTGGAACTGAGAGAGAGTGACCAGCCCATAGTCAGCTAGTTGGCTTTCATGCCTAAGGTGGGACTAGAATTTATAGTCTTCTGGTTTCTAACCTCGTGCCTTGACCACTAGACCAAACTGCTATGCAGATCACAAGCAACTGAGCAAGGATTCTCCTGTCTTTATAACCAAATGTTCTGCTCTCTGATTGGTCTGTAGCCAAGCTGGTTACAGACCAATGAGAACCAGCCTAGAACTAAGAAGAAATCTCCTGACAGTGAGAACAATGAATCAGTGGAACAGCTTGCCTCCGGAAGTTGTGAATGCTCCAACACTGGAAGTTTTTAAGAAGAGATTGGACAACCATTTGTCTGAAATGGTATAGAGCTGTGATAGCGAACCTATGGTACATGTGCCAGAGGAGACATGCAGAGCCCTTTCTGTGGGCACGTGTACCTTTACCAGCTGCTCTTCTGGTTTCCAATATCCTGGTCTTTGCAAGCTCCGGAGCGCTAGAAAACACCCCCCCCCCCAAAATGGCCCAGAAAACGCCCCCAAAATGGCTAAAAACAGGCATGTGCACCGCCCAGCTGGTCTTTGGGTTTCTGACACTCCGGCACACATGCGCACGCACACACATGCATGCGCCTTCCGGTTTGGCTACTCGGTGCCAAAAAGGTTCACCATCAATGGTACAGAGTTTCCTGCTTGAATGGGGGTTGGACTAGAAGACCTCCAAGGTCCCTCCCAACTTTTGGTTATTCTGGTTCTTGATTGGTCTAGTTTTCCTACATGTGAAGTTGCTCAGAAGCTAATCACTGATAACTAAGACATTATATAACTTTTTATTCAGCCTAAAATTGGAAGATGAAGGAGACAATGATAGTGTGGGAAAAATTTTTCGGATATAATATAGAACTAGATAATTGGCAAAAACTCAGAGAAGTTTTTCTCCTGCGGTGACAACCAAGTAGAAAGAAAACTTGTATAAAGAGAAGCTAATCACTGCTGAAGCAACCCCACTCTTTCTATGCTCCTCGTAAGTCCCTTCCTTGAGCGGCCTTATATATGAATCAACAATCAGACTTGGTTACACGGTCTTTCTACCTTTCTTGCATATATTGATGAGAAGTGAATGACATTGTAGCTTTGGGTTCTTTATATAAAGCTGCAGAAACCCTCTTTGAGATACTATCTCTCTTTGTGGCAGGGAGCTGGCCAGAGTGCTGAGTTCTGTTGGGAAAGATCTGAGTGAGATAGGGTATCCCTATCTGATTACATACTATTTATTTTTCCTCTGTAAACCTGAATTTCAAACTACCGGCAGCTAAGGTAGAGATGGGGCCAGAGCTGTACGCCAGCTATCAGCTGCCTTCAGAGTCAGACATCAGTGAGGCAGACAAACAACTGGAGCCTGTTCCCAGTGTGCGCATGCGCAGAGTTGCCAGACGAAGGGAACAGCTAAGGAACAGGGGTCGACTTGGGAGTAATAAGGCCACAGGTGGGCAATGAATGGAAATAAAAGAGGAGCAAAGGGGGAGTGGAGTTTGCAGGAGACAATTAGTTCACTTAATTGGTTCGTGACTCTCCGAGACTCCTTGCCAAGTTTTGCAGAAATCGGCCTGGCAGCTCTCCAAGCCAGATAAGGTCTGTGGCTGTAAATCCTCCCTTGAAAGACTTGGCTGGGTGTGAATGAGCAGAATTCATAGTAAATCAATAAAAGGAGTTTTTGTCGGGACAACAAAGAGTTTGCTTCATGCTTTTGGGAAGCATCAGTTAGAATACTTGGATTAAGCTATGCTATGATACTACGAATACAAGAATGCTATGTTCTAAAATACATTCACATCTTGGCTTGGAACATTTTGGAACATCTTGTGTTTGAATATACAGTAATCTTGCACAATCATTATTCATGCATTCCAGACCTCTTTTTTTCAGCAAGTGCAACTTTTCAGTTGTTCAGTCTCTGGCTTTTAGTGAGCTCACTGTGTATCACTCGTGCCTCTGTTTGTAAAAGAAAGAAGATAAATATTGAAATACCACATGCTTTAATCATAACCTAAACATTGCATGCATCACTTAGAAATATTAATGGGATAAGCTTGCCTGGCACATTTCCTTGGTGAGATTTGTTAAAAGAAAATGTAATATGCATCTTTTTGATATTCGGCCCCAATTCAGGTGAACGCTGAAAATGTAATTTCACAAAAATACATGGAAGGAAAAAAAGAACTAGCTCTTTAGTGTCTTTTCAGGTAAAAGCTGACCGTTTGTGTGGACTTCTTTTTTTTTTCTTTCAAAAATTTCAAAGGATTTAAAAAATAAATTGATTTTGATTGCCTGAAGAGTGATGGGTAAACTTCTGTTCTTCATTTATGCATTCCTATTTGGACACTGAGTGGTGGCTCAGTGGCTAAGACGCTGAGCTTGTCGATCAGAAAAGTCGGACGTTCGGTGGTTCGAATCCCTAGCGCCGCATAACAGAGTGAGCTCCTGTTACTTGTCCCGGCTTCTGCCAACCTAGCAGTTTGAAAGCACATAAAAAATGCAATTAGAAAAATAGGAACCACCTTTGGTGGGAAGGTAACAGAGTTCCATGCGCCTTCAGCATTTAGTCATGCCGGCCACATGACCACAGAGACGTCTTTGGACAGCGCTAGCTCTTCAGCTTTGAAAGAGAGATGAGCACCACCCCCTAGAGTCGGGAACGACTAGCACATATGTGCAATCGCATATATAATCACACTTTACCTTTTACCTATTTGGACAGGGGACTCCATGGCTTGCATGACCACATTTACTTGTTCATGGTACAGGATTTGCGGGATCAGTGCTTCTCTGCAAAACATTGTTTTGGTTGCCATGATGTAAAAAAGATGTGGAGACTCTAGAAAGAGTGCAGAGAAGAGCAACAAAGATGATTAGGGGACTGGAGACTAAAACGTATGAAGAACGGTTGCAGGAATTGGGTATGTGTAGTTCAATGGAAAAATGGTCTGGGGTGATATAATAGTAATGTTCCAATTTTTGAGGGGCTGCCACAAAGAAGAGGGAGTCAACCTATTCTCCAAAGCACCGGTGGGCAGGACAAGAAACAATGGATGGAAACTAATCAAGGAGAGAAACAACCTAAAACTAAGGAGAAATTCCTAACAGTGAGAACAATTAACCAGTGGAGTGCCTTGCCTTTAGAAGTTGTGGATGTTCCAATACTGGAAGTTTTAAAGAAGAGATGGACAATCATTTGTCTGAAATGGTACAGGGTTTCCTGCTTGAGCAGGGGGTTGGACTACAAGACCTCCAAAGTCCCTCCCAATTCTGTTACCCTGTTGAAGAAATCCAATTACAATTTCTTCTGGAAACCTTTCAAAGCATGGCTTGAATGTTTATTTGAGTTGAAATAATCCACTGAGTTTTTTTTGGGGGGGGGGGGGTTTGAATGAATCAACATAAATTCCACTGGGGAGCTTAGAAAAGAAAGATAAAGTATTTTACTTTCTCGCATGGATCTGCAAATATGATGCCTTCCTTTGAGTTGATAAGAATGACAAAGTTATTACTCCATTCACTCAAAACAGGAACTCTGTTTGCTATGAACTCAGTTTTTGCCAAACCACATTATTTTTCGCCTCTGCAAACTTTTATAGATAGATCTATCATCTTTCCACATCATAAAGTTTTTGGATTTTTTGGTGGTTTTTTTTTTGCAGAAAATGGAAGAAGATGGTTCTTGGTCTAACTACTGATGGCTCTCAAGGGAGAGAGAAACTATTTTAAGGAAATACTATAAAAACCTGACATTGCAGTACCATTCAATTAACTGCAGTTCTTACCTCAGTGGCAAATCCCCCTGGGAAAGTGGGGGGTGGGTGGAGGGGCGGATGGGGAGCAATGAAATTGGAAGGCAATGAAAGATCAATAGGAATTCTGCAGTTTGCAAACTTTATGGAGTGCGGCAATAGAACATTTTAGGAGGCAGTTAATTTGCACATCAGATTGCCTAGGAAAACACAACCTTCTTTGGAATGAATTGGGTTTGTTTTGAGGGATTTAAAGGTGTGATGGTGGTGTTATAAAACCACATCCTTTGGCAGCTAGGTGACTGAAAAAAGATTCATTTTCCTGCCTTTGGACCAAAAGGTCCAACTTGAATCTGCCTATCCATAACTTGACTTTAAGCTTGCCTCTGTGTGTGTTAGAGAACAATTCTCTATTTTTCGCCCTGTAATTCTTCAAATTCCATGCCTTTCACACTTCTGGCTGGAGAATTCTAGGAATTGAAGGCCCCCAATTTTAAAGTTGCCTGGGTGAGGGGGGGGGACTGCCTTTAACATTTCATAGGACTTAATTTCTAGTCCCTGGATCATCTTCATTCTCTTTCTCTCAATCTGTTTCAGTTTGGCTCAATCCTTCTTGGTGGAATCGGACCAAAGCAGAATAAAGTTGAAGCATTACTTTGTTTATTTTTTATACCACCTTTATTATTTTTATAAAAACCCAAGGTGGCAAACGAATATACGTGCCTCCTCCTAGTTTTCTCAGAGCAGTTTTCTCAGGTGGATTGGGCTGAGACAAAGTGACTGGCCAAAAGTTTACCCAGCCGTCTTTCATGCCTAACGTGGGACTAGAACTCACAATCTCCTGCTGACTGGCCCAAAGTCACCCAGCCGTCTTTCATGCCTAACGTGGTACTAGAACTCACAGTCTCCTGCTGACTGGCCCAAAGTCACCCAGCCGTCTTTCATGCTTAATGTGGGACTAGAATTCACAGTCTCCTGCTGACTGGCCCAACGTCACCCAGCCGTCTTTCATGCCTAACGTGGGACTAGAACTCACAGTCTCCTGCTGACTGGCCCAAAGTCACCCAGCCGTCTTTCATGCCTAA
Organism: Natrix helvetica; assembly: GCF_964273705.1. NCBI lineage: Eukaryota > Metazoa > Chordata > Lepidosauria > Squamata > Natricidae > Natrix > Natrix helvetica. Next base: position 286,530,864 of record NC_138552.1, on the reverse strand, counting down.
CGTGGGACTAGAATTCACAGTCTCCTGCTGACTGGCCGAAAGTCACCCAGCCCTCTTTCATGCCTAACGTGGGACTAGAATTCACAGTCTCCTGCTGACCGGCCCAAAGTCACCCAGCCGTCTTTCATGCTTAATGTGGGACTAGAATTCACAGTCTCCTGCTGACTGGCCCAACGTCACCCAGCCGTCTTTCATGCCTAACGTGGGACTAGAACTCACAGTCTCCTGCTGACTGGCCCAAAGTCACCCAGCCGTCTTTCATGCCTAACGTGGGACTAGAACTCACAGTCTCCTGCTGACTGGCCCAAAGTCACCCAGCCGTCTTTCATGCCTAACGTGGGACTAGAACTCACAGTCTCCTGCTGACTGGCCCAAAGTCACCCAGCCGTCTTTCATGCCTAACGTGGGACTAGAACTCACAGTCTCCTGTTGACTGGCCCAAAGTCACCCAGCCGTCTTTCATGCCTAACGTGGGACTAGAACTCACAGTCTCCTGCTGACTGGCCCAAAGTCACCCAGCCGTCTTTCATGCCTAACGTGGTACTAGAACTCACAGTCTCCTGCTGACTGGCCCAAAGTCACCCAGCCGTCTTTCATGCCTAACGTGGGACTAGAATTCACAGTCTCCTGCTGACTGGCCCAAAGTCACCCAGCCGTCTTTCATGCCTAACGTGGGACTAGAATTCACAGTCTCCTGCTGACTGGCCCAACGTCACCCAGCCGTCTTTCATGCCTAACGTGGGACTAGAACTCACAGTCTCCTGCTGACTGGCCCAACGTCACCCAGCCGTCTTTCATGCCTAACGTGGGACTAGAACTCACAGTCTCCTGCTGACTGGCCCAAAGTCACCCAGCCGTCTTTCATGCTTAATGTGGGACTAGAATTCACAGTCTCCTGCTGACTGGCCCAAGGTTACCCAGACGGCTTTCCTGTCTAAGGCAGGTCTAGAATTCACTGTCTCCTGGTGATTGGCTCAAAGCCACACAGCTGGTTTTCATGACCAAGCCAGGACTAGAACTCACAATCTCCTGGTTTCTATTCCGATGCCTTAACAACTAGACAAAATCGACTCTGTATTAGAATAGAATAACAGAGTTACGAGGGACCTTGGAGGTCTTCTAGTCCAACCCCCTGCTTAGGCAGGAAACCCTACACCACTTCAGACAAATGGTTATCCAACATCTTCTTTAAAACTTCCAGTGTTGGAGCATTCACAACTTCTGAAGGCAAGCTGTTCCACTGGTTAATTGTTCTAACTCCTTAGTTCCCAAGTTGCTTCTCTCCTTGATTAGTTTCCACCCATTGCTTCTTATTCTACTCTCAGGTGCCTTGGAAAATAGCTTGACTCCCTCTTCTTTATGTATTATGTGCCATGATTTTCAATTTCAATTTCAATTCATGCAGCCAATGTAGACTCATTTTCAGTTTATCATCATATACTGTTCTGCAGTTTTTCCCCTGTAGCAAGCAAAATTGATTGATTGATGTGCCATCAAATTATTTTCAAACACATAGATAGATCTTCTCTATGACAACCTATCCGCTAAGTCATTCTTTCAAGCAAAATATCTCCTATTTGGGGGGAAAAAAGTAGAATCTTCCTGGAGTTGAGCTTAATTCCTGGTGTCTACACGGACACACCCATGTTTCCTTCTTGGCAGTAATACAGAAGTGGGTAGCAATTAATGCCTGAAAAGATGTTGTTTTTTTAAAAAATCAGTTGAGCCTTTGATTCTAGGAAGATTTAGAGTGACTCTACATAACAATCAAGAAGAAAACAGCACGCTCACCAATACTGACAGGACAAACTACTGTATATAAACGGACAGCAAACCCACCTCTCTTCTAGCACTGAAGATAATAACTAGTTGAGTAATAAAACGTCATGGGGCACGGTGGCTCAGTGGCTAAGATGCTGAGCTGGTTGATCAGAAAGGTTGGTGGTTCGTGGTTTGAATCCCTAGTGCCATGTAACAGAGTGAGCTCCCGTTACTTGTCCCAGCTTCTGTCAACTTAGCAGTTTGAAAGTAGGTAAAAATGCAAGTAAAAAAATAGGAACCATCTTTGGTGGGAAGGTAACAGCATTCCGGGCGCCTTTGGCATTTAGTCATGCTGGCCACATGACCATGGAGACGTCTTCGGACAGCGCTGGCTCTTCAGTTTTGAAACGGAGATGAGCACCACCCCCTAGAGTCGGGAACGACTAGCACATATGTGTGAGGGGAACCTTTACCTTTAATAAAATGTCTGCAAGAATACAATCAAGCTCCAAGAATACCAAGGAACTCACAGTTTCACCCTGAGTTACAAGCACTTTCTTCTGTTATAAGAGGCGTAGTGGTTAGAATGTAGTATTACAGACTAACTCTGCTCACAGCCAAGAGTTTGATCCTGACCGGCTCAAGGTTGACTTAGCCTTCCCTCCTTCTGTGGTTGATAAAACGAGGAGCCATATTGTTGGGGGCAATAGGCTGACACTGTAAACTGCTCAGAAAGTGCCGGAAAGCATTATGGACCCGTATGTAAGTCTAAATGCTATTGTTTTTGGTATCAGTAACCCGCATTGAATTCCATTAATGAAGCCTTAATGTGTGGCTCAAACCCAGCTTTTGTTCAAGGTCTCCATGCAGTTGAAGATATTCTGGCATGCCTGATTCGCTTCACTTCTGAAGTGGCTTTGGCCTAACGAAAGTTAAGTCACTGATAGAAATCTAAGCAATTTGGAGGCGGTTTCACCACCTCTGCCAACAGCCCTGCAATTTTTCTCCTGAGTAAGCAGGTAAGCAGGCTTTATATCAGATCAAAAGGCAGATGTTATCGCATACCTGCCAAGCCAGGCCATGCTCAACCATTTCCTCAACCAACTGGGATGCACTGAGCGGTATCCGCGATAACGCCAGATTCCTTGTTATTCCAGGCTGACAGTATGCACTGGAAAGAAACCAGAACTTTCAAAGTCTGAATTTATGACTGTAAAATCATGGCCAAAGGTCTCCCTTGATTTGTTATCTGACTTGATAGCACTGATGGGGGTATTTCCTATTTTTCTTCTTGAAGGATGGGCTACAAGCCTCAGAAGGGTGAAAAAGGCATGTATATGGAGTGCTTTCCTTCTTTTTTCCCTCAATGGCCATCCTTTCTTCCTTCCTCTCCCCCATATCCTTCCTTCCTGCCCTTCCCCTATGCCCGTGGTGTCAAACCTATGGCACGCGATGCGTGCCAGAGGTGACACACAGAGCCCTCTCTGTGGGTATGTGCGCTGTTGCCACAGATCAGCCAGTTGTTCATCGGGTTTCCAAAGCGTGCCTGCGTGCTAGCCAGCCGGTGGTCAGATTTCCAGCACTTTGGTGCGCAGGCACCTTCGAGTTTGGGCATTCTGTGCCTAAAAGGTTCACCATCACTGCCCTATGCCTACCTTCCTCCCCTCCTTTCCTTCCCTCTCTCCTTCTCTTCCTCCCTCCCCACTTTCCTTCCTTCCTCTGTGCCCTTCCCCCATGCCAGGGCTCTGAAACTCGTGGCTCGCGCGGGCTGGATGCGTCATGCCCTGGCCATGTCCACGCCCAGTTTAGCAAAGGGGGAAAAAGTCGAGATATGTCACATGATGCCGCCATGACATCTCGAATTTGACACCCTTGCCCTATGCCTTCTTTCCTTCCCTTTTTCCTTTCCCTCCTTCTCTTCCTCCCTCCCCCTTTCCTTCCTTCCTCTGTGCCCTTCCAATATGTCTTCCCTTCCTTCTTCCCTTCCTTTCATTGTACCCTTCTCCTATGCCTGTCTTCCTTCCTTGCTTGCTTCCTTCCTTCCCTTCCTTCCCTTCCTTGTGGTCAATCATTTATCAGGACTGACAGGGCCAGTTTCCCTCCCTTCCGGGGAAACATTTCAAAAGAATGATGACATTTTGCCCTTTCCTTAAATGATTGAAAGATGTTGCAGCAGCGTAAGAAAGAAAAGGCTTCTAAATCCAGTGTTGTTCTCATTCCCCCTGCTTCCTTCGCTCCCGACAGGTTCATCCAACAATGGAATCATTTGTTCTTTCTCCTCCTTGTCTGGACAAGAGTTAACTTCAGAGGGCAATTATGGAGACCTGTTTTAAAGTTGCTGGAAATTGCTTTATAATCCTGGCTCTTGTCTCTAAAACCATCTGCCACATACTAAGGGTGGCGGCAGCTAGATCGCTGTTATCACCAAAGGCTTTTCCACTCTTCTACAAAGCCCAGTTTTTGGGGGCAATAAATGAAAGCATCAGAAGTAACGTGCAGGTGCCAACGGGTTTGTGGCTTTGCACACTTCTCACTCACTCACACAAATAAATAAATAATGGGGAAAATCCAAATGTATTATGGTGACTGCCAATGGGTCAATGTGACATTGCCCTGCAGTTTCTTGCTTTTCTAGACAGCAGCAGAATAAAAGAGTAACAGAGTTGGAAGGGACCTTGGAGGCCTTCTAGTCCAGCCCTCTCTGCTCAAGCAGGAGACCCTATACCACTCCAGACAAGTGGCTGTCCAGCTTCTTCGTAAAAGCCTCCAGTGATGGAGGCGCCCACAACTTCTGAAGGCAAGTTGTTCCACTGATTAATTGCAAAATTTGCAGAAAAAAAACCCAGGGCATGCATAGGCTTTGGGAAGCTTGTAGAGGCCTCCTTGGGGCTGCGGGGGCAAAAACGAGCAAAAAAACCCAGCCCGTTTTCTGTTCGTTTTTGCCCTCCCCACCTCCCAGGAGCACTTAGCAGGCCTCCCAAAGCCTCTGCACGTCCATTTTTGTGAAACTGGCGGGGTTTTGAGAGGCCAAAAATGCTGTCTTCAATGTATAAGACGCACCCAGATTTTCTCCCTCTTTTGGGGGGGGGAGGGGGAAAGGTGCATCTTATACTCTGAAAAATGCAGTACTTTAATTAAATGTAGTGGAGATATTCTACTGCTGTTTGTCCTGTTGGCCATTCCTTCTCACCCTTATGGGTGGTCTGTATCATCCTCAATCTCAGGTTCCCTACCAGAAGCTTGGGAATTTGAGGATTCTGGGCAGGATCTTAGCTGTTGCTACAGCACTGAGCTCTTCAGAAAGAGAATCTGATGTTGCTCCTGGAATCCATTGAAGCTCCTCTCCCTCCTTAGGAGTCACAGTCCTAAGTGCCGCTACCACCACTGGTATTACGTTGGCCTTTACTTCCCACATCTTCTCCAGTTCTTCCTTCAGGCCCTGCTCCTTCTCCAGCTTCTCCTCCTCCTTCTTGATGTTGTTGCCACTTGGCCCTACCACCATCGTGGTCTTTTGATTCTTGTCTACCTCTGCGATTTCTGATTAACTGGTTAGTTCCTGCCTGTCCGTCTGGATCTGGAAATCCCACAGGATCTTAGCTTTCTTGTTTTCCGTGATCTCCTATAGAATCTCTCATCTGAACTTAGGTGTTCTGGACTGTCTCTGAGACCCCCTCTGCATAGTCTGCACATTGGATCCCATGTATTGTGGTAGATCTGGTCCTTAGTGACTGTTCGGATAGACAAATAGACAGAAGGAAAGACAGAAAGAAGGCAGACAGGCAGATGGATAAACAGATAGATAGATAGATGGACAGACAGACAGCTAGGCAGACAGATAGATGGACAGACAGATAGCTAGGCAGACAGATAGATGGACAGACAGATAGCTAGGCAGACAGATAGATAGATGGATAGACAGACAGATAGATGTACAGACAGGCAGACAGGCAGATGGATAAACAAATACAGATAGATAGATAGATAGTTAGATAGATAGATAGATGGATGGATGGATGGATGGATGGATGGATGGATGGATGATGGATGGATGGATGGACGGACAGACAGACAGATGGACAGACGGACAGACAAACAGGCAGGCGGACGGACGGACGGATAGACAGACAGGCAGGCAGGCAGATGGATAAACGATAGATGGATGGATGGATGGACAGACAGACAGCTAGGTAGACAGATAAATGAACAGGCAGATAGACAGACAGACAGATAGATGGGCAGGCAGGCAGGCAGGCAGGCAGGCAGGCAGGCAGATGGATAAACAAATACAGATAGATAGATAGATAGATAGATAGATAGATAGATAGATAGATAGATAGATGGATGGATGGATGGATGGATGGATGGATGGATGGATGGATGGATGGACAGACGGATGGACGGACAGACAAACAGGCAGACGGATGGACGGACGGACAGACAAACAGGCAGACGGATGGACGGATAGACAGGCAGGCAGGCAGATGGATAAACGATAGATGGATGGATGGATGGACAGACAGACAGCTAGGTAGACAGATAAATGAACAGGCAGATAGACAGACAGACAGATAGATGGGCAGGCAGGCAGGCAGGCAGGCAGGCAGGCAGGCAGGCAGGCAGGCAGGCAGGCAGGCAGGCAGGCAGGCAGGCAGATGGATAAACAGATAGATAGATAGATAGATAGATAGATAGATAGATAGATAGATAGATAGATAGATAGATAGATAGATAGATAGACAGACAGACAGACAGACAGACAGACAGACAGCTAGGCAGACAGATAGCAGGCAGGCAGATGGACAGACGGATGGACAGACGGATAGACAGGCAGGCAGGCAGATGGATAGATAGATGGATGGATGGATGGACAAATAGACAGCTATGCAGACAGATAGATGAACAGGCAGGCAGGCAGGCAGGCAGGCAGACAGACAGACAGATGGACAGACAGACAGACAGATGGACAGACAGGCACATAGGCAGACAAATAGATAGGCAGGCAGGCAGACAGATAGATGGGCAGACAGACAGGCAGAAAAGCAGGCAGATAGATGGGTGGATGGATGGATAGGCAGGCAGGCAGGCAGGCAGGCAGGCAGGCAGATAAATAGATGGCTACTTACAACCATTGCAGGACCCCCTTTGCCACATGATCAAAATTCAGAGGCTTGGCAACTGATTCCTATTTATGACAGTTGTAATGTCTCGGGGGTCATGTGATCCCCTTTTCTGACCTTCTGACAAGCAAAATCAACGGGGAAGACGGATTCACTTAAAAACCATGTAACCATCAACTGCACTTTCACCTAACAACTGTGGCAAGAAAGGTTGTAAAATGGGGCAAAACTCATTCAACAAATGTCTCACAGCAACAGAAATGTTGGGCTCAATTGTGGTCGTAAGTCAAGGATTACCTGTATAATATAAAATAGAAATGAAAACAAAGATTATCAAGAAATAGGGAAATGTGGAAAAGGGGAAGGGGATACAAGATAAGAAGACAAAAAAAAAAAAGAAAGCAGTGACTTCCGACTATTTTCAGTGCAATACAAAATACCATTGAAACCTTAACTTTTTGCTTTACATATATTTAGTAAATACAACCCCCTTTATGTAACATCATCGTCAATCTAATGATCAAAACCTAAAAATTAAAGTTTATAATACAATAGTAGAGTTGGAAGGGACCTTGGAGGTCTTCTAGTCCAACCCCCTGCCTAGGCAGGGAACCCTATACCGTTTCAGACAGATCCAAAATCTTCTTAAAGACTTCCAGTGTTGGGGCATTCACAACTTCTGGAGGCAAGCTGTTCCACTGATTAATTGTTCTGTCAGGAAATTTATCCTCAGTTCCAAGTTGCTTCTCTCCTTGATTAGTTTCCACCCATTGCTTCTTGTTCTACCCTCAGGTGCTTTGGAGAATAGTTTGACTCCCTCTTCTTTGTGGCAACCTCTGAGATATTGGAACAATGCTATCATGTCTCCCCTAGTCCTTCTTTCTCTTAAGCTGGACATACCCAGTTCCTGCAACCGTTCTTCATATGTTTTAGTCTCCAGTCCCCTAATCACCTTTGTTGCTCTTCTCTGCACTCTTTCTAGAGTCTCCACATCTTTTTTACATCGTGGCGACCAGAACTGAATGCAGTATTCCAAGTGTGGCCTTGCCAAGGCATTATAAAGTGGTATTAACACTTCACGTGATCTTGATTCTATCCCTCTGTTGATGCAGCCTAGAACTGTGTTGCCTTTTTTGGCAGCTGCTGCACACGGCTGGCTCCTATTTAAATGGTTGTCCACCAGGACTCCAAGATCCCTCTCACAGTTACTACTACTGAGCAAGGTATCATCTATACTGTACCTGTGCATTCCGTTTTTGTTGCCTAAATGTAGAACCTTACTCTTTTCACCATTGAATTTCATATTATTAGATAGTGCCCAATGTTCAAGTTTGTCAAGATCCTTCTGTATCATTATAAGTTGCTCAAATCCGGATGGGATGGGCCCCTTTCAGTGGTCCAGTGGAGACGCCCGAGGCGAGTCTTGAGGGACCATTCTGGGAGGAGTTTGACTCGGTTGCCATCGAGGATTTGGACAGGTTGCGTGGACGTCTGCGTCCTACCACATGTTTATTGGACCCGTGTCCCTCCTGGCTTGTACTGGCATCCTGGGAGGTTACGCGCGACTGGCTCCTGGGCCTAGTGAACGCTTCGCTGGGTGAGGGGTTTCTACTGGCCGCCTTGAAAGAGGCGGTTGTGAGGCCGCTGCTCAAGAAGCCTGGATCCAACGGACCTAGTCAATTACCGTCCAGTCTCCAACCTTCCCTTTTTAGCGAAGGTTGTAGAGAGTGTGGTGGCACAACAGTTTCCACGTCACCTGGAGGAGAATGATTATCTAGACCCGCGCCAGTCCGGCTTCCGACCCGGGCACAGCACGGAGACGGCCTTGGTCGTGTTGGTTGATGATCTCTGGAGGGCCAGAGATAGGGGTTGTTCCTCTATCCTGGTCCTATTAGATCTCTCGGCGGCGTTCGATACCATCAACCATGGTATCCTGTTGCACCGGCTAGAGGGGCTGGGAGTCAGGGGCACCGTTTTACGGTGGTTTGGCTCCTACCTCTCTGGCCGGACGCAATGTGTGTTGGCAGGGGAGCAGAGATCGACCCGGACCCCCCTCACATGTGGGGTGCCACAGGGGTCGGTGCTCTCGCCTCTCCTGTTCAACACATACATGAAACCGCTGGGCGAGATCATCCGTGGCTTTGGGGTGGGATACCATCTGTATGCTGATGATACTCAGCTATACATTTCCACCCCGAACCACCCCAACGAGGCCGTTGAAATGATGTCCCGGTGTTTGGAGGCTGTACGGGTCTGGATGGATGGCAACCGACTAAAACTCAACCCTTCCAAGACGGAGTGGCTGTGGCTTCCGGCCTCCCGGTTCAACCAGTTACTTCCATCACTGGCCATTGGGGGCGAGCAACTGGCCCCCATGGAACGGGTGCGCAATTTGGGCGTCCTCCTGGATGCCCGGCTGTCCATGGATGACCATGTAACAGCCGTGGCAAGGGGGGCGTTCCATCAGGTTCACCTGATGCGCCAATTGCGCCCCTTATTGGACCGGGATGCCCTACGCACAGTCACCCATGCGCTGATGACGTCTCGCCTGGACTACTGCAATGCTCTCTACATTCCCTTGAGATGCACTCGGAGACTGCAGTTGGTCCAGAACGCGGCCACGCGGGTGATTATGGGGAGGACTAGATACTCCCCCGTAACACCTCTCATGCGCGAGCTGCACTGGCTTCCTGTAGTCTACCGAGTGCGTTTCAAGGTTTTGATTATGATCTTTAAAGCGCTTCATGGCACAGGACCTAGTTACATGCAGGATCGCATCCTGCCCCATACATCCCTACGACCAATCCGCTCACACAGAGAGGGACTTCTTCGGGTGCCGTCCGCTAAACAGTGTCGGGGGGCGACACCCAGGAGCAGAGCCTTCTCTGTGATGGGCCCAGCCCTGTGGAATGACCTCCCCCATGACATCAGGATTACTTCCGATCTCCGCTCCTTCCGTGTACAGCTGAAGACCCACCTCTTTCAATTATCTGGCCTGGCTCAACCGTAAATTTTTTCTTATTCCTCCTGACAGTCCTTTTAAATTTTAAATTGTGGTATTTCTAATGGGGTATTTTAATGGTGACTTTTAATTGTCTAAATGTGATGTAATCTGTTACCTCCTCCGTGCATGTATGTCCGTGCATGTATGTCTTAGTATATGTGTGTATTTGGATGTCTATGTGTTTGCACATGTTTTATGTTTTATATGTTTTATTGTACGCCGCCCCGAGTCCTGTCTGGAGAGGGAGCAGCTAATAAATTTAAATTTATTATTATTATTATTATTATTATTATTATTATTATTATTATTATTATTATTATTATTATTATTATTATTATTAATGGTTTCCTCCTGCCACAGTCTTCCCTTGCAAAACAGCAGTTTCGTGTCTTTTGGTAACTCAGTTGCAAAATGAATCATGATTTAGTGCAATGTGTGAACCAAGTCAGCCTCTCATGTCTGTGAAGAAGAAACATCTGCAGTTCTGAGCTCCTGGGGAAAATTAGGGTATAAATATAACAAGCAAATAAGGAGACAGATGTCACAGCCAGATTGCCTACACATAATAGCAATAGCACTTATATACCACTTCACAGTGCTTTACAGCCCTCTCTAAGCTGTTTACAAAGTCAGCATCTTGCCCCCAACAATCTGGATCCTCATTTTACTGACCTCGGAAGGATAGAAGGATGAGTCAACCTTGAGCCGGTGAGGATCGAACTGCTGGCAGTGGGCAGAATTAGCCTGCAGTACTACATTCTAACCACTGCGCCACTACGCCTATATAAGTAAAGGGAATTCTTGAGCAGTGGGTTGATATGAGAAGTAGGGAGAGTGGCTACAGAGTCAGGTCAAAAAAGTCAATATGGCAGTCAGGGTGAGGTGATTGAAGCTCTAACCTTCCTTTGATGGAAATCACCCACTATGGCTGCTATCTTGACTTTTGTTAAAATATTCATGACTGGGAGAGACATGGGAACAAGGCCAGCCAATGAATAGGCATAGCAACTAAGTCAGCCAATGAGAGCTTAAACAGATCTGAGTCTGTGCAGAGAATTGAAACAGAAACTTAAGCAGTCTGCTGCTCTGAGAAGTAGACTAGCAGTCTGTCTGGGCTTGACTGCTGAAATGGAACTAACTGCTTGTATTTGCCTGTAACTCTCCTGCCTTGGGTTTACTTGGAAGAACCACCTGTTGGTATTGTACATTTATTCATCTATTCTTATGTATATAAAGAAGTTAATGAATCCAGCAGCATCAGTTATCTGTGTGGGCTTTCTGGATTTGATTTTTCTGCAACAAACTCTGACAACTTCTTTTTTGACTCCACCTTGTGGACACCCTGAACCAAGGCTAATATCCCGACGGCCAGTTTTCCTGCATGTTGAGTTTTCTCTAACGCTCAATGCTAGAATCTTGTGCTTTGAGGAATAAAGCATGAAACGGAACATAAATCCCGAAGTGCAGCTTAATTTCTATTTAGTTCTCTTTTACAAGCAATCCTCGACTAACAACCATTCCTTTAGTGACTGCAATTGGGAGCTGAGACATTTATGCAGGGGTGTCCAAACTTGGGAACTTTAAGACTTGTGGACTTCAACTCCCAGAATTCCCCAGCCAGCCATGCTGGCTGGGGAATTCTGGGAGTTGAAGTCCACAAGTCTTAAAGTTTCCAAGTTTGGACACCCCTGCATTTATGGAACTGGACTCCAAAGAAGGCCAGTAACCAGTGCAGAGACTGTAGCATTGAGGTCACACCACTAAATTTGCTCCGGCTGGCTAAACAGATGAGCTATCAGACTTTGTAGCTGCCTGGTCCCGAGTTCTCTTCAAAGTCAGCCACATATAAAGAGTGTTAATAATCTCACTGTGAGGTGATTAGAGTGTGAATCACTGTCATTAGAGAACTCCTGCTGTGGTAGCGGAAGGCTTAAGTCCTACAGGAGCTTCCGAATACCAGGCTTCCTTCTTCAGGGGGAGACTGACCCCCACTCGGAGTCCCTAACTGAAAAAAAAATAAAGATTTCCTGCTCCTGTCCTTTTATCCCTGCTGACATTTGGTCCCGAAGGTGTTCTGCCTGGAAAAGTTTAATCAATCAATCAATCAATCAATCAGAATAGAGTTGGAAGGGACCTTGGAGGTCTTCTAGTCCAACCCCCTGCTCAAGCAGGAGACCTTATACCATCCCAGACAACAGTCTCTTCTTAAAAACCTCCAGTGATAAGAGCACCCACAAGTTCTGAAGGCAAGTCATTCCACTGATTTGATTGTTCTAAATGTCAGGAAATTTCTCCTTGTTTCTACACTGGTTCTCTCCTTGATTAGTTTCCGCCCATTGTTTCTTGTCCTGCCCTCTGGTGCTTTGGAAAATAAATTGACCCCTTCCTCTTTGTGGCCACCTCTCAAATACTGGAATACTGCTATCATATCTCTAGACTAGCCATATCCAAATCCTGCAACCGCTCTTCATATGTTTTAGTCTCCAGGCCTTTAATCATCTTAGTTACTCTTCTTTGCACTTTTCCTTTAACTGTCTCTCACTGCCCCACCCAGCATCACCAATGAAGTTCAGGCAAGATGCTTTCATAAAGGGCGGCCCAAGCATAAGTTGGTATGCAGCTTCCTCCTTCTTCAAGGTGGTTAACCTTGAGGCAGCATCTCGAGGTGGCTGTTGTGGTCCACCGGCAGACTGCGGAGCTGGCAGCAGAGTCAGTCAGCGAGGAGGTTGGGGAGGAACATGGGCCAGACCTGGAGTCTGGGGAAGGCTCAGACGAGGGCTCTGCGTCAGAGGCAGAAAAGGGGCCATGGCCATCTGGTAGTTATTTTCTGCCTCCAGAGCCTGACATCAGCGAGGCAGAAGAACAGCGGGAGCCTGTTCCCAGTGTGCGCATGTGCAGAGCTGTCAGAAGACAAGAACAATTAAGAAAAAAGGGTCGACTTGGGAGTAAGGCTCGGAGATGATTGGCCCCTCCCATAAGACATAAAAGAGGAGCGAACGGGACGTGAGCTTTTGCAGGAAGCAATTAGTTCATCTGGTCAGTTCAAGCTTTGAAAAGTTCTGTTTGACTCTGTGCTAAGGTTGGCCTTGCTCGGCATTTGGCAATTAGGTCTTTGGCAGCATTTCAAGGGAGATAAGATGGGTGTTTATCAATATTCCCCAGAAAGATTGTGGCAACTCGAGCAGACATCTGTCAGAATCTTCACAGACTGTTTGTTCAGCCGTGCAGACTGTGAATGACCACAATTCACAGCCATGTAAATAAAAGAGGGTTTGGGGGGGATTAAGAGTGTGATTTATGCTTTCTCAGGAAGCCTAGGTCAGAACAGTGGCACAGCACCTACTTTTGTTTCCCCAAGCATTCCCCCTTTCATTCCCCTTCCCCTCAGTTCATGGCAATCTGTCACTACATAGCAGCGAAGCAGAAGCAAAGCATAAGGTTGCAGCTGACAGGTCGAGAACTATCTGTAATATTCATTACTTGCACCTCACCTCTCGCCCACCGTCCTCAAGATTGTCTATTTCCTTCTAGTGAAAAACTGTGGAAGGTTGAGAAGCATTTTATTCTCAGAGGTGTGAAGGGATCAGGCCCTGAAATATGCTTCTGAAATTATAGGACCTTTATTTTGAGGAGAATCCCGAATCTTCAATGTTTTCCCCTTTTTGCCTTTTTTTGGGAAAAAAGTGCACAAGAAATTATTATGGAATGAAGAAAACTCATAAAACCAAAATGATACAGCGGCATCATTCTAAGAGAGAACTGATAAGCAGAGTAATTTGTCAGTGTTGTCAAAGGAGCAGGTTTTTTTAATCTTTTTTTTTTGCAATAAAAGCAACACATCTGCTACCAACTACCTCTTCCCCAACCTCACATCTGTTATTTGCTTTAACAAAATCATTTGCTTTTAGATTCGTCTCGCATTCTCGCAGCATCTGCACAGATCTCTCTCTCTCTTTCCGCTTTTCCTTCTACGAGGCTATTATTTTTCCACCACTGATTGCTTATGCATTTGTATGGGGAGTAATAATGCATATTTTTAAAAGCATAAAAGGAGACGCCAATTACAGGCTGAGATTTATTTGGGTAGAATTGATTTCAGCGTTAGGAAAGGAGGTAATAATTTAGCTTCTGGGACTGGTATTGCCATGTCTTCAAATATCTGAAGGCCACTGCTAGACACGCCTTTCCAATTTTTTCCCTTAGCACTATGATAGCACTCGTAAGTTCAAATATCCAAAGAACATTATAAACTTTTTGCTGACTCCTTGTTTCCTTTGTATAGGTAGCCCTTGACTTACAACCATTCGTTTAGTGATCATTCAAAGTTACAACACTAAGGAAAGTGACTTATGATCATCTTTGCACTTACAACTATTGCCCAGCCAGCTTTCATGCCTAAGGTGGGACTAGAACTCACCATCTCTTAGTGATTGGCCCAAAGTCACTGACCTGCCTTCATGCCTAAAATGGGACTAGAACTGACCATCTCCTGGTGATTGGCCCAAAATCAGTCAGCTGCCTTCATGCCTAAGGCAGGACTAGAACTCACAGACTCCTGGTTCCTAGCCTGGTGCGTTAACCAGAGGTAGGCTGCTGCCGGTTTGCACGGGTTCGGGTAGTTAAGATTCTGCACAGTTTAGCGAACTGGCAAATTCCACCACAGGCTGGCCTTGCCCCTGCTTCTTTTCTGGGCCATTTTCCAGGCAAAAACGGCCTGAAAAATGGCCTGAAAACAGCCCTCCAAACAGCCTGAAAACAGCCCTCCAAACAGCCTGAAAACAGCCCCAAAATGGCCTGAAAATTGCCCCAAAACAGGCAAAAAGCAGGCTGAAAAAATGATCAGGGGCGGAGCCAGACAGTGGTGGGATTAGCCCAATTGGCTGAATCCTACCTCTGCCTGGGAGGCAGGATTGGGTGTGACAAGTGACATCACCCACCCGTCACATGACCAACTGGCCATGCCTATCCAGCTAGAGAACAGGTTGTTAACTTATTCAAGTCCCACTACAGGCCTTAACTGTTAGATTGGGTAAGGGATAGGCACACACAGGCTTAACGGTAACAACAGCTCTTTATTAAGTACAACAAGTGAGAACAATCCAGCGAAGGTTGAGTCTGACAGCAGCCCTTTTATTGGAGCTGTCAGACCCTTCGATCAATAGGATTAAACCTCTGTTCCCGCCGGAACAGAGGACCTTGGTGGAAATCACTGTAGTTAGAGCAAGTATCTAACATTAACCACTACAGAAACTTGGTTTTCAGTCCATTCAGCTGAGGCATATATTAAAATAGAGGCTGTCGCAGCACAAGCTGAAATGATGGAAGGGGAGTGGGAAGAAAATTGCGTTTCTGAGAGTTACCGTCCCTCTTTGGGGTTGTACTTTTTATCCAACATCCCTAGTGCCAGGAGGTGCATCAACTCAAACATCCTTATCTTCATCCCACAGCTGAGCAGATGGGGGCTGCTTGTTAAAGGCCAGGCAATAAATAGAGCCATTTCCTTTCGTATTCTCCACAGTCGGATCATCAGATGCCTGGTGACAAAAATGTCCTATTATTTCAAAAAGCTTGGCTTCTAGATATCTCCATTTTAAGAATGACATTGATAAACTGGGGAGACCAGGGTGAGGGCTGAGAAGAGGAGAAGCGGAGGAAAAGGGTAGATGTTGTTTAACTCAGTAAAAAAAGCGATGACCATCGTAAACATGACTCAATTGTCAAGCGTGTGAATTTTGATCACATGTCTTTGGGGATGCTGCAACAGTGGTGTGAAAATGGTCATAAGTTACTTTTTTAGTGTAGCTCTAGCAATAGCAATAGCACTTAAGACTTCTATACTGCTTCACAGTGCTTTACAGCCCTCTCTAAGCAGTTTACCAAGTCAGCCTATTGCCCCCAAATGCCTCCTATTTTTACCCACCTCGGAAGGATGGAAAGCTGAGTCAACCTTGAGCCTGGTATGATTTGAATTGCCAAATTGCAGGCAGTGGGCAGCCAGCAGAAGCAGCCTGTAGTACTGCATTCTAACCACTGTGCGCCATGGCTCATAACTTTGTAACTTTGAATTGTCAGTCAAAGAAAAGTTGAGGACTACCTATACTTTTCTGTGGAAAGAAAATCTATAAATACTGGATCAAGTCATTGTTTAAAATAACCCATTGAACGTTACCATTAGGTAAGAAAAACCAAAAGTACACATATAAAAAAGATGTGGAGACTCTAGAAAGAGTGCAGAGAAGAGCAACAAAGAGGATTAGGGGAGTGGAGACTAAAACATATGAAGAACGGTTGCAGGAACTGGGTATGTTTAGCTTAAGAGAAAGAAGGACTAGGGGAGACATGATAGCAGTGTTCCAATATCTCAGGGGTTGCCACAAAGAAGAGGGAGTCAAACTATTCTCCAAGGCACCTGAGGGTAGAACAAGAAGCAATGGGTGGAAACTAATCAAGGAGAGAAGCAATTTAGAACTGAGGAGAAATTTCCTGACAGTTAGAACAATTAATCAGTGGAACAGCTTGCCTCCAGAAGTTGTGAATGCCCCAACACTGGAAGTCTTTAAGAAGATGTTGGATAGCCATTTGTCTGAAACGGTATAAGGTTTCTTGCCTAGGCAGGGGGTTGGACTAGAAGACCTCCAAGGTCCCTTCCAATTCTACTATTGTATTGTATTGTATTAAACTGGGTGAAACCGGCCTCAATAGCAGTGACTGTGAGAGAGATCTTGGAGTCTTAGTGGACAACCAGCTAAATAGGAGCCAGCAGTGTGCAGCGGCAGCCAAAAAAGCCAATGCAATCCTAAATTGCATTAACAGAGGGATACGATCAAGATCAAATGAGGTACTAATACCACTCTATAAAGCCCTAGTAAGGCCACACCTAGAGTACTGCATCCGGTTTTGGTCACCACACTATAAAAAGATGTTGAGACTAGAAAAAGTGCAGAGAAGAGCAACCAGGATGATTAGGGGAATGGAGACTAAAACATATGAAGAATGGTTACAGGAACTGGGCATGGCTAGTCTAGTGAAGAGAAGGACCAGGAGAGACATGAGAGCAGTGTTCCAATATTTGAGAGGCTGCCACAGAGAGGAGGGGATCAAGCTATTTTCCAAAGCCAGACGAGGAATAATGGATGGAAACTGACCGAGAGATTCAACCTAGAAATAAGGAAAAATCTTCTGACAGTAAGAACAATCAACCAATGGAACAGCTTGCCTTTGGAAGTTGTGGGGGCTTCATAACTTGAGACTTTCAAGAGAAGTTTGGACTGCCATTTGTCAGAAAGGGTGCAGGGTCTCCTGCTTGAGCAGGAGTTTGGACTAGATGACCTATAAGGTCCCTTCCAACTCTGTTAATCTGTTATCTGTTAACTCCACAAGGCTTAGTTTGCCTGTGACGTATCTATTAGCCAATAATTTGCTCTAGTTGTGTGATTCATTGTGGATTCAACCCATTTGAAATAAAATAAATATAGCTGGTCATAGAAATGTGGATCATTTATATGAGAACTGTCATCTTCTGTTTAGGCTGAAACTCATTAACATCCCTTGGTATTTCCCTAAGTCCTCTTTATGGCCTTGTAACTCTCCTAAAACGTCTTCTTACTCAACTATTGTTGCATGCCACCCCCATCATCACAGGCCATTGGACTTGGTGAATAGGTACGATTGAGTGCTGTAATCTAGTATCTGGGGCCCTAAAAACAGGAAATCCACTCAGGAGAAGAATTATAATGCTAATAAAGCCTTTGATACTTCAAAACACCAAGCAAACACTGTGTCTTCTTTTATGCTACATTTAGCCAAGGTTCTAAGCTGGAACCTTTCAAAAAACAGCAATCACGCTAATAGCAATAGCAACAGCACTTACTACATACCACTTCACAGTGCTTTACAACCGTCTCTAAGTGATATACAGAGTCAGCATGTTGCCCCCCCCCCCCCCGACAGTTTGGGTCCTCATTTTACCCACTTTGGAAGGATGGAAGGCTGAGTCAACTTTGAGCCTGGTAAGATTTGAACCGGTTAGTGTAATGCAGCTCGAATCTCACCAGGCTCAAGATTGACTCAGCCTTCCATCCTTCCGAGATGGGTAAAACGAGGATCCGGATTGTTGGGGGCAATAGGCTGAATCTGTAAACCACTTAGAGAGGGCTGTAAAAGCACTGTGAAGCGGTATATAATAAGTGCTGTTGCTATTGCTTTTAGTGTGATACAGTAGTATAGAAGTCTACGTGCTATTGCTATTAGGGAGGAAAAAGGAGAACAAGCAAGTTATGGTAGATCAAATCTTGACAAGTTTCAAGAAAAAACGCAACGTATGAAGCACGGATGAATACGTTGGAAGCAAGTATGGTTTTCACAAATTAAAAATACAGATAGTCCTCAACTTACAAACATTCATTTAGTGACTGTTAAATTTACAACGGAAACAACTGAAAAAAGTGACTTATGACCGGATTTCACGCTTATAAACGTTGGCAGGATTCCCATGGTCATGTGATCAAAATCGAGGTGCTTGACAACTGGCATGTATTTGCACCGTCCCGGGGGGGGGGGGTCATGTGATTACATTTGTAACCTTGCCAGTCAATTTCTGAACAAGCAAAGTCAATGAGGTGGAAGCCAGATTCACTTCCTAACTGCATGACTCACTTAACAACTGCAGTCAGTCCCTTAATGGCCGTGGCAAAAAAGGTCATAAAATGGAGCAAAATTTACTTGCCTTGCTTAACAATGGAAACTTCAGGCTCAGCTGGGGTCCTATGTCAAGCAGTGGTGGGATCCTACCGGTTTAGCAACTGGTTCGATGATTGGGCGCTTCGTGCATGTGCAGAGTTTTGAGAAAACTTACCTTCCGCATTACTGCTGGGGAGGAAAACAGCTGAGGCGCAGCAATACGCTCTGCCCTGCGACTCAGCTGAGAGGATATAGGTCAATAAAACAGGTGGGTGGGCTCAGCTGATTGTCAGAGTGAACCAGTTCACTCCCAGCTGATATTTGGAGCTATCAGTTCGCCCGAACCAGTCCGAATCCCACCCCTGATGTTGAGGACTACATGTAGGTAGAGACCTGGCGTGGAATTGATGGAAATTAGTTGCAGTTGTGTTTCTTTCTCTTGTCTCATTATTATTATTATCATTATTATTGCATCAACAGAATTGTATCACAGCGGCCAGTTATTTCGCCGGATTTTGCATTGATTACTAGTCGGGCCCCACCCAGGGGCCTAGGACGTCATAACGTATTTTCGTAATATACGTGCAGATCCAAGCAGTGCAGCTTTTTGCATTTGACTGATGGTGATTTTGTCAAGTTTTAACTGTTTTAAATGTAATTCCAGTGCTTTTGGAATAGCACCCAGTGTGCCGATTACCACTGGAATTACCACTGCTGGTTTGTGCCATAATCGTTGGATTTCGATTTTTAAGTCCTGGTACTTCGCGATTTTTTCATATTCCTTCTCGGCGACCCTGCTATCACCTGGTATTGCGATGTCTACGATTGTAACCTTATTTTTCTCAACCAGTGTGGTGTCTGGTGTATTATGCGCCAGTATTTTATCCGTTTGTATGCGAAAATCCCACAAGATCTTGACCACCTGACCCTTGACGACTTTTTCAGGCTTATGTTCCCACCAGTTTGTCGCTGTTTTAATATTATAATTTTTGCACAAATTCCAGTGGATCATTTGTGCCACTGAATTGTGCCACATTTTATAGTCAGTCTGCACGATTTTTTTACAGCAGCTGAGTATGTGGTCAACAGTTTCATCAGCCTCTTTGCAAAGTCTACATTTGGTATCATCAGAGGATTTTTCGATTTTGGCCTTAATGGCATTTGTGCGGATAGCTTGTTCTTGCGCAGCCAGGATTAGTGACTCTGTTTCTTTCTTTAATGTACCTGCTGTTAACCATAACCAAGTTTTTTCACTGTCCACTTTATCTTTTATTTTTTCCAGAAAATTGGCCATGCAATGCTTTGTTCTGCCAACTCTCCATTCTTAATTTTATCACATCTTTTCTGTATTATTATTATTATTATTATTATTATTATTATTATTATTATTATTATTCGATTGTATCACAGCAGCCAGTTGATTCGCAGGATTTGGCATTGATTACTAGTCGGGCCCCACCCAGGGGACTAGGACGTCGTAACGTATTTTCTTAATATACGTGCAGATCCAAGCAGTGCAGCTTTTTGCATTTGACTGATGGTGATTTTGTCAAGTTTTAACTGTTTTAAATGTAATTCCAGTGCTTTTGGAATAGCACCCAGTGTGCCGATTACCACTGGAATTACCACTGCTGGTTTGTGCCATAATCGTTGGATTTCAATTTTTAAGTCCTGGTATTTCGCGACTTTTTCATGTTCCTTCTCCTCAACCCTGCTATCACCTGGTATTGCGATGTCTATGATTGTAACCTTCTTTTTCTCAACCAGTGTGATCTCTGGTGTGTTATGCGCTAGTATTTTGTCTGTTTGTATACGAAAATCCCACAGGATCTTGACCATCTGATTTTCGGTGACTTTTTCAGGCTTATGTTCCCACCAGTTTGTTGTTGTTTTAATATTATAATTTTTGCACAAATTCCAGTGGATCATTTGTGCTACTGAATTGTGCCGCATTTTATAGTCAGTCTGTGCGATTTTTTTACAGCAGCTGAGTATGTGGTCAACAGTTTCATCAACTTCTTTGCAGAGTCTGCATTTGGCATCATCAGAGGATTTTTCGATTTTGGCCTTAATGGCATTTGTTCGGATAGCTTGTTCTTGCACAGCCAGGATTAGTGACTCTGTTTCTTTCTTTAATGTACCTGTTGTTAACCATAACCAAGTTTT
This sequence comes from Natrix helvetica, assembly GCF_964273705.1. Lineage (NCBI taxonomy): Eukaryota > Metazoa > Chordata > Lepidosauria > Squamata > Natricidae > Natrix > Natrix helvetica. Next base: position 286,510,137 of record NC_138552.1, on the reverse strand, counting down.
TTTACTGTCCACTTTATCTTTTATTTTTTCCAGAAATTGACCATGTAATGCTTTGTTCTGCCAACTCTCCATTCTTGATTTTATCACATCTTTTCTGTATTCTTGTTTCGTCTGTTGGGCCTTCAATAGATTTTTGTTCTTTACTTCGATTAATAGATGTTCTTGACTTTCTTTTAAATAATCAGCCAGTGCATGTTTTTCTTCTTCAACTATTTGCTTCACTTGTAATAATCCTCTGCCACCTGATTTTCGGGGCAGGTATAGTCTATCAGTGTCACCACGTGGATGTAAACTGTAGTGCATTGTCATTAGTTTCCTGGTTTTTCGGTCCAAAATGTCCAAATCAGTTTGTGTCCAGTTAATTATACCAGCTGTGTATCTTATAACTGGTATTGCCCAGGTATTTATTGCCTTGATTGTATTTCCTCCATTTAATTTAGATTTCAAAATTTTCCTAACTCTGTTGGTGTACTCTCCTCTGACAATAGTTTTTACTTCTCCATGCTTGATGTTATCCAACTGCAGAATGCCTAAGTATTTGTAGGCTTCATTTTCGTTGCATTTAATTAGTTGGCCATTGGGCATTTCAATTCCCTCACATGTAGTGATTTTGCCCCTTTTTATGGATACAGTGGCGCATTTTTCCATGCCAAACTGCATTGAAATATTGGTGCTGAATACTCGGACTGTGTTTGTCAGTGATTGGATTTCTATTTCTGACTTTCCATAGAGTTTCAAATCATCCATATACAATAAATGTGAATTTTTTTCAGCTTCTTTGGCTGTTTGGTAACCTAATTTCATTTTTTTTAAGATTACTGATAGTGGGATCATTGCGATGATGAAGAGAAGAGGTGAAAGTGAATCACCCTGGAAAATTCCTCGCTTGATATTAACCATTCCGTAGTTCTCATTCCCTACTGCCAACTCAGTTCTCCATTGTTTCATCGCCTTTTCAGTAAAGGATGTAATATTTTTGCTAATGCCAGTTGTTTCTAAGCATTTTATGATCCAACTATGTGGCAATGAGTCAAATGCCTTTTTGCAATCAATCCAGACCATATTCAAGTTCGTTTTTCTGTTCTTACAATTTTCTAATATCATTTTATCAATTAGGAGCTGATCTTTTGTGCCCCTGCTCCTTCTTTTGTTGCCTTTCTGCTCTACTGGCAAGATGTTGTTTGTTTCCAAATAATCCATAATGTTATCTGCAATAATGCCTGTGAGTAATTTGAAGGTTGTTGGCAAGCATGTTATTGGTCTGTAGTTTTCAGGTATTGTTCCTTTAGTTGCATCTTTCTGAATCAAGTATGTTTTTCCAGTTAATAATAATAATAATAATAAATTGAATTTATTAGCCGCTCCCTTTCCAAGTAGGACTCGGGGCGGCGTACAATGGAGCATATAAAACATGGAAGAAATATAAAACACATAGACATACATACATACAAAACACGCATACACATACACGGACACGGACACGGAGGAGGTAACCAATTACATCATATAGACAATTAAAATCAGCATTAAAATACCCCAATTGTAAGAACCCAATATGCAATTAAAATTTAACGTTTAAAAGACAATTTAAAAAACAGTTAGGAGGAATAAGAAAATTAGGATTGAGCCAGGCCAGATAATTGAAAGAGGTGGGTCTTCAGCTGTACACGGAAGGAGCGGAGATCGGAAGTAATCCTGATGTCACGGGGGAGGTCATTCCACAGGGCTGGGCCCATCACAGAGAAGGCTCTGCCCCTGGGTGTCGCCCCCCGACACTGTTTGGCGGACGGCACCCGGAGAAGTCCCTCTCTGTGTGAGCGAATTGGTCGTAGGGATGTGTGGGGCAGGATGCGATCCTGCATGTACCTAGGCCCTATGCCATGAAGCGCTTTAAAGATCATAATCAAAACCTTGAAACGCACTCGGTAGACCACAGGAAGCCAGTGCAGCTCGTGCAGGAGAGGTGTTACAGGGGAGTATCTAGTCCTCCCCATAATCACCCGCGCGGCCGCGTTCTGGACCAACTGTAGTCTCCGAGTGCATCTCAAGGGAAGCCCCATGTAGAGAGCATTGCAGTAATCCAGGCGAGACGTCACTAGCGCATGGGTGACTGTGCGTAGGGCATCCCGGTCCAATAAGGGGCGCAATTGGCGCATCAGGCGAACCTGGTGGAACGCCCCCCTTGCCACGGCTGTTACATGGTCATCCATGGACAGCCGGGCATCTAGGAGGACGCCCAAATTGCGCACCTGTTCCATGGGGGCTAGTTGGACGCCCCCAATGGCCAGAGATGGAAACACCTGGTTGAACCGGGAGGCCGGAAGCCACAGCCACTCCGTCTTGGAAGGGTTGAGTTTTAGTCGGTTGCCATCCATCCAGACCCGTACGGCCTCCAGACACCGGGACATCATTTCGACGGCCTCCTTTGGGGTGGTTCGGGGTGGAGATGTATAGCTGAGTGTCATCAGCATACAGATGATATCCCACCCCAAAACCACGGATGATCTCGCCCAGCGGTTTCATATATGTGTTGAACAGGAGAGGCGAGAGCACCGATCCCTGTGGCACTCCGCATGTGAGTGGCCTCCGGGTCGAACTCTGCTCCCCTGCCAACACACGTTGCGTCCGATCAGAGAGGTAGGAGCCAAACCACCGTAAAACGGTGCCCCTGACTCCCAGTCCCTCTAGCCGGTGCAACAGGATACCATGGTCGATGGTATCGAACGCCGCCGAGAGATCTAATAGGACCAGGATAGAGGAACAGCCCCTATCTCTGGCCCTCCAGAGATCATCAACCAATGCGACCAAGGCCGTCTCCGTGCTGTGCCCGGAGTTGTCAACCATTCATCAATTTGGCCATTTTGTAAAATCTCATTCAGTTGCCTGGCCAATATTGCATGTAAACTGGTCAGATATTTGAGCCAGAAACCATGTAATTGGTCCTTTCCAGGTGATGTCCAATTCTTTACTTTTTTTACTCGATTTTTGACCATCTCAGTTTGTTATTTCTAATACTTGCATTTGTTTGTTGCCAATGCTTTTCTCAAAGTCATGTATCTATTTTGCTTCCTTATTGTAGTCCTTTGCATTTTCCCACAATTCTTTCCAGAATTCAACTGTGGCCTGCTTTTCTGGTTTTTGACTTTTGGTGTCATCATTCACATTAAGAATTTGATAAAAACGCCGTTGGTCTGATCGAAATTGCTGATTTTGTTTGTATTGGATGATTCGTGCCTCATATCTTTCAATTTTCCTAGCTGTTGCTGTTATCTGCTGTTTTACAATCTCTACAGCTTCATTGATGTTTCTTGTATCCAATCTATACCTTCTGATTAGCTGATCTATAATTTTGTTGTTTCTAAGTCGTTGCTCACGCATGTTCTTCAAATTGCTAGCATCTGCCCTTAATTTTTTGACTTTTTGTTCCAATCGGATTTTCCACTTTGGCTTTGATGCTTTTTCTGTTGTGTAACTAGGTGCTTTGATTTTAATGCCTAGTTCATTAGTGACTATTGCAGCTACACTGTACATTAACTGGTTCGTTTCCAAGATGGATCCCGATTCAATTGTTGAAAGCACTGCATTAACCATTTTCATGATAGGGGCCAAAATTTTCTTAGGCACAGTTTTTAATGATGGTAAACGTTGCCGTTCTTATTAAGCAGAAAATGCTCCATGATCTTGTCCTTCAATTCTTTTTGTTTCTGAGTTAGTTCATCAGTTGGTTCAGTGATAACTGGTTCTGGTGATAGTGTTGTTATTTCCTCCCCGACAGCTTCTTCTGGGAGTTCTACTACAATGCCTTTAGGTGTGTCTTGAGTATCAGTTATTTCTGCTTGTGATGTTGTTTTCTTAGTTTTGCAATTTGCTTGAATTTCCTCAAGTTCAACTTCACTAAACACTTTATTCCGTGTAATAAATCGCCTTTGATCTGCAAGTCGTTGTTCACTAACATTTGAATCTGGATGTTGTTGTTTCCATAATTCATACATTCGCTTTAAATAACCTCTTTTCCCAGGCTCTGAGTTGTAATAACAGGCCATTATGGCACGGTTTTCATCTGCACTATATTTTTGTCGTTTTGTTGGCTGGTCCACTTGTAGCCCACTTGTCGACGGATGTCCAGGGACCTCAACATCCGGTTGCCAACCTGACCCCAACCCTCCTCCTTTCTCATTCGGGCTTGGGACCGGCAACGGCGGAGTTGTTGTTGTTGTTGTTGTTGTTGTTATTATTATTATTATTATTATTATTATTATTATTATTATTATTATTATTATGTTAATCTTTGGTGAGATTCACAGCCTTTGGGGCTGGTTGGTAGCTCAACAGCTCGAGTCCTAACCAAGGACCTAGGAACTGTTAAGGTAACGTCGGACGATATAAGTTGTTCCAAGTAGGATGGTTTTTTGTAGTCAGAATGTTCAAATCCGGTAAATTTAGAATTTCCAAATAGCAAGGTAGCCCTTTAGGTATTACTCCAAGGGCTCCAATTACAATTGGGACAACACTTGATTTCTTTGTCCACAGTTGCTCAACTTCAATTTGCAAGTCCCGGTGCTTTGTGATTTTTTTCTTGCTGCTTATCTTCAATTTGTGCATCACCAGGTATTGCAACATCAATGAACCATACTTTTTTCATTTCAACTATTGTTATGTCAAGTGTGTTGTATGCCAAGTGCCTGTCAGTCTGAATTCTGAAATCCCAGAATTTGCTGTACTCAAATCCAAACAACTACTACTACTACTACTACTACTACTACTACTACTACTAATAATAATAATAATAATTATCCTCCTCCTCCTCCTCCTCCTCCTACTACTACTACTACTACTACTATTATTATTATTATTATTATTATTATTATTATTATTATTATTATTATTATTATTATTATTATTATACGATTGTATCACAGCGGCCAGTTGATTCGCCGGATTTGGCATTGATTACTAGTCGGGCCCCACCCAGGGGCCTAGGACGTCGTAACGTATTTTCTTAATATACGTGCAGATCCAAGCAGTGCAGCTTTTTGCATTTGACTGATGGTGATTTTGTCAAGTTTTAACTGTTTTAAATGTAATTCCAGTGCTTTTGGAATAGCACCCAGTGTGCCGATTACCACTGGAATTACCACTGCTGGTTTGTGCCATAATCGTTGGATTTCAATTTTTAAGTCCTGGTATTTCGCGACTTTTTCATGTTCCTTCTCCTCAACCCTGCTATCACCTGGTATTGCGATGTCTATGATTGTAACCTTCTTTTTCTCAACCAGTGTGATGTCTGGTGTGTTATGCGCTAGTATTTTGTCTGTTTGTATACGAAAATCCCACATTATTATTATTATTATTATTATTATTATTATTATTATTATTATTGCATCAACAGAAGTGTATCACAGCGGCCAGTTGTTTTGCCGGATTTGGCATTAATTACTAGTCGGGCCCCACCCAGGGGCCTAGGACGTCGTAACGTATTTTCGTAATATGTGTGCAGATCCAAGCAGTGCAGCCTTTTGCATTTGACTGATGGTGATTTTGTCAATTGAAGAGGTGAAAGTGAATCACCCTGGAAAATTCCTCGCTTGATATTGACCATTCCGTAGTTCTCATTCCCTACTGCCAACTCAGTTCTCCATTGTTTCATCGCCTTTTCAGTGAAGGATGTAATATTTTTACTAATGCCAGTTGTTTCTAAGCATTTTATGATCCAACTATGTGGCAATGAGTCGAATGCTTTTTTATAATCAATCCAGACCATATTCAAGTTCGTTTTTCTTTTCTTACAATTTTCTAATATCATTTTATCAATTAGGAGCTGATCTTTTGTGCCCCTACTTCTTTTGTTGCCTTTTTGCTCTACTGGCAAGATGTTGTTTGTTTATTATTATTATTATTATTATTATTATTATTATTATTATTATTATTATTATTATTATTATTATTATTATTATTATTATTATTATTATTATTATACTACTACTACAACTACTACTACTACTACTTCTTCTCCTTCTTCTTATCCTCCTCCTCCTCCTCCTCTTATTATTATTGTTGTTGTTGTTGTTGTTGTTGTTATTGTTATTGTTATTATTATTATTATTATGGCCTTGCTATCTGTAACTCCTTTTCTGTCTGTTTGCAAAAGACTTCAGGGAAGAAGGTGCTGGTTAGGACCTGTTCCAACAGGATCCTTCTTAGGTTAAGAGAGGAAACTGTAAATCTAGGCAATCTTTGTGGGCATTCCCTCACAAGGGGATGGAGAAAAATCTATGTGGTCGCTAGGAGTCGAAAACAACTTGATGGCACATAATCAATCAATCCTCACCAGGGATTTGAAGCATCCCTGGCAAATGCCCTTTCAAACATGACAATGGTGATATAACAATAATTAGGACAGACAGGCTTCCGATCGCCCACAACAATGGCTGGCTGATGCCATGCAATGTTACAGATCACTCGTTATGAAATAAATTTCCATTTTCTGCATTACATTTTGATCTCCCCCCCACTGTTCTTCCCCTTTCCCCACCGTCCATTCAACATGAATGAATATATATTATTTTCTTGCGATATATACCAGGTGGCAGGGAGGGCCTCAGTGCGATTGCTGCTTTGTTTCAGCTGATGCAAAGCAGGGAAATGATAGTCCCTCTGCCCAAGAACCAGGACATCTACAGCAGGAGTGGGTTGCTGCCAGTTTTACCACCGGTTTGCAACCCATGTGCAACGAGCGTGTGTGCACTCTTCAATGTAAATTGTTCTGCGCACATACGCAGAATAATTTACAATGAACTATGCACGCGCAGTCACTGAAATCCAACATGGCAGCGGCCCAGCGGCGGTAAGGAAACCGGTTTGGGGGTGCTGGCCAGGGCCGCTGCCAGTTCTGCGACCCAGGCCTAACTTCTACTACCGGTTTGGCCGAACCGGCAACAACCCACCTCTGATCTACAGCCTTGCAGCCTCCCAAATATTGGAACACTGATATCATATCCCCACCCCTGACCCCTAGTCCTTCTTTTCACTAGACTAGACATACCCCATTCCTGCAACGGTTCTTCATATGTTTTAGCTTCCAGGCCCCTAATCATCTTTGTTGCTCTTTTCTGTATTGTTTCCAGATTTGCAATATCTTTTTTATAACATGGTGATCAAAACTGGATGCAATATTCCCAGTGTGATCTTACTAAGGCTTTTATAAAGTGATATTAATTCATGTGACCTTGATTCTATCCCCCTGTTAATGCAACCTAGGATGGCATTGGGTTTTTTGGCTGCTGCCAGAGACTGTTGGCTCATATTTAAGTGATTGTCCATTAGGACTACAACATTCCTCTCACAGTTACTGCTACTGAGCCAGGTTTCACCTAATCTGTACCAGTACATTTGTTTTTTTCTTGCCTAAACGTCAAATCTTAGTTTTCTTCTATATTGAATTTAATTTTGTTAGATAGGGCCCTGTGTTCAAATCTGTTGAGAACCATCTGGATCTTGAGCCTATTTTCTAGGTAGACATATGGAAGTTCCATTAAGGACTACACATTGAGTGCAATTTGTCAGCCAGTCATAGACCCATCTGGTGCTGATGTCTTTCCCACATTTTTCTAGCTCATCAAAGTCGGTTGTTATGTCTTACTGAAATCCAAGTATACTATGTCCACTGCATTTTACTGTTCCACTAATTTAGTCACTTCGTTAAAGAATGAAATAAGATTTGTTTGGTATGATCTGTTTTTGACTAACCCATATTGGCTTCTGGTTGTAACTTTGCTTGCCTTTAGGTGTTCATGGATTTGTTGTTTGATTATATTTTCTAGGATCTCCCCAGGTATTGATGTCAGGTTGACTCACCTGTAGTTTCCTATATCTGTTCCCCCCCCTTTTTTTTTGAAGATGTGAACCACAAGTACTCTATTCCAGTTCTCTAGTAATTCCCAGTTTATCAATAAACATCCCCATAGCAAAACAACTTACTTTATGTGCGGCTAGAAACTGAAAATACCATTAATTAATTAATACAGCACAGTACTTATCCAAAATGGCTCAGTTGAGAGCTGCATACATGGGACTGATTGGGGTAGATTGTAAGGGTGACAGCGAAATATAATTTTATGTCATTTTATTCTGTTTAACATAGTTATGTATTAAATTATATTGTATTTTATCCTATTGTATTTTGCCCTACTTGTTAGATATTAGCATATATCGGGGCAAGTCTCCTCTCTGGTCCGCTGCTACAGCGGGAAACAGGTATCGTTCTGATTACCTGAGGGGCGTACCCGATCCATATAAAAGGGGAACCCTCCGACCACAGAGCAAGCTGGATCACTACTACTATTAATAAAGAGCTGATAAGTCACTCCGTGTCCGTAGTCTGTTCTCTCGTTGCCCCGATCTAACATTGGCGACGAAGGTGGGATCGAGAGACAGATAGGACGAAGAACGCTACCTCCAGAATCTCCGGATTTGATCCAGCCTAGGAATTCGGCAGAAATTCCGGCAGCCATCTCAGGTCACCGCAGCGCGGCAAATTCAAACGAGAGAAGATGGCGATGCACACTCCCCCCGCTCCATTCGACCCAGCGAACGACGAATGGGAAGCCTTCATGATTCGTTTCGAGTGTTTTCTCGAAGCAAACGAATACACGGGGATCACCGACGCCCGGAAGAAAAACATCTTCCTCGGCTACTGCGGAAAAGAAGTCTTCAACACGGCCAGAGACCTCACCGCGCCTACTCCAATACAGGCAGTATCGTGGACGGCGTTGCAACAGGCTCTACAAACTCATTACGCGCCAAAACCTTCCCGCCATGTTTGCCGCAAGGAATTCAACACGCGGAACCAGAAGGCGGGAGAATCCATCAATCAATATGTTGCAGCCCTGCGTAAAGCAGCAACTCACTGCGAGTTCAGGGATCTGGACGAGCACATCTTAGCGCAGCTCATCTGTGGGTTAAGAGACATTTCACTACAAAAGAAGCTGTTGGCAAACCCGAATTTAACCCTACAGATAGCGCTAAACGAAGCAAGAGCGTCAGAGTCAGCAGAGAAATCATCGGTAACCATACAACGAGGTTTCAGCGTAAACCAGCCAGCACCAAGGCAGACCAGAGTGCACTACGAGGACACAAGCCCCGACTACGAGGATCCCGAGTTCAAGGACAGTCACCTGATGCAGAGCAGTCACTTGAGGCCTGGGGGGAGACCCGGATCCCGTTTGCCGCCCTGCGCAAGCTGCGGAGGGAATCACCCCAGGTCTACTTGTAGGTTCAGGAACGTTGTTTGTTCGCACTGCAACAAACTTGGGCACATCGCACGAGTGTGCCGGAGCGGAGTCCCTGCCTCACGGCAGCCACCCATGTACCGCCAACAGAAGCCCAACCCAGGGGCTTGGCGGAATCAAAAAGGGCGCCCAGAGAGAAATCCACAAGTGTTTACCCAGAGAGAAAGTTCCCAAAGAGCTGAGCGAGCGTATCCCCAGAGAGATTACTCACAAGGAGCTGAGCGAGCGTATCCCCAGAGAGACTACACACAAAGAGCTGAGAGAGCGTTCTATCAAGGCGCTCAACGAGAGTATTTTCAGGATATAGATGATGAGATAGAGCTGACCCAGAGAGAGGAGTTGCGAACGTATCTCACCACGATAAATCAGGTCCGCCCCAAGCGGCCCAAAAGGCTGAGAGTCACAGTCCTCTTGGAGGGCTCACCTTGTGAGCTAGAAGTTGACACAGGATCAACCCTGACGATCATTTCATGGGCATCCATGAAACAGGCTATCCCTAGCCTCAGAGCCAACTACGCGCTCCAGACGTCCTGCTACGAGACTACCAGGGGAACCAAGTCCCCATCGTGGGCCAAGGCACATTCCAGATCCGTTTCAAGGACATCGTAGCCCAGCTGCCCGTGACCATCGCCAGCGCGCCGTTACAGAACCTTCTGGGGCTTGATTGGTTTGAAGCCCTGGGGTTAGAAGTCACCGGAATCAACGCCGTGGAAAACAGCAGCGCTGAACGGATTTTTAAGGAGTTCGAGGATGTGTTCAGCCCCGGTCTTGGTAAGTATGTGGGTAAACCGATATCATTCAATTTAGACCCCAAAGTGGCACCAATCCGACTTAAACCGAGACGAGTGCCTTTTGCACTCCGCCCAAAAATAGATAAGGAAATAGATAAGTTAGTGGAGCAAGGAATCCTTGAGCCGGTGGATCACGCGCGCTGGGAAACACCCATCGTGACCCCAGTCAAACCAGACGGGTCAGTCCGCATCTGCGCGGACTATAAATGCACAATTAATGTCGCGCTACAACAGAGCGCATATCCTGTGCCTGTAGTACAGCACTTATTGCACTCGTTGGGGCCAGGAAAGGTATTTGCTAAATTAGACATGGCACAAGCTTACCAGCAACTGCCAGTTGATAGCGCCACAGCGGAGGCCCAAACTATAGTGACGCATAGAGGAGCATTCAAATGCAACCGGCTACAATTCGGTGTGAGTATTGCCCCAGGATTGTTCCAGAGCGTCATGGAACGACTTTTGCAAGGGATACCGGGAGTCGTCCCCTATTTTGACGACATCTTGGTGTCCGCTGCAAACGAGGAGCAATTAAATAAAAGAGTCAGAACTGTTTTGGCCAGAATCAGAGAAAAGGGTCTCCGCCTCAAAAAGGAAAAATGCCAAATTAACGTGCCTAGCGTAGAATTCCTGGGTTATAGAATCGATGGTCAGGGAATAAACCCCACTTCAAAGAAAATTAAGGCGATCCAGGACGCCCCCACACCACGAAATCAGACCGAGTTGCAGGCCTTCCTCGGACTACTTAACTTCTACAGCGTTTTTCTGAGGCAGAAGGCGACCGTTGCTGAGCCACTACACCGTCTACTCCAGAGGAACGCACCATGGAAATGGGGACGATCCGAAGCTGCAGCTTTCGCCGGAGTAAAGCGCCTGCTCACCACTGACTCACTGCTTGTCCAATACAGCCAGACCCTACCGCTGGTATTGACCTGCGACGCATCACCCTTCGGAGTTGGAGCAGTCCTCAGCCACAGGATGCCCGACGGAAAAGAAGCACCCATCGCCTTCTACTCCAGGACTCTTTCATCGGCCGAAAGGAATTACAGCCAAATGGACAGGGAAGCGCTAGCTGCTGTAGCTGGAGTAAAACGTTTCCACGAATACCTCTACGGCCGCGATTTTGAACTGATTACGGATCACAAACCGCTGTTGGGACTTTTTGGCGGGAAACCGCCCCACTCCGGTCTCCCTTTCTCCACGCATGACCAGGTGGACTGTTTTCCTGGCTGCGTACTCATACAAATTGATTCATCGACCGGGCTCCACTCTCGGACACGCAGACGCACTCAGCCGTTGCCCATTACCTGACATTCTGCCAGACCCCACTCCAGAAGTACCGGTATTGCTCATTGACTGTTTGGACTCTGGACCGGTTTCTTCATACGACGTTGCAAGGTTCTCCTCTAAAGACAATTTAATAAAGCAAGTTCAAACTTGGGTTTGGAGGGGGTGGCCGAAGGGAAACGTGGGCCCGGAATTCAAAGTGTTTTGGTCAAAACGGGATGAACTCTCAGTGTTACAAGGTTGCTTATTGTGGGGGGATCGAGTTGTTATTCCGTATGCTTTACGTAGGAATGTATTAGATGCTTTACATGTGGGTCATCCGGGGATTGTTAGGATGAAGGCGTTAGCAAGAAGTTACGTTTGGTGGCCAAACATGGACAAAGAAATAGAGGAGTGGGTGGCCACTTGCGACCCATGCCAGGAATCGAGACCAGCACCCCCGGAAGCGCCCGCCACAGAATGGGAGAAACCTAAAGCACCCTGGTCGCGAATACACATCGATTTCGCAGGGCCATTCCAAGGTCAGACTTTCCTTATAGTTGTGGATGCATACTCAAAATGGCTAGAAGTAGTCCTAATGACTTCAACCACGGCAGAGGCAGTCATTAAGGTTCTACGGCGACTTTTCGCCACCCATGGCCTGCCCGACCTCCTGGTCTCCGATAACGGGCCCCAGTTCACGGCCATGCAATTTGAGACATATCTAGCAGGTCAGGGAATTCGGCACGCCCTCGTCGCGCCATTCCATCCGGCATCAAATGGACAGGCGGAGAGAATGGTGCGATTCGCAAAAGAGGCCCTCGCTAGGATGGGTCCAGGTGATTGGCAAACACGCATTGACCATTACCTCTTAATTCAGCATATTACCCCTAGCGCAACGACGGGTAGGAGCCCCGCTGAACTACTCATGGGCCGCCGTTTACGGTCTCACCTGGACCGTCTTCACCCAAATTACTCTGCCACAGCTCCCCCAGACTCCACAAGCAAAATTCGGTCTTTTAGCATTGGGGATTCAGTATACGCCCACAACTATGCAGGGGGAACATTGTGGATGCCGGCAAAGATCATTGGCATCACGGGTCCACGATCGTATCTGCTGGAGCTGGAAGATGGGCGGAACTGGAAAAGGCACATCGATCAACTTCGGGGTCGCCTAGCACACTCAGACCTTCGAAACGAAGACGAGATTTTCCTGCCTACAGAAAGTCAGCCACGCGAGAGCCCCATCATAGAAAACTACGACACCTGCGAACCCAGCTCGGAACAAGAAAGCAAGCACGAAGCAGAGAAACCCCCAGACAACGCAACCGAGCAGACTCCGGAACGCCCCAGCTACGAGGGCACGAAACCTTCAGAACGTGGAACAGGAAAAGCATCCGATCCTGCAACCACTTCGGACCAACCAGAACTACGACGCTCCTCCCGAATAAGGCAACCCCCAACATACCTAAAAGACTATGTTACCTACCGCAACGTTCCGTCTAGGAGGGGAGGGGTGTTAGATATTAGCATATATCGAGGCAAGTCTCCTCTCTGGTCCGCTGCTACAGCGGGAAACAGGTATCGTTCTGATTGGTCGAGGGGCGTACCCGATCCATATAAAAGGGGAACCCTCCGACCACAGAGCAAGCTGGATCACTACTACTATTAATAAAGAGCTGATAAGTCACTCTGTGTCCGTAGTCTGTTCTCTCGTTGCCCCAATCTAACACTACTGTTATTTTAAATTGTTTGTATAGGATTTTATTGATGATATGTGTTTGAAACTTGTGCTTTGATATGGCTTATAGGCTGATCAATAAAGCAATAATAACAACAACAACCCATATAAATAAAAGCTCTTTTCAGGTCCTTCACAATTTTTAAGAGTGGGAAGGGTTCTGAGAAAAAAAAAGTTTTTAAAAAAACTGTTCTAAGATATATTCTTCCTTACTGAGATCCTCCTGCCAAACCTCTTTTCGCAGCTCCCGCTTAGCTCCGCCCCTCCTCGTCAACCGCCAATGCGCAAGCGAAACCGGCCAAGGAATCCCAGCTTCGCTTTTCTCACCGTGGGGCAATGTCCTCAGCTAACCCCGCCTCTTATTCCTGTGATTGGCTAGACTCAGGGTCAAACAGAGGCGCTCCCTTATTAAGTATTTATTTCTTGGTCCCTTTAAAACGAAGCAGGGGGTCGACCTTTGGTGCCCGAGACATTAAAATAAAATAAAACATTTCCGAGCCCCTATTGGTCTCGGTCACATAGTCTCTATATTCTGATTGGTTATGAACCTTCAAATTGAGGCGGGACCAACCAATCAATCTTCGGCAGCCCGCCCGTTTTCTCCTTTTTGCATTCCACGAACTAAAAATCTAGGTGAGGGTTGCGTGAGGTGAGAGAGTCTCGCGGGGTCTCGTTGGCAAAAAGAACGTGGAGGGTGGGACCGAGAACGGAGAAGGACGCGTTTCATTGGCCGCAAGGCGGAGGCTCTTTTTTCCCCCACCCCTCGCCTGTGATCCTTTTCGTGCACTGAGAGCCGTCGAATCTGAGTCCCGCTGTGTGTGGGTTGAACCGCTTCTTTGGGATTGGACGAGACGGCTCCGGCGCAGCCTGCCGAGAGATGCTTCCTATTGGTTGGAAGGACAGAGGTGGGGAGGATGAGCGCGCGCGCGCCCCAAGCGCGAATGCCGCGCGCGCGTCGTCCGAGCGATGGGAAAAGGCGAAGGGGGGGGAGTTAAGCGAAGGGCGGCTGGGCGCGCGCATGCGCGTCCCCGCCGCTCTTTCGCTCTACGCTCCGTTCTGGGGCTCCCGTGAGGAGAAGGAGGTGGCGGCGACGAGGAGTCGCGGCGGCCGGCCCGGCGGCCCGAGGGGACGACGGAGGAAGACGAGGAGGCGGCCACGGCTGCCAGTGGAGGAGGCGTGGGGGGGGCGCCGTCTGCGACTACGTGGGGCGGCGCTGTGGGCCCCGAGTGACCCCCCGCTCGCCCGCCTCTCTCCTCATCCCTCCCGCGCCCCCCTCAGAAGGGACCCAGCTGAGGCGCTTCCCCCGCATCCCCCCGCTCTTTCCTTCCCTTCTCCATCTCCATCCTCATCCCGCCTGTGGCTTCTCCGCCGTGGGGAGGGGGGTTCTGTAGACGCCACCGGTGACGAAGGCGACGCGCTGCTCCTTCCACCGACCGCCTCTCCCGCGCGCCCCTCACCCGCTCCCCCCCCTGCGCTCGCCTCCCCCCCCTCTCCAAGCACTGGGTCAGGCTGTCAGGCAAGAGCGCCCACCTAGCCAAAGGGTGTAGGAAAAGGCTCGGGGGGAGGGACTGGGTGACTGGGCTGAGGAGTCTCAGGAGCGTCCCTGGGTGCTTCCTCTTTCTGCTGCTGGCTTTTCTGTCACCCCCTTTCCTTGTCTCGTCCATCCCATCCCTTCCTTTCTGTCACCTGTTTGGGGTCCCCCCCACCAGCACTGTCAGTTTCTTTTCTTCTCTATCTGCCACCTCCTTCGCTTTCCATTCATTCTCTTTCCCAATTTTCATGCTACTCTTCCAACCCTTTAACGTACAAGAGTTTCTCCTGCACTTCAAATCTAGATTTTTCAGAAAATTTCAACTCCCCTTGCCTTTTTCCCCCTTATCGGGTCGTCTTCACCTCTAATTCAAGATCCCATTTTCCTTTTCCTCCACTTCTGTTTCCCATTTTGATTGTTTATTGCCCGCTTTTACACATATTCACACAGCAGGCTTTCCCTCTGCTTTAAAGAAAGTTGGTCTTTTCAACCGTTTAAGTATGCTGTTCATCTTTGTTTAGTACACTGTATCTATGCTTTTGCTTCCCAAACTCTTTTTTCTTGAAGTAAGAAATTGTTTCCTCTTATATTTTTGCACCCTTTAATGTTTTCTCCTTTTTAACGTGTTCTATTTCCCGCTTTTTTACTTTGACATTTTCCATCCTTTTTTCAACTGCTTAACAGTTTTTACCTATATTTCTTTCTTCTCACTTTTAAAAGGTGTTTGTCTTGTAGAATTTGGCCTCCTTTCTTGACACTTCATTCTATTACTTTTGAATATTTTAAATCCATTCATTTCAAATCCATTCTTCTTGTTTTTCTATAGTTTCCTTCTTTTCCCTTTAAGTTCTTTATTCTTTACAATATTTTTTTAAAAAAATCACACTTACCTGATTGCTTCACATTCCTTTTTGCAGTCTTGTTTTCTCGCTTGTTCTTTCACTGTTCTATTTTCTGCCACCAGCTTTTCCTTTAATCTTCTCTATCAACTTCTTGCAACCTTATGTTCTTTATTGATAATTTAAATTGCCTTATTTAGCTTCCAAATTTTAAATCTTCAGTTTATTTCCTTTGTTCTGTTTCCCCCTCCATTTTTAATTGTCAATCCCATTCTTCCATTCTTTCCTAATTTTCTTCCCCTTATTAATTTTGGAAACTTTCATTTCCACTGACTTGATGTCTCTTGAACTGCTCAACTCTGTGGAAGTTGTTCATGTATTTCCAAATTTAATATAAAAGGTAGATGGATGTATATCCAGAGCAGAAAGGAGGAAAGCTGTAGAAGGCCTTCAGCATCCTACATGTTTTGACAAGATAAATGAAAAGGATGTGGGAATGGAAGGGGTGGGTTTGTCAGTACGCCTAACATTTTTTAGGGGGGTGAACTTGCATCCTTTTTCTGGAGGGGAGGGGGATTGAGTTGAAATTTCAAGACTGGCCCAGTTGAAGTGGAGGAGGTATGGCATTTTAGTACCAACTGCACCAGCCATCTTGGGGGAAGGGGGTTTATTGCATGCTCATACGCACATATACAAGCCTCCATTTTCTCAGATTGATGAAGACATAAAGGCCTGTTGAGCTCCATGTTTTTGAAGGTGGGCAACTTGTTTAGGAAAGTGTAGTAAACTTCATTTTTGTGGCCAAATGACAGCTTGACCCAGTTGTTATCCAATCAGAGGGCATCATCTTGAATGTCTCTTTGTAGTGCTACAGTCAGCGCAAAAATGATGGCGGCTTACAATGGCGGTACATCTGCAGCAGCAGCAGGTCACCACCACCATCACCACCATCACCTTCCTCACCTTCCCCCTCCTCATCTCCATCACCATCACCATTCTCAACACCACTTGCACCCGGGTTCTGCAGCCGCAGTACATCCTGTACAGCAACATAGTTCTTCAGCGGCGGCAGCTGCAGCAGCAGCAGCTGCCGCCGCCATGTTAAATCCAGGGCAGCAGCAGCCATATTTTCCATCCCCGGCACCAGGTCAAGCACCTGGACCGGCAGCAGCAGCCCCAGCTCAGGTACAAGCTGCAGCAGCTGCTGCAGTTAAAGCGCACCATCATCAGCATACTCATCATTCACAACAACAACTGGATATTGAACCAGACAGGCCTATTGGATATGGAGCCTTTGGTGTTGTCTGGTGAGTAAAGGGAGCAAAGGTCTTGTACCATAGTGGTTTCTAAGCCACAGTGTAATATATTGTAATTCAGGCTGGAGTGCTTGAGGATTTTTCAACAAGTTCCCTTGCAAACCTGTTGTATTAAAAAGCTAGTTAAGGGATGTGATATAGAAGATTTCAGTTCGAATTTATTTTAATAGTTTTACAATTATAATGAATGCAAAAATTCATTACACCAAAATGACTAATTTTGTGATGTTTTGATTGATACATTTTACTTTGGAGGAAAAGAGGTTGTGCCCCAACATTGTCATCTATAAGGATTTAACTTTTTGATTGACCTGTATTTTTGCAAGGAGATCCCTAAACATTTTTCCAGTTTGAAGGTTGCAAGCATTTCGAAGTGGAAGCTGGTGTTTTTATCCTTCCGGTAGTAGCATGTTACTCATGTCTCTGTGCTTGGAAGTTGACTTTCCAAAACTTTTTCAGTACTATAACTTTAGCTTAATAGTTTCATCCTTTGAGTCTCAGTTTATATAGTTTCATCCTTTGAGTCTCAGTATATATATATATATATATATATATATATATATATATATATATATATATATATATATATATATATATATATATATATATATATATAATTTGTTTTCGTAGATTTTCACGGGTGTAGGTATGCTGGTTTTGTTGTATTCGGGTCTTTTCCCGTGTAAGGTTGAGATTGTCTTTGCAACGTTTCGGCAGGATCACACCTGCCATCTTCAAGCTGTGGGCTTAATATATATATATAATGGCATGTAGCTTATTGATGATGACAAATGTATAATGATGTCATTATACAGATAATATGATTTAACATACTGTGCCTATCGCATATCAAGATAGTTCATAACTTAGTCATTTTAATTATGTATCATGCAAGAGTTGTCATTTTGAAGTCATCATGGCTTGTTATGGATATCTCTGTGGGTGTTTGGAAATATATAAGATTACTGCCTACCTTGTAACATTACTTCAAGGTGAATGCTGCATGGTTACATTTTTTTCAAAACATTTTATTTTAGAAAAGTCTATATTGCTTTATAAAACCAGGCTATATATTATTACTGCAGCTTTTATCATAGAAAAATTAGCATTCCATCCATCTATTTTTAATTATAAATAAAAACAACTGAATTTATTTCTTGATTATTTTTTTTATTTAATAACTGGCTGAGGCATTGGAAACAATTTATTTTGGACTTTGGTCTTGGCAGGTGGTTGGAGCCTGCATTTCCACTGCAATAGCACATAATGTATAATCTTACTTTGTGATCTCAGTACTTTATGCCTCACCCAATGAATTTTTCCATCTTGTTTTGGTTGGATATGATCCTGTCACCATGGCACAACCTGCATGAACTCTGTGAAAATTATTTATTTATTTATTTATACCTTTGTACGAATTTCAGGATTTAATAGTTCCCTTCTTGGTTTACCTCTCATAGTGAATATATGTTTTAAAGAAAAAAAGTTACTTATGTCATTTCCCTCACATTTTGCTTTTTATACCAAGTATTAACCAAAAAGCCATTTAGATTTTTATAAAATATGTTTGCCTTTTATCTTTTATAGGAATACATATTTATAACTTGTTTTCCTATATTGAGACATGAAGCCATATGTGCATGAATAAACTTTCAATTTTATTTAAAACAGAGTCAGAAATTAGACAGCTGAAGAGCTTTTCAGTGGCCCACTAAAGTGATCCCAAAAAAGCTATCCTTTTTTATTTTGTATTCTGATACCACCAGAATAACCATTCTTGATTCAGCAAAATTTGCCTTTTGTCCTTTAAGGAATGCTTTGCTTGCTTTAGCTGTCATACTATGACAGTGCTGAACTAAAACCATTGCATATATTAATGCTGTGATTCAGTGGATTAATATGTATTGTAATTGAGTGCTTTGGAACAGAGTGATTTTGACAGCTAACGCACAGTTGGTTTTAGATTAGATTGGTGACTAAAAATATGCAAATATATTGCTTAAACAGGTTTCATCATTTAAAAAACTTAAATACATGCCTTGCTTTACACTTTGTGAATTTTCCCACATTACAAATGAAAATTGTGTTAAATGTGTTTGCTATACTGCTTATATACTTCTGAAATTAAGAGAGAAATTTAAAATTAAAATTGATTGTCACCTTCTTCCAGGGTTTATACTTACTTCATTTATTTTATGCTGCTATCAGGTCTATACCTGTTTACTAAATGCTGCGAAAGTGAACTTTGGTAAATATTATATATTTTAGTTTTCTAGGTCTTCGCTGTTTTAGTTTTTCTCTGTTGAAAAATATGCTTGCATTATTTTTAATCCTTATGGTTTGGCTTGCTAGATAGCAATTTAAAATGATTTATATGTTATATATTCATAATGAGAATACTTGAGCAAAATGAATTTATTACAATACATTTCAATAGCTTTTAAAAACTTAAATACAATAATATATAGAAAGCTGTTAATTTATAATATGATTTTAAGAATTATTACTCAGAAAATACAACATTTTTAATTATAAAAGTTTTGAGAGGTAAAAACCCTATTGTACAAAGACAACATAAAGAGTCTTGTGGCTTTTTAAAGTCTAACACATTTATTGTCACATGTGCTTTCATGCATCATGTCCACTTCATCAGATGGATCTATTTTAATGCTCTTTCTACCACTTGATTTCGTTTGCTTGATCTTTGGTCATCAAAATAGATAAATATAGAAAATTTTCTTTTGCTCCGTATAATCCAGATTTATTATATTTATTTTGCCAACAGTCACAAATAAACAAAGACTGCTCTTTTTAATTGGAAGAATACTGTGTCTCCGCTTTAAAAAACAAACTCAGAGCTTAAATGCTGAAAGAAATAGCTCTACATTTAGAGAAATAACATATTTGCAAGTAGGTTCAGGATTGTTCTTTGTGACATTTCCCATTCAGTCATGTGAGTCCTCAATTGCAGTCTGAGATGGTAAAACTGTGGTGCACATTTTACCACCTCCGTGAGAATTGGACTTTTTGCTCTGGATTGGTTTTATATCTCTAACAAAGATGTGCGGTGTATCTTTGAAGTAATTTGTAAAGGACTGAAAGCTTGTAAAATGAGTCTGAGGTTTTCGTTTTTTAAAGCGACACAAGTTTCTTAAGATTCAACCATGGCAAGTATAATACTTTTCATTTTCACTTTATTAAGCAACTTATAAAAGTTACTTTTCTAGTATTGGAATATTTGCACAGTGACATAAATCCAGGCTAAATCTACTTCAGAAGAAATATGTTTCTGTGGAGTTGAATATGATTTTACTGAGATAATGTATAGGAAACTATCTTGAACTTTGTTGTGATTTTATCTTTTGTTAGTTAAATTGAATTTCAAATTAAATTAGATTGTTCAGAGAGTCATGGTTTTAAATTTTATTATTTATTTAATAGACATATCTTGATTTTCATTCAGCAGTTCAAGGCAGCATACTCAACACCAACAATCTTGCTGTTGTACACCATAATATTATCTTCTATGAATGTAGAGTTATCAGTGATTACTAGTCATGATGGTTATATATTGCTTCCAACGTTGGAAATCATAGAGCTATATATAAGAGTTGTTTGTTAAGATCCATTGGGAAGTACTCATAAAGATGCCTGTGGACTTTACATTATCCTTTTGTGGAGCATGTAGGAAAAGAAACCTGAATTATTGAGTGCTTGTTCTGAAATATTACACTGCCATGTAATGTTTATATTTGTATGGCATTATTGAATAGTTTGAGATAATTACAGAATTATATACTGCTGTGGTGTGAGTACTTGCTTTTGTTTAAATGCTTGTGTTAAATGCGTATATTAAGGAGGATATTTTTTTTCAAATGCTAATGCTTAGTTTGTTTCAATGAACTTTTAAAAAGGTTAACATTTGAAAAAAAGATTGCTGCCTTTTTTTTTTTACATTCTCAAAAGCAGTAAGAAATATTTCTATTTTGAAGACTCCCTGGGTAGGATTAGTGTTGACATTTCCATTGTAGTTTTCTGTGCTGTAGTTGAGTGGCTGGTGTTAATATTGGATCTTTTGTTGCACACTGTTTTTCCAGTTCACTGATGTAGTTCATCAGTCTACAACATGATGTTTTGGCAGTTCTTCACATATAGTTGACTCTTGCTGGTCAACTGAGTGCGTTTCCAGAGTATTCTCTTGGTTTTGCTATTACAGGCAATATTGCTTCCCTTCTGGCTGAATCTGATTGTTGGGGAAATAATGATGAACTGATTACTGTAGTTATATACAGTATGAAAAATGTCCAGTTGTTTACAGAGGTATAGATCAGTTTCAGTTTGTGTGTTTCAGAATAAACTAAAACAAAAAACAAAAAGGCAGGTGCTTGCTATTTTTCAATTTATAAAAGTCATGTTAAAAAAAACAGGTTGTGTGGTTCCTCAGCTGTTAAGATGCTGGGCTTGTTGGCTGGAAAGTCAGCAGCCCAGGTTTCAGACCTAAGTGCCACGCAACAGGGTGAGCTCCTGTCCTCATCCCAGCTCTTGCCCACTTAGAAGTTTGAAAGCCTGCAAATGCAAGTAGATAAATAGGTACCACTTTGGTGGGAAGATAACAGCACTTCATGATGTCACATGATAATTAAAATGTCTTTGGACAGTCTGGCTCAATGACCTGGAAATGGAGCTGAGCACCACCTCCTATAGTTGGCAGTTACTAGCAGAGTAAAATCCACATGGACTCCATATTTAAAAATGGAGAATTTTATTGGTATAAGAATAGGAATATTAATAGTAATTTAACTAAAGTCTACACCAATTTACTTGAGGTTTCATTGATTGAAATCCTATCATGGAATCTCTTAAAATGAAGCAGGCTGATATTCATAATTTTAAAAGTCTAAAAAAACTTTTGAAAACTATGTTTAATAATGTCTATTAAGAAGAAACTTCAGGAATATACATGTTTTCTGGAAAATATGATGCTCCTGATAATACTAGAGAATTGCCTTTGATGGAGAAAGCAACATTTTAAAAGGATTGACTATTACAGTTTGTGGCCAGGTCATAAGAAGCAGAAGTTTGAGAAGATTTCTTACCCCTAAGATGCACTTTGATAATAGCACATTAAAGGCTAAATTCTTTGGTAGGACTTAATTTGATTTACTTTCGAAAGTAAACTTTTCAATCATCTAGCCACGTGATGGCTATCCTATGGCATGCATGACCAAAGTGGCCTGCAACGCCATGTCACCCGGCACGCACGGCCTTGCCTGTTTGCCTTCTGGATTTCTGGCATGCATGCATGCAACGATCAGCTGTCCTTTGCGTGCGTGTCAGTGCCAAAAACCAGTGTGTGCATGTGCACTGGCCAGCTGATTGTTGGATGTGCATGAGCACCAGAACACGGAGGTTTGGCTTTTCCAGAGCTCAATCCCTTTGCTTGTGCAGCAGTGCCAAAAACAGGCCTGCGCATGTGCGCCAGCCAGTTGATCATTGGGTGCACATGCACGCTAGAACCCCAGAAGTTCAGCTTTTCCGGAGCGCAGTCCCGATGTGTGTGCATGTGTGTGATGTTTCCGCAAAACCTTTACAGCACTTGGTGCCAAAAAGGTTTGCCATCACTGATCTAGCCCAATAAGGATAGTCCTTAGTTAACAGTGGCAATTAGGACTGGACTTATTGTTGCTAAGCAATGTGAGGGGGACATCTTGTGACTGTGCCACCTAGCAATGACAATTCTGGCACTTCCAGTTACCATTATTAAGCAAATCACCACAGCTCATTAAGCAAAGACCTCACATGATCACCATTTGTGATTTCTTGCCAGCTTCCCCCTTGACTTTGTGGGAAGCCGACAAAAAAAGTTGGAAATGGTATTTTTATATTTGGTCCTTGATGAATGGACCTATGCCATTCAGATTACACCTGAAGTATGCAATCTGGGTTTTTTCTTGACTCAAAGAACGGTGACTGCTGTGGCCGGGGGGGGGCGGGGCGGGGGGGCTTTCTATAGCATCTTTTCCCCAGTTGTGCTGATTCTTGGGATGTGAGGCCCTGCTCATGGTCAAGACTCACGCCTTAGTCACTTCCCAGTTGGACTCTGCAATATGCAGTATGTGTAGCTGCCCCTAAAACCATTCTGGAAGCATCAGTTGGTCCAGAATGTAGCAGCATGGATAATTATGTCACATCTGTGCAACATTACTACTTCACAAGCCGCACTAACTTTTGGTAGGCTTTGGGTGCAACTCAAGATGCTGATTATCACCTTTAAAACGCTAGAGAAAATAGGATTCAGTGACTTGGAGCTACCTTAGCCCAAGAACATCTATCTGCCCCACTTGTTCTCACAAGGAAGGAATGGTCTTGGTCTCCTTTTTTTGGATCTTGTCACTTATGGGACCTAAGAAGTATGACTTTTGAATGGCTGCCCCTGTTCTCTAGAACAATCTCTACCCCACCCTGGATATATAACAGTCCACAATTCTGCAGATCTTAAAAAGGTAAAGGTACTGGTTCCCCTCATCTCCGTTTCAAAGCCAAAGAGCCAGCGTTGTCTGAAGACGTCTCCATGGTCATGTGGCCGGCATGACTAAATGCCAAAGGCGCACGGAATGCTGTTACCATCCCATCAAGGGTGGTTCCTATTTTTCTACTTGCATTTTTACCTGCTTTCGAACCTCTAGGTTGGCAGAAGCTGGGACAAGTAACGGGAGCTGACTGTTACGCGGCGCTAGGGATTTGAACTGCCGACCTTTCTGATCGACAAGCTCAGCGTCTTAGCCACTGAGCCACTGCGTCCCTAGAAGATAAGACTTAGTTTTCCCCATTTGTTTGGGGCTAGTTGAGTGGAGTTCCCTTATGATTGTTCTTTTTTAAAATTATGATGCTGATCCCCATTTTATATTTTACAATATATGCAAGTTTATATATTGTATATGTTTTAATACTATGTGGTTCTTTTTTAAGTTTTGTTGTACACTGTCTCACCACATTTTGATTGAGCAGCCATAAATGTAATTAAAAAATTAAAAATAAATTTGTTTCCTAAATCTGTTATTTAGGAAAATAAAAGATAAAATAGAAGAACTATTTAATATTAGACATTTAATTACGGTACTATATTTCCAATTCAATTTATTTTAAAAATGATTTAGAAAGTAAACAGTAACAGAGTTGGAAGGGATCTTGGAGGTCATCTAATTCAACCCCCTGCTCACGCAGGAGACCTGTACTAGGGATTCGAACCGGCAAATTGCCGACCTTTCTGATCGACAAGTGTCTTTTCTATTAAAAATACTGAAACAATGTAAAGCAAATATTTGCATAACCTATCTTTCTAAATCATAGTTTAAAACTGAACATAATATCTAACACTTCTGGATTTTTTACTGCTAAAATTTAATCCTTAGTAAAATATTCATATATTAGAGTTGACCCTCCTTACATGTTCTTACATCAGTAGAGCAATTGCAAAAGAGTATTTAATATGCATATTAAACTGTATCAGAGGCATATACTTTATGCACAAAAAATTATCTTTAAGTCCTACGAAATGAGTCTATTTCAGTAAAGTGAATGGCAGTATCTACATTCCTTATCCTTTCCTTTTCATATTATTCTACAAGTTTAAAAATAAAATTCTAATTTTAAACTTGTCATTCTTTAAACTTTTTGAGAGACACAATACTTTAAGACCGGATTTTAGTTTGGAAACTTGTGTGTTATAGTAAGATAAAGCATGTTATGGTTTTAATATTATCTGTGCTAGAAGATCAGCTATGTGTGAGAAATAATATGCAATTTCAGTTTGAAGCTGACTCCAGAGCAGAATGTTCATTGCTATCAAATTAGGTCAGTTGTCCTTTTTCCCCATTAGTGCTGGTAAAATGTTGGGTTCTTTAGAATGGCCTTCTAGCATAGGTAGTGTACATATTGTAATGGAATCAATGGGCTTTTAAGGATTGAATACCCTACTGTTACTGAACTGAAAAAAAAACAAAAAAGCAACTTTTGATTAGGTTTAGTTTATGTCTCTTCTCTGTTTAAGATGTCAGAAATACAGTACATAAGCTCAATTTACTACCTCTTGTTTTTACACTGAAAAGGACAGTTGATGTTTCCTTATGCTATTTTATATTGGCTACAATAAATTGCAATTAACTGTAGATAGTCCATACTACGTGAATCATTTAAAATGCAATAATTCCAAAAAGTGTTAAAAGAAACAAAAAAGTGCTGGAAAAGTGACATAATGTTTGTTTGGCTTATCTGAAAAGAACATAGACACTCATTTTCTAAATTACGGTGAGTGAAGATAAAAGTTTTTAAAATCTGTCCTACCAGAGACCATCAACCAATACCCTCCATATGTTGATGAAATGCAGCTTTCAGCATCCCTCACAATTTAACATGGCTGAGGTTTTCATTTACCAATATTTAGAGTTATATATGTTGTCTGTTTCTGATTAATATTTTCAGTAGATACTTGATTCCACGACAGATTCCATTTATTCACTGGCCTAGTTAAGATTCTCGTGGAGGATATGATGCCACATTTCAGTTATTTCTGTATGAAAGCATCTTTTTGTTAAAATTTCTTTTTTTTAACAGCAGAACCGTTTGGTTTAAAAAGCCTACTGCTTGTTCATTTCCCTTCTGAATCATTTTTGGATTTTCTACGGTTTAGGGTTTAAAAGAAATATAGATTATTTGCCCTGGTTTTCAGTAGCAAAATGCCAATTTGGTATAATGATTAAAACATCAAGACTAGAAAACACCAATGGTGAGTTTTAGTTCTTTGTTGGTAACAAAGCCAGTTGAGTGATCTTGGGCTGGTCACTTTTCTCACTCTTAGAAAGAAGGCAATGGTTAACCATTCCTGTACTGCTACCAAAACATAGGGGTACAGTCACCAGGAGCGAAAACTGATTTGAAAGCAGGATTCTGAGAGCCAGTTTCATGTACAGTAATGGTCAAGGCATTACCTTAAAACTGTGAGACCATGAATTTTAGTCCAGATTGAGGCACAAACCTAGC
Source organism: Natrix helvetica (assembly GCF_964273705.1). Taxonomy (NCBI): domain Eukaryota; kingdom Metazoa; phylum Chordata; class Lepidosauria; order Squamata; family Natricidae; genus Natrix; species Natrix helvetica. Next base: position 286,484,330 of record NC_138552.1, on the reverse strand, counting down.
TGGATGAACATGGTCTCTCACTTTTTGTCAACTCTAGAAAGAAGGCGATAACAAAGCACACAAAATACAGGTAGTCCTCAACTTACGACCACAATTGAGCACAACGTTTATGTTGATAAGTAAAAAAATTGTTAAGTGAATTTTGCCCCATTTTACAACTTTTCTTGCCACATTTGTTAAATGAATCGTTGCAGTTCTTAAATTAGTAACAAGATTGTTAAGTGAATCTGGTTTCCCCATTGGCTTTGCTTGAGAGGAAGTCACAAAAGGGGATCACATGACCCCAGGACTCTGCAACGGTCATAAATATGAGATGCCAATCATCTGAATTTTAATCACATGACAATGGGGATGCCACATGTGACATGTTAAGTGTGAAAAATGATCATAAGTCATTTTTTTTCAGTGCCATTGTAATTTTGAATGGTTGCTAAATGAACTGTTGTAAGTCGAGGACTACCTGTACTAGCTATGATAAACAAATGTAATACTGGTACCTACAAAAATATAATCTTGATAATATTCCCTCATGTTTTATTATGTACCTGATAGTCTTGGACCTCTCTGGAATAACTGAAAAATACCGTCTTCCTTTAAATTAGGAGACAAGGAATGTAATGAAAGATGAAAAACAAACAGGAATAGAAAAGAGGAGCTGAATGATTGTATTGTATGAGTCAAAAAGCCAACACCATCCTAGGCTGCATTAACAGAGGGATAGAATCAAGATCATGTAAAGTGTTAGTATCACTTTATAATGCCTTGGCAAGTCACACTTGGAATACTGCATCCAGTTTTGGTTGTCACACTATAAAAAAGATGTTGAGACTCTAGAAACAATACTGAAAATGGCAGTTATGTGTTCCCAGATCATGGCTGCATGTAAAAACTGTGTTTCATTACTCAATGCACACTTTCAACCAAATAAAAGTACTATTTCAAGCTTTTAAAGTACTATTTCAAAATGAAATAACTATGCCAAATGCTTGTATGTAGAACATTCTTATGTTTGTATGATTATGTAGCAAGTCCTTTTGTTGTCTGGAGCATTTAATGCCAAAGCAGTGTGATTTCCTGAATGACTGTGTCAGCTTGATCTGTTTGTTGCTTGGAGGGAAATTGTGGTAATGCCTGGGGCAAGCAATCCAGTTCTTAGTGAGCATGTGACAAACCAGTGAACACGGTGAACCTAACTTTTAAAAAAATTACTCATTATTTTTATCACATTGCTTTGAGGCTATTCTGGTGTTCTAAAATAAATGTCCTACTTATGATATCCGCCTTACGAGTTTTGACTTTCTTCAGGTTTCAATACAGAGAGAAATTTCCTGTATATGTGACCTAACTAAAATTGCTTGTCCATTTGTGAATTTTTGCTTAAATAATACAGAAATTCTGTGTGAATTTTCCCTTCTTGCTTCATGTAAGTAAATTATTTCCCTATATTGATAGTCATTGAAAAAGTCTTCATTTCATGTCATTTTAGAAGTAATTCAATGGATAGCCTAAGGGAATTGCAACTTCTTAACCATTAAAATAATTCAATGTGCACCTGGTTCATAAATACCATGCCATTTCTAGGAACTTTCAATCCCCAATCGTTAGTTCTTTTAAATATTTGAATTAATTTGAATATTTGAATTAATTGTAATCTGCCTTAAACATGTTGTTGTTTATAAATAAAGAACATTAAATTAATCTAAATGATGTGAAGATATTTTTCTCTTTTTGCAAATACAAAGAATCTGGGTTGGCATTTTATGCCAAATCATGGTTTACTTAACTATGATTTATCATAAATTGCAGTTGACTGGGTTTACATGTTTAGTTAAATCAAAACCAAATCTTATTACGGCTTAGTGCAGTGTTTAATCGCAGTCACATCTGTATAAACTGTATTAGTTCTACTCACAGATGATAAGTTGATTTGTTAATATTTATGCAAATGTATTTTTAGTTCCAATGTTTAAAAATTGAGAAAATTATATTTAATCCTTCTAATTCCGCCACCTTCACATTTCATTCCAGGGGTTATAGACAAGTCTTCATAAATGAGTCAGTGTTTGGAAAATATTTGTACAGGTCAGCCTCATGACTAACCTGGTTATTTTGTTCTTGCATAGCATTTGCAGGTCTTAATATTGTTTGTGTCTGTGTAATTGCATGTTGGTATTACACACAGAAGTGATCCAATATTTGTTTCAAACCTTCTCAGCAAAAGTTATGGCTGAACAGATTGTAACTGTATTGAGAACCAAAATTAGTTCTGCATAAGGTATTTATATTTCAAATATGGATTATTTTCTTTTAGGTTGGTTCTTACACATTCCTTCTTCTCTACCATTTGCACTGAATATACATTAAGATGAAATTGTTTACATTTGTCTCCTTGTTAATATATTTGATAGAATCATTTGGATCACCTCATCCCCTACCATAAATATGGAACTCTGATCAACAGCTGGTTTTAAAAAGAACCTTTTGGGGGATGAAATGCAGTGCACTCATACTCTAGACAATTTTCAGTGTTTTGTTTTGAGATTTAGAATTGTCCCGACCTTGTATGAATAAGATCAATCCAGATATTATTGCTAAAATATAATCTAATGTAAGGAATATAAAAGGGCCGTAAGAAGAAGCTGCTTCAACATGATGTTCATATAGTGGTTATTAAGAGATGTGTCTGCATTTTCTACTGAGCTTAAGAATGATTGAATAACATGTCATAGTTACATAACATCTTCTCTTATTTTCAAAGAGCAATGGGAAGTTGTTTCCCCATCTTGGTTCAAAACAGGAAACTATATTTGTGCAATTCACATTATTGATTCAGCAATGTACTAAAGTTTCCATAGTAGATTATTCACCTATTAAACTCAAGTGGCTTAACTTGTTTCAGTCATGCTGCATGCTGTTCTGAATTAATGTTTTGGGCAAAGTGATCTAGACTGATAATGCTACTTTATTTTGGGATTTTTTAAAATAGAAAATGAGATTATAAAACGAACAGAAATAGTGAAAAAGAGTTTGTACGCAAGTTAAAATCACACTTTTCTTTAAACATGACATAGTATATTGAGAAGCATATATAGTAAGCATCAAACCATGACATTCTTAAATAACTTTAAACTAATAGGGTGAAAGGATGGTCAACTAGATCTTGCACTCTGTTTCCATTGTGAATTTCTTTTTCCATAAATAACCCATTGTTTTAAGCATAATCATTTGTATATTTTTGTCCATGGCAATATCTCATCTAAGAATCTGAATGCCACATTATTTGAAAATTAAAATGCGGTGCGCTTCTTAAGAATGTTTTAGGCAGACTTGGCATCATTGATATTTCTTCTGAGATAGAAGAATGTCTAGTGTGCAATACAGTGGAAGTCAGCAATATTTTAAAATGTATTTATTAAATTAGTTCACCATCCATCTTGCTGTGAGGTGATTCTGGGCGACTTTAAAAACATTAAAAGCAACTAAACCATACAAACACATATACTGATAGTCCTCAATTTACAACAGTTCATTTAATGATTGTTCAAAAGTTATAATGGCACTTAAAAAGTGAGTTAAAACCATTTTTTCACAGTTACAACCTTTGTAATATCCCCATGATCATGTAAAGGTCATGTAATCACCTTTTGCGACCTAACAAGTAAAGGGAGAAGCCAGGTTGCCAAATTATCAACTGCAGTGATTCACTTAACAAATGAGGCATGAAAGGTCTTAAAATCGGGGAAACTCACTTAACAAATGTCTCACTTAAAGACAGAAATTTTGTGCTCAATTATGGTCATAGTCAAGGATAATATAATCGTATACTATAATCGTATACTATATAATAATAAAAATACAAATTATGACTAAAAGGTGGCAAGGGAAGGGCTCAGGATGTGCAGGAAGGAGAAGAGGGAAGCCAATTGGCAGAGACACATTTTCAGGCCCTATAGGAGGTCAGGTGGATGGGAGCAAATCTTTTCTGGGGGGTACCAAGATGTTCGAGAGGGCAAGAAGTATGGCAGAAAAGGCTCTCTACAGTGTCCCAGTGGTTAGAGTGCAGTACTGCAGGCTACCTCTGCTGGCTGGGTGCAATTTGGCAATTCAAATCACACCAGGCTCAAGGTTGACTCAGCCTTCCATCCTTCTGAGGTAGGTAAAATGTGGAGCCAGATTGTTGGGGGCAAGAGGCTGACTCTGTAAACCACTTAGAGAGGGCTGTGAAGCATTGTAAAGCGGTACATAAGTCTAAGTACCATTGCTATTTGCTATTGCTCTTCTCCTGGACCCTGTCAGCTGGAATTCCCTGACCGACAGAGTCCACAGCATGCCTCCCCTGCTGGCAGGGTGAGGTGGGCCAGTTCCACTGGGACGCGATGGTTCGTCAAGCATGTGTTTCTCTTCTCTTGCTTAGAATATAAGCAAGCTATTCTGCCTATGGGGTGACTGAAAAAAAAAACCTAGAATTTTGTAAGCACTACTAGGAAAAAAGTATATTTTTATTAGCTTTTGCTGAACAACCATATGTGACTGCTGTGCTTTGGATCTCATGTACAATGTTGCACAGAAGTCCTTTGAGAAGCATAAGCACTATTGTATTGGTGGAAATGGGATAGGTAAACAAATTGTGAGGATAAAAAAAGCTGTAGATTAGTTCTTGATGCTACTTGTAAGATTTTTAAGTCTTTACAGAAATACTAGCACTAATGTACCGTTGGTCAAACAGGAATCTTTTTTTCTTGGTCTGAAATAATGCTGAACACAGTTTTTGTCTGCTGGGTTACTGAATAATAATGGCAACATATATTGGGACTTGACATATAAAGTACCTAAAATGTAAGGTGCAATACTGGTAGAATCACCCAACACATTAAGCAAGCCTTTCAGTGCTTAATCTTGCCTTCTAGCAAGATTAAGCAATGTGTATAATCTTTATCTCTTTGAAGTCCCTTGTAAACTGTTGTTCACTGCTTTGGAGGGACCATAAGTCTTTTGTGTGTGCTGAAGTAGCAATTAGAATCAATTTTGCAAAGTCCCCTGAGCTGAGACATTTTTTCTAAAAACAAAGCTGTTTATGTCAAGAAAGGTGAATGCACAGAGAGTGGATATCCATGGCCAACGTTCATAGACATATATAACTCCAGCTTTGACAAGCAGCAGAACATATTAACAATTGTGCCTTGGTATTGTGTTTCATTGGTTTTATTACCACTGAAAACTGACACCACTGCTGTTAAAAGAGTAGAAATAGGTAACAGACAGGAAGAAATCAGACTTCTTCATGGGGACAATTTGAATGGTGGTGGGGACTATATTTGCTAATTGCAATTCTTTAAACAAAAAATAAAATAAAAACCATTAATTGAACTTCTCATAACTGGCTGGTGTGAAACTTTGGAACGATTCTGCTTGCTAGACTTTGAATTAAGAAAAAAAATGATTACTATAGTAGAGACCCCAAAAGATTAATTGACCCCAATTGACCTTTCATCATTTATCTACTACCTATTGACTCCTAGCCATTTACTGGCCCCCTTTTGACACCAATCATTTATTGACCACTTCCCATTGTTCCATTGACCCTTGAGGATTGATATTGATCACTTTGGGGAACCCTGACATAGAACATTATGTTAAAATTTACAGTAATTAAGTATTTATAGTAGTAATGAATTATCTACCATACATCACATGTTATGTTGCCAATTTGGGGTGACTATGGTCAAGAGGAAATTTTGGGGCTAGGGTTTTGCTATATCCCCAAGTGAAAAAGCAGGATTCAATCAGTTGGCAGGAAGGAAGAAGGAACCAATGATTTTCTAGATCTGAATTATATAATGAGACGTTCTGCTATTTGTACCTTAGAGACTTGAATATGGCATATTGCTTCAGAATAAACGTTGGGGGATTTGTTTATTTGTTATATTTTTACTGCCTGCTAGTAATAGTTAAGATTTTTTTTCCATGTAGGTTTATGAATTAACATCCCATAATTAATCATTACTGAATTAATACATTGCCTAATATTTTGCTGATTTTTCCAGATATTTTGATTTATATATGCCACAACACTGTTGCATTTAACATTTGAGGATTTGAACATAACCTGGCTGAAAGTGTTATTTTTTATAATCTGAAAATCTAAAATAAATGTTTTACTTTTGGAAGACTGGCTTAACTCTGCTTGATCATAGGAGTTGATTTGATAACTGCATATACTGTTCAAAGTAGTAGCTAATCATGATTTCATAAGAGGGAAGTTAGTATAATTTTTAAAGTGATGGTAACTGATTATCTGTAAATTACAATAGTGTTTCTCCATGTGATCTTTTTCTTTATAATATATGAGATAGATTTCGTTTAGACTAGATAAATAGACAAGATTAATCCAGTGAACATTGAGACTGAATAGCAGCTACACAGGCTTTTGATTTTTTCTTTTCCCCGACTCATACACCCAGTTTATATGTGCTTACCCTATGATCCTAAGTAAAATATAAAACTGGTTTAGCCTTTCACATCTAAATTTGAATTATTACTCTTTTACTAACATGACATGTTCTATCTAAGGTTGTGTTACCATCCCCTCAGCACTGCAAAGCTTGGTAAGGTGCCATTTAAAAAGATTCCCATATAAATCTGTTTTTGAATTACTATTCTGACATAGTGTCAACATGATTTTGAAGAGCATAAATGCTTGCATGATAAGTACTGTAATTTTTAGAGTTCCGTAGATATGTTGCAAAAATAGCTTCTCTGTAATAACCTCTTTATGATAAACTAGTCAAAGAACCATCTGCAGCTCCTTCTTACTCTTTTTTGACTGGATTATATTACCAACTATCATGGCCTTTAAACTGCCTGCCACAGGCAGTATTCTGAACTGTTAAATTTTGTGTAACCCTTTAAACCAGGTTTTTTACATACATACACTACATACATACATACATACGTACTTACACACACACACACACACACACACACATGCACATACACCTGATATTTTGTAAAAATGGTTGGTGGGTTAATGATTGATTCGTTGTTTGAGCCGGTCATTAAATAAATGGTAGTAAATTGAGGACTATCTGTAGTGATAGCTGATGTAGCACCCAAATTCAGGTGAGGATAGGGAAAACCACTTCATGCAATACCACTTCTGCCCTTTCGTTCACAGCTTGGAGATGAGATAGATTTATTATAGAAAGCCTTGACATCTAGAAACAGTAGCCTGAGGCCAAAGCTCCTAGTGATGATGATACTATCCCTTTTCCTTGTAACTGCCTCCTATTATATTTCTGTCTTCCTTCAACTTCCAGCCTCACATGTCCCCAGTTGCTGTGCAACCAGAGCCCTCCCAAATATCCAAGGTGATTTTTTTTCAAGTTAAAAGGCCTCTACAACATACCAGTTTGTTATTCTTCCCAGGTTTGCTAATCTCTTGCTGGAATCTCCCATGCCACCTATCAACCCCTATCAACAATTCAGAATTGTTTGAATGCCAGTGGTCATTCTAGTCATGATAATCCCAATGGATTTTCATTCTCCGTGTTTTTCATCTTCTTCCTTTTCTTGCTTGTTTATGTCTGTCTTTATTATTTTTACAAATAACTTACATCCAACACACCTTCCTCCTGTTTTCGCTCTAACAACAACTATGTGAGATAGGTTGGGCTGAGTGACTGACCCAACGTCACCCATATGACTTTGTGGCTAAGACGGGACTAGAACTCACTGTCTCCTGATTTTTAAACCAGTGCCTTAATCATTTGACCAAACTGGGATCTTCCAAGCTTTTGTGATTTTGTTACTTCCTCCTCTTTTCCACACATATCATGGATTCACATTGCAATAAATACATAGCACAGAATCTAAAGCTGAGAAAGCATAAATGTAAGTTATAAAAAGTAAATGTTAGAAATAAATTTGTGTTAGCTGCAAGAAATGGATTGAGAAAGATCTTTAATTGGGACTGAGCCTAACTTGTTGCTGCTGCATTTTATATCCAAATAATCAGTGTGGCTGTCAGTTCTACTAATATGACTTGAAAGGCTTCCTGTTCTTCTAAGATTTTTGTTCATTGTCCATTCAACCTGGACTTTTCGTTGCCTAAAAATATGTAGTAGTCATGCTGTATATTTTTATCTTAAAATACTATGGCAACTGTTACTTTGCCCCCTCTCCTTCCAGCTAAAATTTCTTAGAAGATGACAAAACATGTTAATTTGACATCATTGTATTTGACTCATCATATCATATCACCACAATGTAGGCTAAACACAAATGTATCACAGGGATATTTCAGCTGAGCTCAGCTAAAAGCTTTTTCCATTCATTTGGGCTTTTAATCTTGATTCACTGTGGCAACCATTTAGCTATATGGGCCTCCTGTCTGGGATATTTTAATTGTAGATAGCATTCTAACCATGGTTTTAGGAAGTTACCCAAATTATATTTTGTAGCTGATAGTAATTTAAACACCAACAATTAATGGGATCTGCCATCTCTGCTACCTTGATAGGAAAAACAATCAGTTCTTTTCTCAAGTCTATTTACATATCTTCTATTTTGTTACGGTAACATACTTGTGTTGTGCTAATGCCTTTATGCTTCTAATGTTGACAGGTGATGGCCTCAAACCACAACTGAGGTACTATGTTTCTAAGAAAAAGGTGACTAATTTGCCGCTTTAAAAATTGAAAACATGCATGTCTTTCAAATTACTTGAATGAAACATTCACTTTGAAAGAATTAAACATACAAAAGGTTTTCAGTATTCGCAACAAAAATATGATTGGGCTATGCAGTGAACAAGATTTAAGGGATGAGGAGAATAATCCAGAACATTTGTGGATATGCACCTTACAGTATCAGTACCTCCTTCAATCAAACATGTTATTTCTCAGATGAGAAAAAAATAGCTTCATTAAGGACAGAGGTGGGTTCCTACCGTTTTGGACCAGTTCAAACATGGCGGCCTGGGTCGCTGGAACCAGCAGTGACCCAGGCCTGCCAAGCCCCTGAACCGATTCTCTCAGTGGCGCTGTAGGTGCCGCCATCTTGTTTTTGCCTTCTGCATATGCGCAGAGCAATTTTTGTTGCACTGCGCAAGCGCAGTGCGCATCAAGTGCAGCACGTCCCTGAGTGAACCGGCAGTAGCGCCAGCCGGAACTCATCCCTGATTAAGGAGTGCTGACAGGATCATATAACTACCTCCTACCCTCAGGCTTTAAATCTCTTTTTCTCACACAAATCCAACTTATTGCACAGCCCTCATATGTGACTTCTAGTGAAGAAGGTCATGTTAATATGTTACATTTAACTTGGGAATTACTTACAGTAGTTAACTAGTGAGTAAAAAATGTTAAGGGGATGAATTGAATTGCCATATTAAAGGCCTCTTGAACAGATGTCCTATATTGTATGCATTGCTAGGGTACATAAAGGAGCTGTGTTCATCATACACATGCTTATTTTTGAATAGTTATTCCTATATCGATCATAGGTACGAACAAGATTCTAGGGAAGGCTCTGAATTCACATCTCACATTGCAGGACAAAATATTTGGTCTGCCATTATGATTGGTGGGATTTTATCTCGTATTGGGCTTTTGGTGGGGGTATACCTGTCTGTAAGTCTAGGAACTTTGTTTCACATTATTTATGTATAAATTTAGAATAATGCATTTATTAAAATAAGAATATTAGAAGAATACATTTGTTCTAAATTCTAAGTGTATTTACACAGTGAAAGACACTTATTTTCTATTATTCTTTAATAAGCAGTTATGGTTTTGGACCCAGATTTAATTTTACCTTGCGTCATGGAAACAGTGAATTTAGACTAGTCGCGCCTGTTGTGTGCGCATGCGCACTGGGGGGTCGCACATTGCATTATGGGTGCGGCACACCCGCACACGACCCCCCTGCGCTCCTCCCACTTGTGGCACACGAGCCAAAAAAGGTTCGCCATCGCTGTACTACTAGGTAAAGTAGAAGAATGTGGGTTGGACAGCATCACCACCAGATGGACTCATAACTGGCTGACCAATCGCATTCAACATGTAGTCCTCAATGGAACTGCATCTAAATGGAGGGAGGTATGCAGTGGAGTACCCCAAGGCTCTGTTTTGGGCCCAGTACTCTTCAACATCTTCATCAATGATTTGGATGAGGGAATAAATGGGGAACTCATCAAATTTGCAGATGACACCAAGCTGACAGGAATAGCCAACACTCCAGAAGATAGGCTAAAGATACAGAAGGATCTTGTCAAACTTGAACATTGGGCACTAATAAAATGAAATTCAATGGTGAAAAGAGTAAGATTCTATATTTAGGCAACAAAAACGAAATGCACAGGTATAGAATAGGTGGCACCTTGCTCAACAGTAGTAACTGTGAAAGGGATCTTGGAGTCCTAGTGGACAACCATTTAAATATGAGCCAGCAGTGTGCAGCAGCTACCAAAAAAGCCAACACAGTTCTAGGCTGCATAAACAGAGGGATAGAATCAAGATCACGTGAAATGTTAATACCACTTTATAATGCCTTGGTAAGGCCACACTTGGAATACTGCATTCAGTTTTGGTCGCCACGATGTTAAAAAGATGTGGAGACTCTAGAAAGAGTGCAGAGAAGAGCAACAAAGATGATTAGGGGACTGGAGACTAAAACATGAAGAACGGTTGCAGGAACTGGGTATGTCTAGTTTAATAGAAAGAGACATGATAGTAGTGTTCCAATATCTCAGGGGTTGCCACAAAGAAGAGGGAGTCAAACTGTTTTCCAAGGCACCTGAGGGTGGAACAAGAAGCAATGGATGGAAACTAATCAAGGAGAGAAGCAACTTAGAACTAAAGAGAAATTTCCTGACAGTTAGAACAATTAATCAGTAGAACAGCTTGCCTCCAGAGGTTGTGAATGCCCCAACACTGGAAGTCTTTAAGAAGATGTTGGATAGCCATTTGTCTGAAACGGTATAGGGTTTCCTGCCTAGGCAGGGGGTTGGACTAGAAGACCTCCAAGGTCCCTTCCAACTCTGCTGTTGTATTATTGTATTGTATTATGATTAGAATGAAGAAAAGAAGTAATGCTGATACAAACATGCATTTAAAAGAATATGGGAAATCAAATATAGAAAAAAAGGAAAAGCAGTGTAAGCATTAGAATACTGGATTATTAAAATTGCCAAATATGTTGGTGCATGCAATTTGATTAACATTGGTTCATTTCTGCCAAAGTTGGTAAACTAGGGAACTTTCATTAATGTTTGATTTAAGACTGGATTTTTAAGACAAACAGGATTTGTAATTTGTAGTTCTTATAAGGAAATAGAATGAAAAATCAAGGCAAGATGTAGATTCTGATTGTAATATAAGACTGAATAAATAGTGGCGGTACTACTGACAGAAAAGCAGCAAACAGAGCATTAATTGGACTATGTAAAAGATATACTTTCTTTGTCATAAATCAGTCTTTTGATTTGAACTGGTTTATCATAAGGTCAGATTAGGCCTCCTTATGCATGATTATGTCATGAATGACAAAAACCGTCTTAAATTCTCTATTCAAATCCTCTTATTAATATAATTCAATGTACTTCATTTTAATGGTTAGTTTTTTAATCAACAGTATGCTAAACTAAAAATTTTCCAGTAGAGTGGAGGGAGGGGTCACAGCTGGGTTAACACAGCCTGATTGGTCCATTTGACTGAGAGAAAACTTCTTAACCTTCGCCTTCTCCCGTTGGTTCCCAGTTTCCTCTCAGTCAAGGTCCAAGACACAGGTTTGGTTCCTAGTAGTAGAGTTTTAGTGGGTTTTATTTGTCAGTATTAGTGTTGTTGGCACCTTGAATTTGGAGTTTTTTATTTAAAAATTTTTTTTTTTTTCTAATGGTCCGCCTTGCAGGGCTGTTGTTCGACTGCCCTCAGGAGGCTGAGATAGTCAGTGGGGGGGGGCGCTTCCTCCCCCTCTCTTAAGGGATCGCTCCGGACTGGTGCCTGGGGTCTCGGGTGTGCCGGGCGATCCTACGTGCTTTAATTTGTCTTCTTAAAACTTTCCGGTGAGGCTCGCAGCGCGCTGGGGCTTTTCGGCGCGAAAGCGGCTTTTCGGCTTCAAATTTGAACCGCTAGCTTCCCGGGCCGGTTACAGCCCACGGCAGCAGCGCGGAATCGTTTTTCTTGGTGTTGGAAGGCTCCTAGGGGCTTAGGAGCTCAGCGATGATTTAGAGAGCGTTTTGGGAAAGGCGAGCTTGCAGCTGCAGGCATCGGCAATTAAGGGCGAGGTGAGCGGCCATTTTTAGGCGCGCTTTTGAAAGCACCGCCCAAAAGAAGCCGGCGGCCATTTTGAGTCACGTGTTTGGGGCTTGCAACACGGAGAGGCTGTGAAAAACGTGGCTGTGCTGTTTGCAACTTTACCGGAGGCCCGGAGCAGGCGATTCTCACCAGCTGAAGGGCAATTCCTACCAAAAAACCTCGTTCTGGAGCACGTGAGTGGGGATGGCAGATAGAACTGAGTCCCAGCAGGCCGCGCCAGCTCGGGCAGGCGAAGATCAGGTTGAGCCCACTCCCCCAGTTAGGCCTCGGGTTTCTAGGCCTTCAGCTGAGGACAGGCCTTCGAGAGCTCTGCAAAGGGATGAGCTCAGGCGATCCAGGGCCATTGAGAAGGTCATTGAAAGGGCTGAGAAGAGACAGGCCAGGGATCCTAGGCCCAGATCCAGATCCCCACACGTGGCGGCTTCATGCCCTCCCCCACCGGTGGCTAGGGGGTTCAGCCCTTCCTCTTCCTCTTCCTCTGCTTCCCCATGCAGATCTGTTAGGAGTCAGGAGCGGGGGGCGCCTCGCTCTCCTTCTGCTTTCCCGGGGATTAGGGAAGAAGATAGGGGGGATCCATTGGAAGGTACCTCTGCAGGTCCAGTTAGGGGTAGGAGATCCAGCAGGGCCTATGTGGCACCAGACTATGATTCAGAAGGAGATGAGGAGGATCTCGAAAACCTCCCTGAGAATCTCAAAAGGCTTATTTCTGCAGCCATTTCTAGGGGCATTTCCCAAAGGGACAGACCTTACCACCACAGTCGAGTTACTCCCTTTAGTAGGTCCAGATCTAGGGCTTCTTCGCCTTCCCTCATGAGTGAGGTCTCCTCTAGGGGGGAGGCACGGAGGGACGATTGGGGGTTCTCTGAGGAGGAGGATGCGGCTCCTGAGCCGCCTCGCTCTTCCAATCTTTTCCTCCAGGCCATGTTCAAACCATTGCTTAAGAAGGCTAGGAGGACCACCAAGGTGGGCACGGGGGACCCCACGGTCCCACCGCCCACGGATCCGGACATGGTCATGTTCTCAGCGACGGCCACCAATAAGGAGGAGATTCCTGCCCCTCCTCTTTTCTTAGAGGTAGCTACTAGCCAATGGGCCCGTCCTTCTAACTTTTCCCCACCTGGCAGCAACGACCGTCGCGCCTACAACATGGAAAAGTCTTTTGTGCAAGCTATTCAGCTTCCAGTTATAGATCAGCCCATAGCAGCTTTAGTCTCCTCCTCTCCAGTAGTTTCAGGGGACGCGGCTGACAAACTTAAGGCAGAGGACAAGAGGGCGGAGCTCACTTTACGTAAAAATTTTAAAGCCTCAGCATGGGCGGTGCGGGCAGCGGCTGCTGCCTCGTACTTTAACCGTACTACGGTCATGTGGCTCCGCCGGCTCCAGGAGCGCATTCCGATCCAGGAGGAGCGCGCACACCAGGATTTGGCTAAAATAATGGCAGCGTGTCAGTATTCGGCTGATGCGACCCTAGACGCAGTTAGATTTGGTTCAAGTGCTTTGGCCACCTCTGTGGCCTCTCGTAGACTTTTGTGGCTCAGGAACTGGCAGATGGACTATAAAGCCAAGTGGGACCTAGTAGCTGCCCCTTTTGAGGGTCCAAATTTGTTCGGGGCTTCCTTAGACCCGATTTTGGTGGAAAACAAAAGATAAAAAGAAAGTTATGCCTACATCCACCAAGAAGGCGGAGTCCCGTAGTCATCCCTATCGCAGGCCCCAGTTCAAGTCTTATGACAGGGATCAGGACCAGCGATACCAATCATACAGACAGGACAGGTCATTTCATAGACAGAGTTTTCAGGACCGTTCTAGATATCAGCCGCAGTCCAAGCGGCCCTTTCGTGGGGGGGGCGGCCGCCCCTTCCGCAGAGGGAAATGACTCGAACCCGAGTCATCCCATCGGAGGCCGCCTGGCACTGTATGCGGACGAGTGGGATCGGATCACGTCAGACGGTTGGGTCAGGGCGACCGTTCGCCACGGCCTAAGGTTAGAATTCCTCTCCAAACCCCCAAGTTTTTTCAAAGTTTTTCCCCCGGCTCGGGACCCGGCGCGGCGTCGTCTCATGGACCTCGCGGTCGCCCATCTTCTAGAAATCAGGGCAGTGGAGGTCGTTCCGGAGCCGGAGAGGGGTCTGGGCTACTACTCCCATCTGTTCGTAGTTCCAAAATCCTCGGGGGGTTGGAGGGCAATCCTCAACCTGAAACGCCTAAACCGCTACCTAGTATACAGGCGGTTCAAGATGGCGTCCCTGAAATCCATTCTGCAGGGCATTCGGAAGGGGGATTACATGGCCTCAGTAGATTTGACGGAGGCCTACCTCCACGTCCCCATCCTTCAGTCTCACCGGTGTTATCTCAGGTTCTCTCACCGGGGCAGGCATTACCAGTACCGGGCTCTCCCGTTTGGTCTGGCCTCAGCTCCGCGGACGTTCACCAAGGTCCTGGCAGCTCTGGCGGCTTATCTGCGTTCCATTCCGGTGAGACTTCAGTGCTACTTGGACGACGTCCTAGTTCAGGCAGGGTCCCTCCCCAGGGCCAAGTCGGATCTTCGGCTGACGATCCGTTGGCTTCAGGCGTTGGGGTTTTCAGTGAACTTTCCCAAGAGCCACCTGTCCCCATCCAGGCAGATTCTACACCTAGGGACAGTGATAGACTCCGAGTCAGGGAGGGTCCGCCTGTCTCCAGAGCGCTTGTCCAGCCTTCGCCAGCTGGTCTCCTCTGTACAAAAAAGACGGTCTGTTTCCATCCTGACCTTGTCTCAACTTCTGGGGAAGATGGTCTCTTGCATAGGGATAGTGCCCTGGGCCCGGCTCCACCTGCGACCTCTCCAGTGGGCCTTGATCCCGGTCCAGAGAAGGATGATGAGCAACTCCTTGCGTCCAGTTCCTCTACCGGTGGAGGTGAGACTCTCGTTTCGGTGGTGGTTGTCCCCAGCGCTGCAACAAGGGGCTTGTTTTTGGGAGCCCGAGAGAGTCACAGTGACGACGGATGCCAGCCTCTTCGGCTGGGGGGCCGTGATGGACTCCGACATGACCCAGGGACGTTGGTCTGCCTCGGATCTCCGCCACAACATCAATTGGCTGGAGTTAAAAGCCGCGCGGCTTGCCCTAAGGACTTTTCGTCATCACCTGCGGGGGCGCCATGTCCTCCTGCTTACGGACAATGTGGCAACGAAGGCCCATGTCAATCGCCAAGGGGGCACCCACTCACGTTCTCTCTGGCGAGAGGCGCAGTCGTTGGGCTTGTGGGCGGAGAGACACTTGGCCTCCATAGTGGCGGAGCACATCTCAGGAGTGTCCAATCTTCAGGCGGATTGGCTGAGTCGCACAACCCTAGACGATGGCGAGTGGCAACTGGGCCCGGCGTTGTTTCGGAAGATATGCAGCAGGTTCGGCACACCTCGGGTGGATCTGTTCGCCTCCCCCGACAACGCTCAGCTGCCCCGGTTCTTTACCCGGTTCCAGTCTCCGTCGGCGGAAGGAGCGGATGCTCTCAGGAGCCGATGGCCCCCGGGTCTCCTTTATGCCTTTCCTCCCCTTCCCCTCGTTCCCCGTACGATAGGGAAGATAGTCACAGAGAGGGCTCTCGTTATTCTGTTAGCACCATACTGGCCGAGGAGACCCTGGTTCGCGGACCTGGTCCAGCTGTCGGTAGCAGACCCCTGGAGGATTCCTCCGGGGGAGGTCGTTCTGAGTCAGGGGGCTTTACATCACCCAGGGCCTCAGTGGCTCCATCTGACCGCCTGGCTCTTGAACGGAGGATCCTGAGGGGGCAGAGACTTTCGGCAGGAGTCATAGCCACCTTAGAGGCGTCTAGGAGGCCGTCCACGGTTAGAATTTACAATGCCACATGGAAAGCGTTTGCGAAGTGGTGCATTCCTTTGGGGTTGGATCCTTCTAGGGCTACCGTCCCAAACGTGTTGGAGTTCCTCCAGAAGGGGTTGGAGGATGGCTTGTCGCATAATACGCTCCGGCGTCAAGTGGCGGCTTTGGCCACCATTCTGGGGGGGGAGGGTTCCCCCGTCCTTTCCCGGTCTCCACTGATTAAGCGTTTTCTGAAGGGGGCGGCTAACATCCGGCCGCCTCCGGTTCATAGGTTTCCAACCTGGGATCTGACCCTGGTTCTCCAGGCTCTGACGAGCTCCCCGTTCGAACCACTTAGGACGGTACACATGCGTCTGCTTACCCTTAAGGTGGTGTTTTTAGTGGCCATTACATCGGCCAGGCGCATTTCAGAGTTGGGGGCCCTTTCTTCACGCAGTGACCTGTGTGTAATACACCAGGACAGGGTGGTCCTTCGCCTGGATCCTTCGTTCATTCCGAAGGTGAATTCACAGTTTCACAGGGCCCAGGAGGTCGTGCTCCCGAATTTTTGTCCCAATCCCTCGAGAGAGCGGGAGTTGGTGTGGCATAAGCTGGACGTTCGCCGGGCTGTTCGCATTTACCTAAAGCGAACTGAGGGCATTAGGAGGACGGAAGCGTTATTTGTTTCCTTTCGTCCGGGCTCGTTAGGATGTAAGGTGTCTTCTTCCACCATCGGACGATGGATTAGGTTGGCCATAGTTGAGGCTTACGGGGCTTCTGGGAAGACTCCCCCATCGGGGATTACTGCGCACTCCACCCGCAGTGCGGCTACTTCGGCGGCTTGGGCCACCAGGGCACCTTTCGAGGATATTTGTAGGGCGGCGGCCTGGGCTTCCCCCACACCTTTTATTAGGCACTATCGTTTGGATACTTATGCCTCGGCTGAGGCATCCTTTGGCCGGAGGGTCCTTCAGAGGGTGGTGGCCGATTCTTCACCTGGGACCCAGTCGGCCCGCCCGGGGACGTAGCGTGGGTATGTCCCTGCTGTGACCCCTCCCTCCACTCTACTGGAAAAAGAACGTTGGTCTTACCTGAACGTTTTTTTCTGGAGTAGTGGAGGGAGGGGTCACATTTCCCGCCCTAGTTAGTTAGTTAGACAGGGTCCGGGAAGTGTAGAATCGGGAGGCCCCGGGGGGGCTTGTTCTTGTTTGTGTTTGACTTGCAGTTGCTGGCCGTGACATCGCGGAAACTGGGAACCAACGGGAGAAGGCGAAGGTTAAGAAGTTTTCTCTCAGTCAAATGGACCAATCAGGCTGTGTTAACCCAGCTGTGACCCCTCCCTCCACTACTCCAGAAAAAAACGTTCAGGTAAGACCAACGTTCTGTTTCAGTAACTCAGTTTTCCACTTAGAGGCATTATATTTCTGTGTCAATTTTCCTTTTTTCTTCCTTCATTGTTTTCTTTTTTTTTCTTATAAAAATGAGAGGTAAACAAATAAATGCCATGTTATAAAAGATAGAGTAATTACATTCTTTAGTTTATGAAGCAAATGAAAAAAGTTAATGGGAAGCATTTCCTAATAGAAGAAATAAACAAAAAATGGCTTCTGATTTGAAGCTTCCTGAAAGAACAGTTTTTCAAAAAATATGTTATTGATGAGAATTCACTTTAATTTTCTCGCCTTTCTTCCCAAAAGTCTGATTGACCTGGATTTCTTGTAACAATCTTTTTTGGTTTTAGTTCTGAATTTTTTTAATTTAATGATAATGAGTCACATGCTTTAGGGGGTGATTAAATCATCCTAAAAGGCTTTTTAATGCCATCTGCAGTTGAAAAGAAACCCTGAATCTCCAGTTGGCAGCTGAGTGAGATGTGAGTGAAGGTTACCTTTGAAGTATGGTGTGCATTGCAAGTTGCTTAACTCATTTATATGAAAATGTGCATTTCTGTTAATATCAGTTTAAATGGGACATATTTTTAAAATAATGTTCCTTAGACATTTTTTAATTTTGACAGACCCAGTAAATTCTGGTCCCAAGTATATTGAAAGTAATTTTGGATTTTGGATGTGGGAGAATTTCTGGATGCACATTGTTTGGCTGGTTATTTATAGATAAGTTTAATTATGGTTTAGAGTCAATAATTGTAAATTGCAATGTAATGTTTGTGGTGTGGCATATTAATTAGATCTCTTTCCTTTTATGTACAGCTCTTTTTGGTGTGTGGAGAAGTTTATTTCTAGCTGCTTGTATGGCTATGCTGCTAGAGATCAAACAGAAATCCCTGGATTGTAACATTTATTTGCCTCTAGAATAGTTCTGAAGGAAAAAAAAATAGCTGGGGAAATAGTAGCTTCTAGGTCCCAGATGTCTAATTATAACTCAGACCTGTTTTTGCTTTTGACTGTTAAGATATTCTTCTAGTTTTCAAAGTACGCCAGGATATATAAAGAATGTGTGAGAACACTTTTATTGCAAACAACCAACAGTTGGAGCAGGGATCAATTTTGTTAATATTCAGAAATTATGATAAATGAGTTCAGCATGCAAATAGGTTACGCTGGATGTATTTAACTTAACACAAAGGGGTCTATCTGTTTACCATCTTTAAAATTAACTTAAATTGCATAGTATCCTCTGTGTTGTATCCACTTTCAATATTTCATTTTAAATTTCAAATGAGTTATTCTTTTCTGGTAACCAAAAGTAGAAAAAGTATGTTGAATGCACTTTATAAGAACTGCCAAAAAAGAAATATGCAAACTGCAGTAGGCCTACATGCTTCCTACTTATTTAATTCATTTAAAAAATTCAACTGTCAATCATTAAAAGTAATCCCATTTCAGTTTGGCCTTAGTTCTTCAAAGATCTACAATAGTTTTGTGTGATGATTTGAAGGTACAGCCTCTAGAGTTTGCTGTTTCCCTAGTTGTCTCAGTAATACTTTTAGACCACTTATCTAAATGAAATGCCCTCATTCCATATGGTTTCTGAAAGTATATTTTAACAATCCTTTTTGCTACTTTTCCAGGGTACCATTTTATCCAGCATACGATCAACTGTAACGATGTAGAAATTATGACAGTATAACTAATAACCTAGCATGTTTCCTTAAAAGTATCGCTTGAATGCATTGGGTGTTGGTTCTTACCTGAGACGCTCATTCTCTGTGAAGTGGAGATAGTAGCCAGTCTGGGTTTGTTCTGTCCAGTAACCAATTGGACTGGGTCTACAATCTGATGTGATCATAACTGGTGGCTCCTCACAATATAATATAATACAATACAGTAGCAGAGTTGAAAGGGACCTTGGAGGTCTTCTAGTCCAACCCCCTGCCTAGGCAGGAAACCCTATACCGTTTCAGACAAATGGCTATCCAACATCTTCTTAAAGACTTCCAGTGTTAGGGCATTTACAGTTCTAAACAAAATTGACTGTAGACTTATGTGAGAATCGATAAAAAAATAACACTGCAGAAATGTACTCTCTCTCCTTATGTACAAAAATCTCTCGGTCAGACAAAGATTAAGGCAGGGTGGGGCTGGCTGCTATCTCCACTTCACAGAGAATGAGCATCTCAGGTAAGAACCAACACCCATTCTCCTATGTTAGTGGAGATAGCAGCCAGACTGGGCCATACCAAAGCAAGGGCTGTCCACTAGGGAGGGGAAATGATTGTTAAAATCTGTTAAGGTACATGTACTTGTTGCAATACTCTGTGACCAAAGGCTGCATCAGCCGACGCATACTTGTCTAATTTTTAGTGTTGCATGAAGGCCGTAGGAGATGTCCATATGGCCGCCCAGAAAACTTCCTCAATGGATGCTTGGGTAGACCATGCTGCCATGGTTGCCGCACTCCTGGTGGAGTGGGCAGTAATGTGTTATGGAACCTGTAAGGACTGAAGTTCATAGGTTAGCTTAATGCAGGCTCTAATCCACCGCCCCAGACTCAACGGTGATGCCTTTGCCCCCAAAGATATCTGGCGAAAACAGACAAAGGGGTATTCAGAACGTCGAAGCGAGGTAGTGCGGCTGATATAAATTCTAAGAGCCCTGCAGACATCGAGGGTGTGCCATTTGCGCTCCAGCTGGTGTTGAGGAGCTGGGCAAAAGTCCGGTAATGTCAATTCCTGGGCCCTGTGAAACCTGCTGTTGATTTTTGGTATGTAGGCAGGGTCAAGGCATAACCCAACCCTGTCAGGATGAAATATGCATCCATCATGTCTTAATGACAGGTCTGAAACACGATGTTATGGCCACCAGGAATAAAGTTTTTAAAGATAACAATTTCAAAGATGTGGATCGTAATGGTTCAAATGGCTGTGAGGTGAGAGCCTCTAGAACCTTTGGTAAGTCCCAGGTTGGGTACCTGGGAATGACAGGAGGTCAGAGGTTTGAGACACCGCCCCAGTGGGTGAACTGAAAGATTATCTTTACTACTCTGCTGACCTACAATATCATTCTTGAGACACAGTTCTCCATATTCTATATGTTAAGAAAGGGTTGACAGATCACCTCATGATAAAACTATAAATGAAACTAGACCTTCAACAAAATTAATGGATATTCTGATTTTACTTTTCCTGCATTCATTCATTTACAAAATGTGCTTGAAGAGATTCTTACACTGCCATAAGCTAATAAGCAAACAAGCTACAATGAATATCAACCCCCAATTTTATTTTTATTTTCTGTGCAATACTTAATGATCCGTCACTCTCTTTCTGCTTCACTTGACATTTCCAATATTGTGTAGACACTGTCTTTCACTCTTCTATCTGGCTCAGACACAATGTTGTCTACTCCTATCTATCTCATAAAGGCATTGTTTTCTAACTGCTGTATTTATTATCTGCTAGGTCTCAACATTTCACTTCTACTTTAATTGTTGATCATTGAGAAGACACTTGAGCAGAGTGTCTATTTCAATTTTGTGAAATGCAAGGAAGAAAGAATTTTCCATTAAAAAAAGGAAAAAGTCTCACAACATGTACCTAAAATGAATAAAGTGATGGAGATATACTGGCAGATACATTACTTAAATGGTTGATTCTTTGTTAAGGAAATGCACAAATTTTTAGAAAAGAAATGTGAGATATCATAGCCATCAGTCTATTCTTGCTATAAAATGTTGTATTGTATAATTTACAAATTATAAAATAAGTTATAGCAGCTAAAAGCTAAATTAATCTGATTACCAAAGGTAAACAAAATAAGAACTTTCTGTTTTCCTGTGCACCGCTTGGAGAGTCCAAGCAATGGGTTAATTCAGTCTGGTTGCCCTTGGATACTGAGGAACTTTTTTTCTCCCTTTAACCACACTTCCTCGTGTGATTATTGCCAGAATTAATTTCCTCAGTGCCCAGATCGGATGCATATTTGAGTTCAGGCTATTAATCTTTGGCTTGGACTCTCCTAAATTTTTGGAAAACCTTTTCCTCTTTAAAACGAACTTTTCTCCTTGCCTTTTGTTCTTCTGCAATCAACATCAAGCTATCTCGGAGGCCAGGAGGTAAGCGTGTGTGGGGGAGGTTTTTTCTCCACAGCCTCGCACTCGTGCAGGCTTGGAAATTTGCCGCTTGCTCCCAGAGCGCGGCAGCAGCGGCGAGAGGGTTTTTTCTTTTGTTTTTTGGCTCGGTTCCCTCCCCGGTTGTTATTTTCCGGCCTAGTTTTTCGTTTTTTTTGACTTCCCTGCGTTTTTTCCCACCCCTCAGCTGCCGCGGAGCAACGAGCGGCCCGGATTGATCCTGGCTGCCGCTTTCCTCTCCGCCCAGCTCCTCGCTGTTGCGGCGGCCATTTTTAGGCGTGAAAAGTTCGCGCCTTTAATTTTAGGCCTCTGCCGCTCAGCCACGCTCATGCAGGAGGCCGCCTGGTGGCTACAGGGCCTCGCCGGGCCCGCCCAGCGGACCCTCGGCCACCACTCACTGGACATCAGCGGCGCTGGTAATTTGGCCACCACGTGTCCTTTGCACCGGCACAGGGAAGAATTTTTTCTCTATCCTTAAGATCTGGCCAGGCCTTCCCCTTTTTTAAAGCCTCTAGTCTCCTGGCCTACTGACTTCCCTGTCTCTCCTGCAGGGGTTACTGCAGCCTGAGCTGCGGGCCCACCTCATAGCTCAACCTCCTGGGTGTCCTCCTCTCATTTGGCTACTAGTGTTAGGCTGAAATGGATTTATTAATTTTTCCTATACCTGTATTATTAATCATGATTGTCTTTTTTTATGCCTTTCAGTGTAGCCAGTCGAATTCCGCTGCAGCCTACCCGCTTGCCTGTGTTTTTCTGCATCATCCTTGTGCGGTCATTGGCATGGAGCTGCCCCCTCCATCAGGTTCCCTTGAGGCTAGATCCGGCCCCTCTCAGGCCCCTAGCAAGGATCCCCCTTCCAGTAGGGGTGGGAGTGTGGGCAAGGGCGTCTCAGGGGACACCAATAAGCACCCTGTCACGGCCCCGTCTGCAGCCGAAACCAAAGACGCTGAGAGGCGCCAGCGGGCCCTTGATAAAAAATTTGAGAAGGCCCGGCGCCAGGCTGGGACAGGGTCCCCCCCAGAGGTGGCCCCCGTTCCCCCATCCAGAGGTGATATCTTGGCGTTGCTGAATGAGGAGGTAGAGTCTCAGGATCTGTCCCCGGACAGATCACTGGTGGAACCAGTTTCTCCTGCCCCGTCCTGGTCATATGAACAGGACCCAGTCCCAGAGGGTCACACCAGGGCTCCCCCGGCTGGGGGCTCCCACTACCATCTCCAGGACCCCAGGGACCCGGAATCAGACTCTGATCAGGAGTCCGAGCTGTCACCGCGCGTGCAGGCCTTGGTCGATCGTGCTATCGCCAGAGGCATTGCTGAGGGCCTCCAAAAGCGCTCCCCTCCCCCTTTGGGGCCAGGGACCACTCCCCGGGGCCCGGCGGCCCCTCCTCCAGCCAAGCGTGCCCGCCATCCGTCCCTTGAGTCATCCGTGGTCAGCGAAACCTCCGCCATCGAGGACGCTGACCAGGACGGCCTGGAGCTATCTGAAGACGAGGACCTCCCCCCGGACGCCCCTTCCTTTTCCGGACTTTTCAAACCTACTCTCTTTAAGTCCATTCTCCGCAAGGCCAAACTAGCTACCAGGGTAGGGATTAAACCTAAGCCGGTCCAACCTTCGGCCGATGCTGTTCCCGAAAACCCCAATGCGGCCATGTTCGACGTTCCGGCCCCCCCAACAAGAGCTGGTCCCGGTTCCAGGCTTATTCCTGGACGTAATCCAACGCCAGTGGGCCCAACCAGCCACCTTGTCTTCCCCCAGCGGGGCAGACAAGAAACTTTACTCTATGGACCCCACCTTGGAAGACCTTTTGGTTCTCCCAGCCGTGGAACCACCTATCACTGCCCTCACCTCCAACTCCTCCCTTCCAGCAGAACTGCTGGATGGGCTCAAGGCGGAGGATAAGAAGGCGGAGAGGGTATGCCATAAGGCCCACCTGGCGGCTGCCTGGGCCATCAAAGCCTCCTCTTCCGCCTCCTTTTTTAACAGGGCCTCCGTTATATGGCTAAGGGAACTGTTGGCCAAACTCCCGGCAGGAGACTTGCGCCTCCACCAGGATATTTCAAAAATTATTGCGGCCTCCCAATATGCGGCAGACGCATCCCTTAACGCCTCTAAATTTGCTTCTAGAGCCTTGGCGGCCAACGTCACCTCACGCCGCCTGCTCTGGCTCCGCCACTGGCAGGCGGACCAGAAGCATAAATGGAAGCTGGCCTCAGCCCCCTTTAAGGGCGCCAAATTAATTGGGGAGGCGCTTGAGCCTCTCCTCATTGAATCCAAAGATAAAAGAAAGATTTTACCTTCCACCACTAAGAAGCAGGACCGCAAGTCCGCTCCATACCCCAGGAGGCAGCTCTTTCGTGCCTCTGAACCCTCTACCTCTACTTCCTTCTCCCCGCCCTACCGACCGGCCGGTCAGTCAGGGGACAGGTTCCAGGACAGGTCCTCCTTTAAGGACAGAGGTAGACAACAATTCGGCTTCCGTAAATCCATCCGCGGAGGTGCCTCTAACAGGCCCTTCCGCAAATCTAAGTGACTGCCCGGGCCCGTCACCCATAGGGGGGCGCCTCCAGCTATTCGCCCACCATTGGGCCCAGACCACGGAGGACGCCTGGGTCCTCCAGATTGTGAGGGAGGGCCTATCCCTAGAATTCCTATCCCCCCCTCCCCGGAACTTCATCCGGTGCCCCACTCCTTCCTGTCCTCTGAAGAGGGAGCTTATGAACCAGGAGATTCTTCATCTCCTGGAGATAGACGCGATAGAGCAGGTCCCCCCCGACCAGGAGGGGAAGGGGTTCTACTCCATCCTCTTCCTGGTACCAAAGAACTCGGGGGGCTGGAGGGCCATCTTGGACCTAAAGAACCTCAACAGGCACATTGCCTACCGGAGGTTCAAGATGCAGTCCCTTCAGTCCATCCTGTCGGGGATCCGTCAGGGAGACCTCCTTACCTCTATCGACCTCAAGGAGGCTTACCTACACATCCCCATCCGTCCCCAGCACAGGAGGTTCCTGTGCTTCTTTTATGCCGGCAGGCATTTTCAATACCGGGCCCTCCCCTTCGGCCTGTCGTCGGCCCCCAGGACCTTCACCAAGGTCCTGGTGGTTGTAGCAGCCCAACTGAGGCGCAGACCCATAAGGCTCCTGTGCTACCTGGACGACATCCTGATCCAGTCGTCGTCCAGGCAGCAGGCCTTGCGGGACCTCCGTATCACAATGAGAACCCTGAGGAGCCACGGTTTTTCCCTAAATCTGAAGAAAAGCCATCTGGTTCCCACCACCAGACTTATCCACCTGGGGGCGGTCATAGACACTTCCCTGTGCAGGGTCTTCCTATCCCAGGACAGGCTAGACAGCTTAGTGGCCATGACCCGCAAGGTGATGCTCGCGAGACAGGTACCGATCGTCCTCCTGTCACAGCTGTTGAGAAAAATGATCTCTTCCATCTCGATCGTCCCATGGGCTCGCCTCCACTCCAGAGCTCTCCAATGGCTCCTCCTTCCTCACCAGAGGGCCTCAAGGAGCAACTCGAATCGACTGGTGAGCGTTCCCCCAGCAGTGAAGAGATCGCTCCGATGGTGGACGTCCCCTGCACTCCTCAAGGGCCACCTGTTCAAGGAGCCCAACCGGTTAGTGGTCACCACAGACGCAAGCCTCGCCGGCTGGGGGGCACACATGGGTCATCTAGTGGTGCAAGGCAAATGGTCACTCGCAGAGAGCTCCTGCAGCATCAATCTTCTGGAACTGCGTGCGGCCTGCCTGGCACTCCGACATTTTCGCCAGGACATTCACCATCAACATGTCCTATTGATGACGGACAATGTGGCCACCAAGGCCCACATAAACCGCCAGGGGGGCACCAGATCCAAGACATTGATGAAGGAAGCGGAATCCCTGGGGCGCTGGGCGGAGAGGCATCTGGCATCTCTTCGTTCCGACCATATTTCGGGAGTCGACAACACCCAGGCGGACTGGCTGAGCAGGACCACCATAGACCCGGCAGAGTGGAAACTGGATCCGGCTCTGTTTCGACAGCTGTCCCGCAGGTTCGGCACTCCCGCGGTCGACCTATTTGCATCCAGGGAAAATGCTCAACTTCACCGCTATTTCTCCCGCTTCCAGGCCCCGGGGGCGGAAGGGACGGATGTCCTTCGCTCCCCTTGGCCCCGGGGCCTACTTTATGCCTTTCCTCCTCTGCCCCTGATTCCACAAGTCATCCACAAGATCATCGCGGAGGAGGTGGAGGTCCTCCTCGTGGCCCCGCACTGGCCCCGTTGTTCGTGGTTCGCCGACCTGGTCAGCCTCTCCCTGTCACCTCCGTGGAAGATTCCTCCAGACCAAGTCTCCCTCAGCCAGGGGGCCGTAACTCATCCAGAGCCCCAATGGCTCCAATTGGCCGTCTGGCACTTGAGGGGGACCAGCTGATGCGCGAGGGCTTCTCAGGGGAGGTAATACACACCATTCAGGCAGCTAGGCGACCGTCAACCACTCGAATCTACGACGCCTCGTGGGCTTCCTTCGCCAAATGGTGCGACACCTTACGTTTAGACCCGGTGACGGCTCCGGTCTCCCGCGTCCTGGACTTCCTACAAGGGGGTCTTGCCAAGGGCCTCGCTCCAAATACCCTTCGACGACAGGTGGCGGCCCTCTCCACCGTTTGGGCCGGTGACCCGGTCTTGCCCCTTAGCAAGGTGCCCAGGGTCCGTTCCTTTCTCAAAGGAGCTTGTAACTTACGACCTCCCACGGTCCATCGTTACCCCACCTGGCAGCTGTCCGTGGTTCTGCAGGCGCTCACCGCTCCACCCTTCGAGCCTCTCAGCACTACGTCACTACGTCATCTCACACTCAAGACGGCATTCCTCATCGCCGTGACGTCAGCTCATCGTATATCAGAACTGGCAGCCCTGTCGGTTCGCCAGGACCTATGTACCGTCCACCCAGACAGGGTGGTGTTGAGACTGGACCCTACCTTTATTCCAAAGGTTAATACTTGGTTCCATAGAACGCAAGAAATTGTAATTCCTGATTTCTGTCCGCGACCGTCACATCCCAGGGAACGACAGTGGCACATGTTGGACGTGAGAAGGGCGCTGAAAACATACATCGCTCGCACCTCCGAATTCCGGAAGTCGGAGTCCTTATTCGTGTCATTTCATCCAGGTTCCCTGGGCAAGAAAGTCTCCTCTTCCACTGTTGGCAGGTGGCTGCGCGCCTGCATCGCCCTGGCCTACGAAAGCCAGTCCAGGACGGTGCCACAAGGCATCACTGCACACTCCACTCGCAGCGCGGCTACCACGGCGGCCTGGGCCACCCAGGCATCAATCCTAGACATTTGTAAGGCGGCTACGTGGTCCTCCCCGTCGCCCTTCATCCGTCATTACAAACTGGACATTTACGCCTCGGCTGAGGCGTCCTTTGGCAGGAGGGTGCTTCAAGGGGTTGTGTCTTCGACCGAATCCCGGGACTCTGATTCTGCCCACCCAACCGGACAATAACTTGGGTATGTCCCATTGCTTGGACTCTCCAAGCGGTGCACAGGAAAATGACCATTGGCTTACCTGAAGGGTCCTTTTCTGTGCACCGCGGGAGAGTCCAACCCACCCTGGTCTTCGGCCCGGGGATTCTTTCCTCTTTTCAACTAAAGACATCTTGGACTCCTTCGCTCCATCCTCTCGACAGATTGACTTTTTCGGCATTAATTCTGGCAATAATCACACGAGGAGGTGTGGTTAAAGGGAGAAAAAAAGTTCCTCAGTATCCAAGGGCAACCAGACTGAATTAACCCATTGCTTGGACTCTCCCACGGTGCACAGAAAAGGACCCTTCAGGTAAGCCAATGGTCATTCTACTAGTTTAAGACATTAGTCACACTTGAATATCATGTTAAGACATGATGTCCCAACTGTTCTACAGACTTAGGAAGATTTCAGAAGCATTCACATTTAGTTTATACACATTTAGCATTTAGTTTATTCAGTTTTTGTCATCCCATCAGAGTAAGAATCACATTTAATCCAAACTACCTTTGAAAAAATACAGCAAAATATTTTCACTCTCACAATTTAAAAACATTAAGCTTTTTCAAGTCTGACTGCTTGGATAATAATCTGCTTTATTAAGCTATTTTGTTTTTCTATTTTAACTGTATAAATGATTTAAACATCAGTTCAACTGATGAACAATATACATGCTACACACACACACACACACACACACACACATTGTTTGCTCATACCTATAGATTACTTGAAACAAGCACAGACTTCAATGGCACAAAAAGAGATAAACACTAATAAATATATGCCTTCGTACAAAATACCTATAGATTACTTGAAACAAGCACAGACTCCAATGGCACAAAAAGAGATAAACACTAATAAATATATGCTTGCGAACATACAAAGCAGTAAACACTACAATAATAATGCAATATAATATAAAAATACTCTACACACACACTCAGACACAAACACAAATATGTTTTTATGATGTTATTTCTATAGCACATGGAGGGTTTTTAAAATTTGAATCCTGGTCTACAGTGTTAGCTAATACTGAAATGAAAAGACAATCCAAATGAAAGCAGCATGCTTTTAAAATTTGTCTATACATAAAATTTCATTACAAGTAGCTCTTGCCTAACTATCTGAACCAGGACAGGAAACTCCACCACTAAACTTTTTTCATTCATTCAGAGATACGCATAAGAATATAAATTTACACAATATTTTAATTTATTTCATCTTATTTATTTTTATGTACATTGCCCAGTCACTTGGAGATGAGCAGCAATAGGTAAAGATAAAGGTTCTCCTCGCACATATGTGCTAGTCATTTCCGGCTCTAGGGGGCAGTGCTCATCTCCGTTTCAAAACCGAAGAGCCAGCACTGTCCAAAGACATCTCCGTGGTCATGTAGCCGGCATGACTGAACGCTGAAGGCATACAGAACAGAGTTATCATCCCACCAAAAGTGGTCCCTATTTTTATACTTGCATTTTTACATGCTTTCAAACTGCTAGGTTGGCAGAAGCTGGGACAAGTAACGGGAGCTCACTCCGTTATGCGGTGTTAGGGATTCAACCATTGAACTGCCGACCTTTCTGATCGACAAGCTCAGAAGCAGCAATAGAAATCAAATAAATGAATAACACCTTTTTCCCATGATACACAAGGTATACATTCTTTACATTATCATCTTAGTTAGCTGAAGTGACGTGTGGTGAGGTTTATGGCTGGTGAGGCTGGTGACATCATCAAATTATCATCATGAAGGGAGGATTGTGACAATTTTCCCATTCTGTGTCTGTCTGTCTGTCTCTGTCTCTCCCCCCTCTCTCTCTGGGCAGCTCAATGTGATTAAGGCCGTTCTGCTCCTCCTTTGCGCTTCTTGCCCATGGGCACGCACTGCCCTCTTCTCTCTGATAGAGCCCATCCGTGGGGGGAGGGATCCCCCTTGCATTCCTCGTCTTCCCGGATGGGCTCTGGACCAGCGGAGCCGCTTCCTCCTTTTTAACCAGGCGGCTATCAGAGAGGAGAGGGCAGCGCGTGCCCGTGGGCTTATGCAGACGCCGAATCCTCGCCTCCTGTTCTTCGGCTGCTGCACAAGCCCAAGGCATGCGCTGCCTGGTGCTTGCTGAATCCAGCACGGCTTCAGAGAAAGGCGGCGTGCGAGAAAGCCCCCCCCCCCGCCTGAACGTTTGAATAAAGGAGGCTGCAGGCTCCTTTGTCCTCGGCTATGCGATCTCCTTTCGTTCTCTGCTGCCCGAAGGAGTGAATGAGGCAGAGGGAGAATGAAAGGAGATCGTGTCGGGCGGGGGGAGCGAGCCAAGCATTCTGGACAGAAAAGATGGATTTCTTCCCCACCCCAACTGGAAACAAGGCGGCTGTCAAAGCAAGGGGCCGCCCTGCCACCCCGTGCTTTGCTGGGCAAGTCTGTGGAGGTGCTTTGCTGGCGGCCAGGCCACGCCACGCAAACTACTGCTGCTCCGCCGCCCCATACTTTGCTGGGCAAGCAAAATACCCCAGGATCACGATGGCGGGGACAGCAACTCTTTCCGCTGCGCTGTGGAGAAGAGCCAGAGGAAGGAGGGGAATGGGACCACGTGTGCAGGAGGCAGCCCTTCATGTTGGCTCAAGAAGGAGGGGAATGGGACCACGTGTGCAGGAGGCTCCTCAGCGCCAGCCTCAGATCAGTGCAGCCGTGGTCCCCTTCATGTTGGCTCATGAAGGAGGGGAATGGGACCACGTGTGCAGGGGAAGGGGACCACGGCTCACGCTGATCTGAGGCTGGCGCTGAGGAGCCTCCTGCACACGTGGTCCCATTCCCCTCCTTCCATAGCCAAGAATAGACTGATGGCTATGATATCTTTTGCTTGCACGCGCAAGAAAGAGATGAAAGAGAAAAGGGGAGAATTTTTTTTTCTTTTCATGATGAGAGCGGTGAGGCTCTGCCTCCCCTGCCTCCCCTGACTGCACGTCACTGGTTAGCTGTAATATGCAAACCATAGTTTCAGGGGGGAAATCATAAAATAATCCCCAAATTCTGCTTAAAGGAAATACATAAGGAAATATAACCACAAATAACAATCATATATCTCGTGTAAAAGACAATGTACTATTACAGGAAAGCTATTCTCCTATGTTAGTGGAGATAGCAGCCAGCCTGGGTTTGCTCTGTCCAGTAACCAATTGGACTGGGTCTACAATCTGTGATGTCATCATGCACTGGTGGCTCTTCCCAGTTCTAGACTCGGTCCAACCTGGACAGACGTGAGAATTGATCTCTCCTTGCTAAATTTAGGATTATTGACAGAGAGCCCTAGACAAGGAATTTGAAAGGGCCCAAAGGCAGGTTGCACAAGGGACCACAACCATCTCCCCTCCCACAATGATGGCACAGGCCAGCCCTCCAAATCCACCAGAGCTGCCTCCTATTGATGCTTGCCTCTCTTTGGCCGAGATGTCTCTGGATTCTGAGGGAGAGCTCTTTTCCTCTTCTCTGCAGCCAGACATGAGAGGGATTTTTTTTGATGCCCCCCTAAACAGGGATGGTGCATTTAAACAGAGCATCTCTGCTCTATCTGGCCTTCTTCGTTCCCTCCAGGGCACAGGTCCACAGGCCTCACCTTCAGCCCCTCCTGATATGGCCTCAATAATCTCTGAGGCAATTAAACAGGGCATTGCTGTGGGCCTTCAACAAAAGCCTTCTTCCAGGTCATCTAGCAGGCACAGACACAAGTCGTCCAAGGGGTCAAGACATCCTCCTCCTTCCACCTCAGCCAGTCAGGCTTCAATTTTTGGGGAACAGGATACCCCTCAGAGACTTGGACTTATCGGATGACAAGGGTATCACGCCAGATGTTCCAGCCTTTGCTGCTTTGTTCAAACCCAACTGCTTTAAATCACTTCTGTTTAAAGCCAAAAACGCAACTAACCTGACTTCTTCCCCTCAGGCTTCTGACACAAACAACTTCTGCAGACTATCCCAACACCTTGTTCTCCGAACCAACAGTGGAGAAAGAGGTAATTCCAGCTCCAAAACTTTTTATGAATGTGGTGCAGCAGCAGTGGCCATCTCCAGGAGTTGGTCCTCTTCCCACCAACTTGGACAACCACCTCTACAATGTCGCTCCTGATATCTCCACCTTCCTAGAGACCCCGCCAGTTGATGCTCCAGTTGCATTCTTGTCCTCGCCTATGGTAGTCTCTGGAGTTCCTGAAGAGGCCCTCAAGCCCAAGGAGAAAAGGTCAGAACAGACACTAGTTAAGGGCTATCAGGCAGGTGCCTGGGCAGTGCAGGCTTCTACAGCCACCTCTTTTTTCTCCAGGGTGGCCCTAGTGTGGATCCAACAGCTCCAGGAAAGAATTGTCACCACAGATACCAATCCTATTGGGATCTGAACAAAATCAGGGCTGCTGTTGAATACGCTGTGGATACTTCCTCAAATGCAGCCCGCTTTGCATCCAAAGCCACGGCATCCTCTGTCACAGCCAGAAGGCTGCTATGGCTTAAGCCATGTCAAGCGGACGTCTGCACCAAATGGCGCCTGGCAACCTCCCCCTTTGCAGGTCCTCAGCTCTTCGGAGCCCCCTTGGATCCTTACGTTACTGAATCCAAGGACAAGCACAAGATCCTCTCTCGTATATATAAAAAGCAGGAAAACTGCCCTACTCCTTTCTATAGGAGGTCACCCTTTCGGGGGGCGGACGGGGAATTCTCTTTCCCCCGTCTGCAGCGACAGTCTTTGCCACCCAGATAGGGAGCTCAACAGGACATGTCCAATAGAAACACCCAATGTTTCCCTCCCAAAAAGTCCTATCGAAATGGGGGAAATCGCTAATTCCAAAGGCGAAAGTGACTACCTGGACTCTCCCCCAATCGG
The DNA here is from genome assembly GCF_964273705.1 of Natrix helvetica. Taxonomy (NCBI): domain Eukaryota; kingdom Metazoa; phylum Chordata; class Lepidosauria; order Squamata; family Natricidae; genus Natrix; species Natrix helvetica. The sequence goes on along the minus strand of NC_138552.1, from coordinate 286,452,310 downwards.
GGGGCCGTCTGGCATTCTTCGCTCACCGGTGGGAGGAGACCATGTCGGACAATTGGATCATCAAAACTATCAAATTCAGACTCCTTCTAGAGTTCCTCTCCAACCCTCAGGAACACTTCGTGCAATGCACAATCTCCAGGTTCCCTCAAAAACGGGTCCTGATGGAGCAGGCTATTCAGCACTTACTGGATATTCGGGCCATCCAGTCGGTTCCCTCGAACCAGAGGACAGCAGGGATATTACTCCCGCCTGTTTGTGGTGCCGAAGGCTTCTGGGGGCTGGAGAGCGATCCTAGACCTAAAATCATTGAACCGCCGCATTGTTTATTGGCAGTTCAAAATGCACTCCTTCCAGACCATTCTGGAGGGAGTCAGGAAGGGCGACTTCCTCACCTTGATAGACTGATTGAACCTTATCTTCACATCCCCATATTCGCAGACCACCGAAGATTTCTCCGGTTCTCCTATGGGAGGAGGCATTATCAATACCGAGCCCTCCTGTTCGACCTCTCCTCCACCCCATGGGTCTTCACGAAGTTCTTGGTTGCCTTAGCAGCCCACATCAGATCATCTCCAGTCAGGATTCTCTGTTACCTGGACGATATTCTGCTATTGTCCAGGTCAGCTCACCAGGCAGAGCAAGATCTTGCCTGACAATTCAGGTGCTTCGGTACCACGGGCTCGGGTGAATCTGAAAAAGAGTCACCTTGTCCCTGAGACTCACATCCTGCACCTAGGAGCTGTCATGGATTCTGTGGCAGGAAGAGTGTTTCTTTCTCCAGACCGTCTTCTCAGCCTGAGGGAGATACTCAGGAGGGTACTGCACCTTCGCAAGGTCTCTCTCCTCTTGCTATCTCAGTTATTAGGGGAAATGGTCTCCTGTTTCGGAATAGTTCCGTGGGCCAGGTTCCACAGCAGGCCACTACAGGGGTTCATGCTCCCCCACCAGAAGAACAACAACAGCTGCTCACTTGGACAGGTCATTCTTCCCAGGGAGGTCTTACAATCTCTAAGATGGTGGGAATCACCAGCCATCTTGAGGGGAACGCTGTTCAGGGAGCCTGCCCGCCCCACCCTTACGACAGATACCAGCCTGGCGGGGTGGGGAGCTCACATGCAGAACTTAGTGGCAAAAGGCCAGTGGTCATTAGCAGAAAGCCAAAACAGCATACATTGGCTCGAACTGCGGGCAGTCTGTCTCGCCTAGATACAGTTCCAGTGCTCGGTGCAGGACGACCATATCCTAGTCCTAACTGACCACATCACGACCAAGGCACACATCAACAGACAGCGGGGGGGGGGGGGGCGGTCCTGGTCTCTGATGCAGAAAGTCAACCTGCTTTGCCACTGGGCGGAATCCCACCTAGCATTCATCAGGGTGGAACATATATTGGGCGTCTCCAATGTCCAAGCAGACTGACTCAGCCGATCCATAATAGACCAGGCAGAGTGGAGTGTCCATCCAGACCTCTTCCATCTATTCACCTGCCAGTTCAGCCTGCCAGTCCTCGACCTGTTTGCAACATCGGCCAACCATCAAGTTCCCAGGTACTATTTGAGGTTCGCGGACCTGAACGCAGAAGGGGTAGACACCCTCAGATGCCAGTGGCCAGGAGCCTCCTATACGCATTCCCGCCCCTCCCACTCATCTAACGAGTGGTGCGCAAGATGTTGGAACAGGAAGCAGAACTCTTACTTCTGGCACCTCACTGGCTGCCCCGCGCCTGGTTCACCGACCTCGTGACCCTGTCAATCTCTCCGCCATGGCGCATTCTGTGGTCAGAAATCACCCTCCACCAGAGGTCGATCCAACACCCAGACCCCCAGTGACTATAACTAAACGCATGGCGATTGAGCAACAGGCCTTGACCGCTGACAATCTTTCCCTCAACATCATCGCAACTATACAAGCTTCATGGAGAGACTCAATGAACCGTATTTACGATGCTGCATGGCGGGCGTTTGAGTGCTGGGGTTTTACCCTCTCTATAGATCTTATTAGGGTCCCCATCCCTCAAATACTGGACTTCTTACAGAGGGGGCTGGATCATGGTCTTACTCCAAACACATTATGACGACATGTAGCAGCCTTGCCTTCCATTCTGGACTGTTCTTCTACAGAAATTCCTTGACTTACAACCATTCTTTTAGTGACCATTGAAAGTTACAACCGCATTGAAAAATTGACATCATTTTTCACACTGATGACCTTTGCAGCATCCTCATGGTCACGTGATTTACTTTCGGATACTTAACAAATGACTCATATTTATGATGGTTGCAGTGTCCCAGAATCACGTGATCTCCTTTTGCACACTTCTGACAAGCAAAATCAATGGGGAAACCAAATTCACTTAACAACTATGTTATTAATGTAACCACTGGAGTGGTTCACTTAACAAATGTGGCAAGAAAAGTCGCAAAATAGGGCAAAACACATTTTTTACTTAGCAACATAAATTTTGGGCTCAATTGTGATTGTACGTTGAGCACTACCTGTAGTAATGTTCTGTTTGAGCATGTTCCATTAAAGGTACCCATGGTAACCTTATCAACAATTCCTGTCTGCCATAGAGCACTACATCAATATCATTACTGGTAATTATGGATTTGTAGGTTATTAGCAATTAATTGTCTAGGTTTTCCTCCCCCCCCCCCCCCCCCCACTGCTTGTTTCAGTGTTGTCTGTATAAGCCTAGGCCCAGGGACTTTTGTTTAATAAACTGCACCAGAAACTATTCTTCTTAAGAAGTAAGTATTGATGCTTTAACATTTACCAAGCTGAAGAAATGCTACCAATAGACAACTTCTCACAAAGGATAGTAATCTTTTGTGGGCAAAGAATTTCGGTATATTATTTCATAAGGTCGTTCTGCACCGAGCACTGAAAGGTATTTTCTTTCAAAAGAAATAACAGCATCCATTAAATAAAGTCTATTTCTTTTTTTAAAAGGCTTTTGTGAGCATGTGCACATTTAACTAATAACATACTATTATTATTGGAATTAATGACTAAAATAAGAACATTATTTTTATAAATTGTTGTTGAATTATTCTTTTTTGCCATACATTTCACAGGCAAATATATATTTATTGTTTGGTTCATATTACAATTATGAGGAAACCTGACTCAAAAACAGCCCATATAAGAAGGACTTGGGAGGATCACAAGCTCAGCATGTCAAAATGGTGCAATGCAACTGCAAGAAAAAAATATGGCCAACGAAACCTTGAAGAGTACCAAGAGGAGTGTAGAGTTTAAATTGTGGGAAGTAATTAGCTTGCTCTATTCTGTCTTGCTCAGCCTTCACTCAAAGTAGAGATATGTCAGACCTGCCCCGGTCTATCCCTTAGGAAAGAAAGACCCTCAACTCCATTTGGCTGAAGTGATAGGTTCTTTTACTAAAAGATGCTTGCTGCAGACTAGAACTAAATTTCCTGTGCTAAGAAGATACAGAATGTTTCCCCTGATCCCAGCCCTCCCCCTATGACCATTTTATCTTCAGCCAATGAAGATTCACGTAGGTGTTTTAAGATATTTGGGGTAATCCACATTCAATCTCAGGGTGCAGGGCCTTGAGTGCTGGCACACACTGTTTCTGACCACCTCTGTTCTTTGTCAAGTTGTCATTTCCCCCCTTCCTATTTCCTATCACATACCGACACAGGTTTATTGCCCATTTGTTCATCTCCCGCTTGCCCCCTCCCCTCTAGCCTTTGATGGCTGGATGCCAGTGAGGCGTAAAGAGGAAAATGGCAGACTTGATCAGATAGAGAACGGCTGATCTTCTGTTTCCAGCGCATACATACTCACCAGCCACCTGGTCTTTGCATGTGCATACGCACCTAAAACCAAAAGATCAGGGGCCAGTGTGCATACACATGCTGGAAACCAGAAGAGCAGCCACCCATTGCATATGCGCGTGCCGGAAAGATGATTTTCCAGTTTCTGGCAATCCTGTGCTTATGGAGACCAGCTGGCCGGTGCGCTGGAACCCGAAAATGCAACGGTGCCAAAAAGGTTCGCCAACACTGCCGTATACCATTTCAGACAAATGGTTTTCCAATCATATTCCATTTCTTAAATCTGGTATAATCAAGCTGTACAAGCTGCATGTGCACGCCAGGAAGGTGATCTTCTGATTTCTAGCGTTTCCGCGTGTAAAAGACCAGCTGACCGGCATGCCGGAACCCAGAAGACCAAGAAGTCACCGGAGAGTGCAGGAGCAAAGCAGCCCTGTACCTGCCTTTGTGCCACATTTGCGCGTAAGGCAGCTTCGCTTCCTGCCACTTCAGGCTGGAGTTCGTGCCCTCCGCACAAAGAGCTGCTGGGGTGGGTGGGTGGATGACACAGCAAGGCGATGGCCGGAGCCTTAGTGCAGGAGAGAAGCAGTGTCCTGTTAAGACCCTCCTTAAGCGAGTGGCCGCATGCACCTTTCCTGCACTTTGGTTATCGTTTGAGGAGGGTCTCCCCACATGTGTGCACACTCCTGGCTCAGGCACAGCCAGCCAGGGGGTCATGAGAGGAGGAGAGGGAGGAGGGTTGCCAGAGAGTGCAGGAGTGAAGTGGCCCTGTAACTGCCTTCGTACAACAGTTGTGTGTAAGACAGCCTTGGCTTCCTGCCGCTTCAGGCTGGAGTCCAAAAAAGAAATAAAGGGACGAGGGACAGGGCCAACCAGTGATGGAACAGGGAGCCACAGCAGCGGGCCCAAAGAGCCGCATCCGGCTCAGGAGCTGCATGTTGCCGACACCCAGTATAGGGCTTCCTACCTGAGCAAGGGGTTGGACTAAAACTCTGTTGCTCTGTTATTCTGAAAAAGGCAAAGTAAATAATTACAACAAAATTAACATCTTTGGAGGATCTAGACTCAGTAACCGGTTACTGCAGTATCTTTGTTGATTGCTAGGCTTTTCTAATTATGTTTTATCCAATCTTGGAATCTTGATGCAGAATAATAGATGTTGCATAAAAAAAACTATGATAAGAGGGAAGGCACAGTCCACTACCCTTGAATATTATTCCCACTTTTTAAAAAGTGCAAAATCATTTCCACTAACAGGTCCACATTTTAAAATATTAAATGGTGTTTCAGACGTGAGAGGGATGGAGAACAATTATGGCACAAGACTGCCTTATATAATTATCAGCTAGATATTTTGTTGTTAGCATGGCAATCAACTGAGCCTCCTGGGAGCCATATCCTCATTTGTCACCCCAAATAAACACTAAGGAGTCTAGACTAGGCACTTTGTATTTAGTCAGCCTCAGATTTCCAACAGTTGGATTTCAAAATATTATTGGCAGGGGTAATTATCTATATTACAAACATAATACAAGGTAGTGGCCAAGAAATGAAAAAGTCTACAGTGATAATTTTTCAATAAACTTTAATAATGTAATTGAAACTGTTATCAATGCAATTTAGTAGGTAGAGTCTAGATAAATGAAAAGATAAGAACAGGGTGTAAGACAGAATTATTTTGAAAGGATAGTTCCCAAGTCAAGACGTTATCCTGAAAAGTCCTTGTCCTGGATGTCATACATTTCATCTCAGAAGGTGGAGGCATTTTTATGAATCTAACTCAACAGCTGTCAGGTTGGAAAAGGCAGTAGGTATCTGGCCTTAACTGTTTAGTTTATAAGTGATGCAGATATTTTCAGTTATCCTAAATGCCTATTTAAATAGTATATATAAGTTTCTGTATCCTTTTCAAAATTGTTCAATCTCCACTTTTGGTAATCTTGTCTAATCTACCGAATCTAAACCAATATGCTATTTAATCATATATGGTTATAGCTTGAGAGGTTTGGTTTGGTCCAGTTAAAAAAGGGGGAATGATCAGGAGACCGGAGTTCTAGTCCTGCTTCAAACTTGGAAGCCAACTGAGTAACTTTGGGCCAGTTGCTTTCTCTGAGCTCTCTAGGAAGACCATAACAGTAAACCCACTTTTGAAAATGTTGCCTAGAAAATGACAGGGACTTACTGCCCAAAGTTATTTGAAGGCAATTTTTATCTCCTTAAGTTGTTGGGCCACTGTTACAATCTCACTCACACATTTTCCTTCTCTTGATCCTATTACGTAAACTATTGTTGGAATGTGGAGCGAAAACACTTCGCACCCTTGCTGCAACAAGGTTGATAATAAAACAGCATTCTCCTGGACATTTCTGTTCTATCAGTAAATGAAAGGCTTGCTTGAGAAATGGGGAGGGGGTTGTCACTTGTTAAATAACACCATACCTTTTAGAGTTCCTTCTCATTGCTACTTGATGTGATACAACGAAGCTGTGAACTTGATACCAGACAATACTTTTTACCCTGATATGAAGTAATCTAGTGCTTGAGGCAATGTGACAACTTAAACCTTGGGAACACTGGCTGGGAAAAAATTATGCATTTATGCTCACTGGGAGAGATCTTTGTTGCTCACCGAAAAGCGTGAAGCACAGAAAGTCTTCAACCTTTTGTGAGAATGATTAGAGGAAATTAAAACAACACTAAGGAGTTTTACACTGTCCAAATACAGAGGTGTTTTGGAATTCAGAATCTGTCACTGACTGGGAAGCAGTTTGTGAATTGGATAAAGGTTGACATAATATACTCAATACTCTTTCAAATATCAGCCTATAGATAATAAATTGCTATTTCTTGAAGAAGCAATGTTATAACCCATAATGCTTTAGATACAGAATAAAAGCAAGCCATGATCTAAGATTTTTGTCACTGCTCAAAAGATAATATCCTTTAGCCTGAATTGAGTTGGGGAGGCCATAGGATGACCATTTAGGAATGGTAACTTTTTTCAAGTCAGTTTACATGCTGTTTGGGAAAGCTATGCAAAGAAATTGCATGTCTTTTGTAGTGGAGGTCACTGTGAAGAGACAGGGCAGAAAACATCTTGCAAAAGGCACAGCTCCATAACACAGATCCTTTCAGCAATTTTATCAAAGCTCCACACCCATTTGCACTACTCAACAACTCTCTAAAAGAATGCAAATGTCTGCAAGAATATATATTCTTCCATTCCCCACCATTCACTCAGAACTGAAGAAGCTTCTTGGATGAGAAGTGAAACGTCTTCAAAGAAAAACAAGCAAGTCCAGTTGTCTCTTGAAAAAGCATCCTTGGGACAACCATGACCTGGATGACTTAGAATCTCCATAGACATTCATCAATGGAAATTTTTAAAGAAACGACTGGACAGCCATCTGTTTGAAATGTTAGGGTCTCCTGCTTGAGCAGGGGGTTGGACTAGAAGTCCTCCAAGGTCCCTTCCAGCTCTATTCTGATGGATTGAATCACAGCAGTTGTTATTAGTTGTTCATTGACTCTGGCTTCCCCATTCACTTTGCTTGGCAGAAGTTTGCAAAAGGTGATCACATGACCCCAAAATTAAGTCAGTTACCAAGCGTCTGAATTTCGATCATGTGACCATGGGGAATGCTGCAATGGTCATAAGGGTGAATGGTCATAAATCACTTTTTTCAGTGCTAGTGTAACTTCACTAAATGAACTGTTATAAGTTGAGGGCTATCTGTATAGATAAGCGGCAAACAAATTTAATAAAATAAATGAATATTATAATGATAAAGTTAGTAGATATGGAGGGACCTAGGTTTGAATTAATTCATCAACCATGAAATTCCAATGAGGGATATAAGGACAATCATTATTTTCCAATCCCATCCATGTCATGGCAGAAAAAAAGATGATGTACAACATCTTGAAATTCTGGAGTAATAACGGTACATATAGCCACGTTAGTGGAGCTATAAAGTGGTAATGTACTTTTTAATCTTTCCCCCATACAGCCTAAATATATTGCCAAACTAGGCTCTCATTTTTAGCACAATGTGTAGATGTCCAGATATGTACATGTATTATTTTTAAGGGAAAAGTTAATGTTGATTCCTTATTATACTGAATATTTTGTACAGGTCGTCCTCAACACCCCCACAATTTTGACCAGCATTTCTGTTATTAAGCAAGGTGGTCATTAAATGAGGCATGCCTTGCTTTTTTTGCTATGGTTGTTAAGCAAATCATTGCAGTTGTTAAGTGAATCATGCAGTCATGAAATGACTCTGTTTTCCCTCATTGACTTCGCATGTCAGAAAGGTAACAAATAGCCATCACATGATCCTAGGATGTTGCAACTTTGTAAAAATATTCTGGTTGCCAAGCACCCAAAGTTTGATCACATGACTATAGGGATGCTGCATTGGTTTGCAAGTGCAAGGACCAGTTGTTTGACACATTTTCAGTGCCATTATAACTTTGAATGGTCACTAAAGGAATATTTGTAAATCCTGGACTACTGTATAGCTAACATTCTGGTAATCTGAATTTCTGGATTAATATGAAACAAGCTAGGTATGTTGGAGCAATGATTCTATTTTCCAGTCTTCACTTCTAAAAAAAGGTGGAAAATATGTGTGATTTAAAAAAATGAACTAGGTGAAGGCAGAGTACAACAAACACAATATTTATATTATAAATAAGTGTATGTATGCTTGTATGTATAACCATTGCACCTAGTTTTGACTTCATCTTTAAAATGCATAGATCATCTCACTTCACTGATGGAAATTGTGCTCTGTTGCAGTAAACCTTAAGAGGATTTTTAATAATGCCTTCTATTTTTTCCTTTGATTCTGCACATTTATGTGACTGCTCCAATTCATTGGTTTTGCAAATGGTCATAGACCATATAAAGATCCCTTATGCTATATCTTTCTCTGACCAGCATAGCTGTTAATTCTGGTCAGGAAAGTGCATGTGTCTATTTTCATCTTTGTTCAGCAGACAAGAAGATTTATCAACCTGCAGTGTCTTGCATTTTGATAAGCAGGTTTCTGTCATGTCAAATACAAATCAAGTGAAGAATGTGCCCACTTTTGCACGACTGGTATCTTTTAATGGTGATCCATGCTCCTGAATTTAAAGACTGGGTAACCATAATGTACTTTATGTACATACTTTTGAAGATTACTTGGAAACTTCACTTGGCTCAAATGCTTCAGTCCATTTACATTTTACAATTACAAGAAGGATATTACCTTCACTTGTTGAACGGGGCTGGCTGCTGGTATCATCCAGGTGCAGAGCATTGGTTTTAATGTAGAAATTATTTTATGGTCTGGGACATGCATACCTTGGAATATTTTTCTCTGTATTAATTTTCCTGATATTTGTGTGTTAAATCAAACTCTCATTCAGAGTCTAGACCCGTGATGGCGAACCTATGGCATGCATGCCACAGGTGGCACGTGGAGCCATATTTGCTGGCACGGCAGCCCTCAGCACCAGTGCACATGACATGTGTGCGCCAGCCAGCTGATTTTTAGCCTTGTGGAGCGCTGGAGAAGGTCGTTTTCATCCTCCCCAGGCTTTCAGGGTAGCCTCTGGAGCCCAGGGAGGGTGAAAAATGCCCCAATGGGCTAACAAACTTCCAGTTGAGCTATAGGGAGCGGGGTATGTGCAATACCACACACACACAATTTTGGCACACCTTTAGAAAAGGGTTAGCCATCACTGGCCTAGACTGTTAGTTACGCTTTTAAAGTTGCCATGAGACTATGGAAAGGCTTACCTCTGGAATAGAATAATTGTTATTTTGTCACTTCTCTTGAATTTCTTTGAAAACAAGTTTTACCAGACTGACAAAATTTCTGATACTTTTTTTGTTTTCTATACTATGGTTACTTTTATTGCAGTTGTCATAAGTGAAAAATGGTTATAAGTCACTTTTTCCAGTAATGTAATCTTGAATAGTCACTAAATGAATTGTAAGTCGAGGACTACATGTAGTCAGATAATACTTATGCTGGTAGGAAACATTCTTGTGAAAACTAATGCTGTTATTTACCAAGAGGAGAATAATAATTACCGGTACATTGTTACTGAACTGAGATTTTAAACAGTTTAAAACAATCTTTTCTGGCACCAGGGACAGATTTCGGAAGAAAAACTGCCTTCTACCAGCTGGGATATGTGTGTTGGTTTCCCATGCAACCTAGTTCCTGCGCATGCATATATGAAGCTTGGCTCACTCGCCCACTGCTTGTGCAGCCTGATTCCTAACAGGCCACGACCCAGTACCAGTCCAAGGCCTGGGGATTGGGGACCCCTGGTTTAAAGCATATAGTAACAAGTCCCGCTGAGAAGGATATCCTGTACAAAACAGAAAAGAGCTAAATGATCTGGGAAGATCAGCATACAATAGTTGTGCTTTCCCCTAAAGCGGATCATTTGAAAGATGCCAAAACAGCCCTGAACCCAACTGGAATGGTTCAGATAATCCTCCAAGAATTCATAATGCTGATTAACCATGACTTCCTCAAGTATCTTTTCCAAGAAGGAATTGATTGCAAAAGGGCAACATTTAAGTCTAGCAACACTTTTTAAAGTGTCCCGTCTCCTGTTCAAGAGGGATAAAATCTGGAAGAACTATTAACTGACTGCTGTGTGATGTTTGGGTGTTTTGTGGAATTAGAAGACTTAAGACAGAATCTGGTGTGATATCTTGCAATGTCATTCATTCAGTAATACATTTATATACCATCTTTATTATCTTTGTACATAACTTAAGGCAGCAAAATATACCTAAGAGTCTTTCCTTCTATTTTCCACACAACATCAACATCCCTGTGATGAGTTGGACCGAGAGAGAAACTGACTGGTCTAAGGTCACCCAGCCTAAGGTGGGACTAGAAACTAGTACCTTAACCACTAGACCAAATTTGGAATGTATTTGCATCTATGGATGACAGTAAATTGGAGGCTATTTGTGAAACAAGTACGACTGGCTGTGAACTTGATCTTTGCTCCTCTAACTAGTACAAGCTTTCTCCCTCTGGAGGGTAAATCCTTTGGGGCGCTGGAGGCACAGACCTCAAATCTGGCAAAAACACTAGTAAATGCCATAGTCCTGGGAGGTTCAGAATGCTGGCATTTGCTAACATTTTCTCCTCCAGAGGAGCTGAAGCACTGACATTCATTAGCATTTACCCCTCAGGAGGGGTGAAAATGTGAAAGAGTTCTGAAAGGCTCAGAATACTGGTTGTTCCCTAGTGTTTTCACCAGATCTGTTTCTTCAAGACATCAAGAGATTTCTCCTTCCTTTGTGCATGAGGAACTGACCTCAAATCCAATGTTCCTTTCACTTTCAACTTTCCCTGTCACTTTCCCATTGACTTCCTGAGGAAGCAAGAAGAGAATATTACAATCACATAAATAATATCAATAGCACTTTGACTTATATACTGCTTCCCTGTGCTTTACAGCCCTCTCTAAGCGATTTAGAGTCAGCATATTGCCCCCAATGATCTGGGTCCTCATTTTACTGACCTCGGAAGGATGGAAAGCTGAGTCAACCTTGAGTTGAATCGAACTGGTGACAGTTGGCACAATTAGTCTGCAATACTGCCTTCTAACCACTGCGCCACCACAGCTCATGATCACAGGACACTTCCCAATTGATCATATACATATACAGGTTGCGAAATGCTCAAAATATGATCATGTAGTTTGGGGAACCAGCATGAGATTTTACAATGCTGGAAATGCTTTATGGGCACCTGTTCCAAGGAGGCTGTCTTGATTGCATGTCAAGGATTTCCTGTCTTACCCTGTCTCCAACCTCCCTCTTTTGTGAAAGGTTACTGAAAAAGTGGTAGGATAGCAGCTCCAAATAGCTCTATAAGAAGTGGATTACCAGGAAGCTTTTCTGTTAAGAATAAACCTGGGCTTGATACAGAAGACACATCGAATGCTGTCATGGATGAGCTGCTAGGGTTTGAATGGAAACAGCAATGCTCTTTTACCTGCCGGATTTCTCAGGGTCAGGGTCAGTTTCAGATGATCCTGTAGAGCAGCAGCCTGTCTCAGAAAGCAACTCAGAAGCTGATTTGCCTGCAAAGCATGTGGAATAGCTGGAGGCCATAGATATGAGGGGTCTGATCAAGGATCTTTTTCCCAGTCTTGAAGGCTGAGTGAAAGGCAGAGCTGAAGAGATTTGTGCAGCTCCTTGTGAGGCAAGGAATTCCCATTAGAAAATTTTTTGAACCTGGATTGGCTCATGATCTCTCTTCAATGCTAAATCTCCAATAACACTTTGGCCTACTGCTTACCATACCAGAAACCCATCACAAGCAAGTTTCCAAGGATTTAGGCCTGCTCATAATTGTGTGTGATTGCATATATGATTTGCCTGCTGCTTGTAATTGCACAAATCAGAGCAATCCAACTTCGGGGAGGGGGAGGAGGGTGCAAATCTGTCTTGAAACAGAATATTCAATGTCATTTGATACCACTGATTGTTGCTTCCTTCTGGATTACCTGCAAGGATTGGGGGTTGATTGGAGGGTTCATTTAGTAGTGGACAATTGCAGTCAATAATTGTGGGTAAGCTTGAGCTGAAAAATATCTACATGAAGCATTGAAAAATGTCGATCATATAGACCACAAGTGTCAAACTTGCAGCATCACATTGGCGTCACGAGATGTTTTCCCCCTTCGCGGAACTGGGGTGGGCGTGGCCTGCACATCCAGCCCACAGGCCGTCAGTTTGACACCCCTGATATAGAGAGAGGTTTCATCGATATGTAGATAATATTCAGTTATATATCTATACTACCAGGGCCAAACAGGAGGTATGGTGGAAGTATTGACCCTGTGTTTGGAAGCTGTTATCTGCCTAGAGGACAGCAGGCTTATTGTCAGCCCTGGCAAAACAGATTATTCAGAAACCAGCTGATTCCAGGACAATACCAAATGTAACAATGGTCACTCATACACTTGTCACCTCACATCTCCGTTACTCTAATTTGTTTTACGTGCATCTGTCTTTAGAGACCATACAGAAATTTCAGCTAGTGCAAAATGTGGCTATCATCCTGATAAAGGGAACGGGGAACTATTATTCTAAGATAACACATATATTGGAGGAGTTGTATCTGTTTTGATCTCAACGGGGTCTGGCGTCCACCACATGAACGCGTGCACATGCATCCTACCTCTTGCGACACCTCTGTGAGCCTCTGCAACGCTCCAGCTGTTCAGCAGAGTGGCACGCAGGCGCTGTGCACTCCGTGCGCATGCACAAAAGCACCAAAGAGCTCAAATACAGGTGAGCTCAGCCGGGCGGGGGGGCCCTCCGGAGCACCGGAACGGTACCCGGTCCTCCGAGCAGGCACCGGTACACCTGTATCAGGGCGCACCACCTGCAACCCACCACTGGTGCACACCTGCCACTGACTCAGAACCATTCCCTCTGTACCACCACCCCCACCCCGGCTAGGCTGCCAAGCTGAAAAGGTTGGAGGCCGCTGCCCTAAGGCAATATTTGCTCTGTTACTGAACGAGTGGTCACAATTCAAGGACTACCTGTAGTCATCTTATGCCTTTAAAGCAAGTTTCTGAATGTAGGGTTGCGTGTTTGGAGATTCAAGATGTGTTGTTTGTGCCTGGTGTGAAGCCTAAAAGTTATTGGAAGAATCTGTGGAAGCACTGATTTTGGAGACTTTTATTTATTTATGGTTAAAGAGTAAACTACTAGATACGGTGCAGCGAAGGAAAAACAAAATGGAAGGTTAAAATATGCAATTGACCAGTTGCTCCACATTTATGCAATTTATTTTCTTCTCATGACTTTATACCTTCCTGAATACTGTTCCCAAAACTTGAAGTAACTGTATTCCTGAAATAACAACAATTTCCTGGGTGAAATTCTTGCTTACCACAAAACACTCAGCAAATTGTTATTTACATGGCAGGCTGATTAAGTCTCACCTCACTGCCAAAGTGAAATCATTTTATAATCCTGCAGATGTTCTTTTCTTTCTCCTTGCAGGTTGTATAAGGAGCTCTGGAGAAAGTCTATGATCGTTTGTTGTATATAGTTCAGTATTTTGCACTCTCTTAATTGTATTATAATAATATGACACTACATTGCTCCAATGTTCTATGTGCTAATGAGATAATTGCTGAAAGAGATCCTAAATTACAGATTATATTACAGTTTATAACCATATTGATGTATTTCAGTAAATTGTTCTTATCGTTTTAATTATAATTTTTAATTTCATCTAGTGTTTTACTGTTAACCCCTTAGAGCACTATTTTGTAATGGAAAGGATAGACAAAAATGCAATGGGATAATATATTAGACAAAGGTCATGTAATCCAAAAAACCATTGTATATTTCCAAGAGAAAAAGAATAAAAGGCCCTAGAGAACAATACAGTGGCTATTTTTAAAATCTAGTCTGGCATGAGAACTCCTGGGGGGAAAAAACCACATTATATGTATGCTGTGGCTCATATGAATTTGTCATTTCAGTAGATTGCAACACTTGTGGTTTATAGAGTTTCCAATTCGTTCTTTTATGTTTACAGATATATGTTTAGTTTTTACCTCATATCTACGTCTATTTTCAAAGGTTATTTTTAGGTCAAATCCTCTTAGTCTCTTATCTCTTATCCACAGCCACAATTGATGCATAATAAATGAAAATATTTTTCTTTTCTTTTTTTTTTTTAAAAAGAATTGTATTGGTTTTTAAACATTTATAGGGAAAGGTAAGAAAGGTACATAGAAAATTTTGGCAGCTCCCGTGGCGGTGGTATAAATCCCCCCCAATCTCACAATTTTTACAATGTTAAAAATAACGTATAAAAGATAAGCATAGACAGAATCTTATTTTACATTATGTCAGCCATATGTTCAATCATCTCTTTGTCACTTTCTAATATATTAACAATTACATGTATTTCAAATACATTTATTTTTGTGACCTGAACCTTTTCGATATTGCTCCCTCCTCCCTGTCCCCAGATGGAGCCACAGCCCCCCCCTCCTTCATATCTTGCACATTACTACCTTTTTCACCACCTCCCCTATTTTCGTCCTCTAGGAGAGAACTATGTTTTTTAATGAAGGCTTCTGCCTCCTCTACTGTGTTAATTCTAATTCTGTTTCCCTCCCAAAAAATCAACATTCCCTCTGGCAATAACCATCTAAACCAAACTCCTTTATTGTATAATTTATTTGATAAGGAGGAATACTTCCTCCTTTTTTCCCTTATTTTTTTTGGAATTTGCTTAATTTCTTTATCTTTATATTTTAATGGTCTCTCCCTTTGCCCCCCCCCCGAATATTTTTCAGGTTTCTGCAGTGGCTTCAAAAAGCACTCATGTTGATTCTGAGCTGGGTGAGGGATAGATTGTCATCCTGCAGTTCATTTTGCTGCCATAGTCACCCAGGGTGCAGCATCCTAACAAAACTGAATAGGGAATGGAAAGTGCTCTTCAGAGAATAGCAGGAATCTAAGTAAAAATCACTTATTCTCTTTCATTTAGGACCCTTTTATACTTCCATAAATTTATTTGGGATATTCGTGGCTGGATAGCTTACTCTTTTATGTTAGTTTTTGGATAATACAAACATATGCTGGATTCTAAAGGCAAATTACTTTTTTTTTCCTAATCAAAGAACATAAAAGGCAAGTGCTGGCTTTTTTTTTTAATGGTGGACTATTTGGGTTTCCATTCATTATAGCTACTGAAAGCTGGTGAGATATCAAGAAGGGATAAGAGTGCTGCACTGCCCTCATCTCAGTCTTGCCAGAGGTCATTTACAAATGCTATTGATGTTATCTCACTCCTATAGCCTGGTCTAAAATCCAATTAGAAGTGATCCAGTCAATCTGCTTCCTTTAGGGTTCTCTGGAGCTGTAAATCAAATCAGAAAAGGAAGTTGAAGACTGAACAAAACCTGACTAGTTACCCTGCAATGAATAAATCTGGGGGAATACAAGGGTTAACAGTGATCTGACTATGGCAGGAGATTTGTAATAATGTTGAGAGCCAGTTTGGTCCAGTGGTTAAGGCCCAAGCTAGAAACCAGGAAAGTGAGTTGTTGTGTTATCTTAGGCATGAAAGCTATCTAGATGGGACAGTCATTCTATGTCAGCCCAACTCAGCTCACAAGGTTATTGTTGTGAGAAAAATAGGAGGAGGAAGAAGGATTAGTATGTTTGCCATCTTGAGTTATTTATAAAAATAATAAATGCAGGATATAAATAAATATCCCACAACTCCAGATCATATTGCTAGAGAGGAAAAATAATGTGACACAGATGTGAGATGTTCCCCAAAGAAGTTGGATCTAGCTCATGATGGACAAACACTCCTGAACCAACTCAGAATCCTTACCTAGAAGGCATATTAAAACCCTCCAGGACAAGCTAACATTTTGACCATTTTGAAATTTAACCTTCAATAGGAAGGTCAATAGGACCATTTTGTTTCTTACATCTGCTGCCTAATATAGAGCCAATACTGATTATTTTCCCCATTCAGTCATTGTGGTCCTAAGTATGTTTCTAAATATGTTAAGCAGACCATGGGTCTTACTTTAAATTTAATAGTATACAGTATGTCATGGAATCACTGTGAACTGAGTAACATCTAATGTTGGACCCAATCTGTCAGTTTTTGATTACACAAAGATGTATATACTGTAGTTGCATATGAACTGGTTTATCTCCAATAGCTTCAGCTACCTTATAGATGTTCTCAGTCATCCAGGCTAAAACTAAAGAAGCTTCTTGGGTGAGAAGCAAAACATCTTCAAGAAAAAAAATAAAAGTCCACTTAGTTACCATTGGAAAAAGCACTTTTGGTTCACCTACCTTATTTTTCATTCTCCACACTTGATGTAATGCAGTATATGCTGTAGGACCATGGTGGCAAACCTATGGCACAAGTGCCACAGGTCGCACGTAGCATCCTCTCTGTGGGCACATGAGCCGTTGCCCCAGTTCAGCTCTGGAATGCATGCATACGCGCGTCCCGTTAGCCAGCTGGTCGTTGGGTCTCTGCCACGCATGCACGTGTGTGTGTGTGTGTGTGTGTGAGAGAGAGAGAGAGAGAGCCTCAAGTGCATGCACAGGGGCCATGCAGGGGGGCCTAGCGTGCATGCACAGGGTGTGTGTGCCATGCAGGGGGACCTAGCGTGCATTCCCAGGGGTGGGGTACATGCAGGGGCTGTATGCACATTTGCAGGGGGTGGGGCGCATGCAGTCAAGTGCATGCACAGGGGCCATGCAGGGGGGCCTAGCGTGCATGCACAGGGGGTGTGTGCCATGCAGGGGGACCTAGCGTGCATTCCCAGGGGTGGGGTACATGCAGGGGCTGTATGCACATTTGCAGGGGGTGGGGCGCATGCAGGGGGGCACACGTGCATTGCATTTTGGGGGTTTGGCCATACACGCACTTTGGACCCTCAGTTTGGAAAAGGTTAGCCATCACTGCTATAGGATATCATAGAACCATAAGGAAGTTGCAAAGGACAAGATAGGGGAATAAGAACACCAAATGATATCCAGTGTTAGACTCCTTCCCTCCTCCATTATTCTGTCATGAAAAGTACCATCTAGTGGGCAAGCTGGTTATTAGTGTTCATATGATGGTAACAATTTCAATATTTTCAGCACAGTTCATTTCATGTGTCAGAAAGGCAAGTGTAATACAGTTGATCTGACAAGATAGGTACCTTATTCTGGGTTGCCCTGTAAGTGTGCAACTGGCGTTTGTTTTTTGTTGTTCCCATTTTCCCTTGGAGGATGGTGACTTTCATCTATTTGTGACTAGTACTAAGTAACTCCTCTTATGTATTTAACAGCTCAGAGATATTTTTCAAAGTCCCCATAAATTTATGATCAAGAAGCAAGAGAGTAGTTCAGCTATATATAAGGATAACAGTTTCCTTGTAAATTGTATACATAAGAGTGCTTTTTGGCAGGGGGCTAGTGATATTTAGCCTTTTTGTTACTTTGGTCTTTGAAATTAAATATATACCAAACTTTATGGAATTTCAAAATATTTGTTTAAAACAGGCAGATTAACTGTTGCTAACATAGAACCTAATTGGCCATGGCAGTGGAAAAACAGATCTTTTTTTTCTTGCAAATACAATGTTTCTCCTTGTACTGAAAAAGGAATTAAAATTTGCTTTCATTTTAGGTGTGATAGTCGTCTATGACATTTGTAATTCTTAAAATGTTCCATATCTAAATATTAAGAATTTTATTTTAAACATTTGAAAAATACTCTAAATCTTAAGGCATTTTAAAGATCCCAGTTCAGTTTTCAGATATAACAACTCTATGCACATGGACTCAAATACCGATCATTTTCCGTCTGCCAATTGTTTTATCTGTGTGCATTTTGGATCCTCCTCAGATCTCCCCCACCCAAGTTTATATTATAGATATACAGCTAGGAAGCTGCCAAAGCTCATCCAGATCACACTGCTGCACAATCTAGCTTAGTATTGTCTGTAAGCAGCATAGTAATAAGATATGCCTTTTCCCCTATGTGTTTATATGATTTCTATAAGTACCCATTTTATACAATTGGCCCTGGGTAATTTACAACGAGATTAAAACAAACAGCCCCCCCAAACATAACCCTGCTGGTGCCCAAGGATAAATTGCTAACTTAGCAGTAACAATAGCAATAGCACTTAATCTTATAAATCACTTCATAGTGCTTCACAACACTCTCTAAGCAGTTTACAGAGTCAGCATATTGCCACCGACAATCTGGGTCCTCATTTTACTGACCTCAGAAGGATGGAAGACTGAGTTAGCTTTGAGCCAGATAGGATTGAACTCCTGGCAATGAGCTGAATTAGCCTGCAATACTGCATTCTAACCACCATCATGACTCTTGACTAACCATCAATAGTAGCAGAGCTTACCTTGATGATAGCAAAATTTCCATCCAAAACCCCAGTTTCTAGCTATCGCATTTGAAATGCAAGGTCAGCCTGTAATGAGACCACTTCAACTGCAATTTAATAATTGATGAGTGGGCCGACCTGGCATGTATTTGGGTTTGGAAAGGGGGATGGATGACCTTTTGGAGGTATGCAGAGGTTATATTCAGCCAGTTCTGACCCATTCTGGTGAACCGGTAGTGGAAATTTTGAGTAGTTTGGAGAACCAGCAAATACCACCACTGGCTGGCCCCGTCCTCATCTATTCGCTGCCTCCTGAGTCCCAGTTGATCAGCTGGGTCTTCTTTTGTTGCCCTGCACAGGAGAACGGAGCTGGAAAGCAGGTTAGTGGGAAGGGAATGGGAATTTTGCAGTAACCTTCCCCCAGGAGTGGGGAGGGAATGGAGATTTTGCAGTATCCCCTTGGAGTGGGAAGGGAATGGAGATTTTGCAGAATGGATATGGCTAGTTGGGTTCTAGGTATGGCAGTGATGGCTAATCTTTTTGTCATCCCATAATGCAATGTGCTTGTGACCTCCCCTGTATGCCCCTCCCCCCTTCCCATGTACACATGACCCCCTCCCCCCAACCAAGACTCTGGGATAGAAATGGAGATATAATGATAGTCAGCTGGGAATCCTTACACTTTCAGAGATGTTGTTTCATGAAGTCACCAGATATGAGACCCTCTTCATTAAATTGAGTCCTAGAGATCAGACGGGATTGTTGGTATTGTACCAGCCTCTCTGCTGCATGGCAGTCTCCCTGCCTGAGCTTGATTCTGTTTCTGGGCTAACAGTTGAGTTCTTATGGTCTTGGGGGGATTTCAGTTTGCTTTCTCTGGAAGTGGGGTTTGAATTGGCTCAGACATTCATGGTCACCATGACAACCATGAACCTAGCCAAGATTGTCCAGAGCTTGACTTGGGTTCCTCTCCAAGCAGTGGCTATGTGATTTGAAACTGAAGAGGCTCTCAGTGACTCTCTTGTCATGGTCAGATGAAATCCTGATTACCATGGAATTCTGCCACTGGAGGAAGGCTGGACTCACTAGATGGGTCCACCTGGCAACAGATGGACCCAGAGGGGTTTCAAAGGGAGCTGGGGATTGTTCCTGCTAGTTGGCTACATAGTCCAACTGAAGCCTTAAATGCTGCTTGGACTAGAAGGGCGGCCAGGATCCACAAGAGGATCCTGGCCGCCCTCTCTGCCTCTTGTGGATCCTGCCCCCCCCCCACTTCACAGAGTAGCTGAAGGAGATGAAAAGCAAATCAATCAATCAGAATAGAGCTGGAAGGGACCTTGGAGGTCTTCTAGTCCAACCCCCTGCTCAAGCAGAAGACAAGTGAGTCACTGCAGTCATTCAGTGAATCCTGCTTCTGCCATTGACTTCAGGAACCCTCTGGGTAGATCGCAAATTGAGATTGCGTGATCCCAGAATTAGATGCTGGTTTCCAGCATAAAACATCATTAATCACGGTCATGAGATTGCAGATGCTGCAAAAGGCTATAAATGTGGGCTGGTTGCTGAGAGGTCAAAATGCTGTCATTTTGCAGTCAGTTTGGAAGGCACAGTTACCAGAACTGTGAATCTAGTTGTAGCCTGGGGAGATTCATTGTAACTTTGAAAGATCGCCAAGTAAACTGGTCCTAGGTCGAGAACTGTCAGATGTTCCACAAAACCAAGGTCTCCTTTGTGTGGCTATTGTAGTAGCGTTGCTTAGTTTTATTTGGTTACAGCATCCTTTATTACTAATGGGCAGATATGAATAGAGTTTCTTTTCCAGCCTTATAATAGAGTGAAATATAGCAATAAAAATTCTCCTACTAGCCACTTGTGAGGGCACTGCTTATTTTGAATCTTTGGCAGTTAAACTACCTACAAAAAGGGAAATTGCTATTTCATTTGTATTGAAATATATTAATAGTTTCTGGCTAATGGTTAGATTAGAGTTAGCAATTTCTGATGAATTATACTAAATTGCCAGTTTTGAGTCAGTGTTGCTTAACATGGTTTTTAACCTCAGCTGGTTAATCTTTCTCTTTTTAAAAACGTGACAGTCGAGTTTGTTAGAAGTAACACGTAACAGCATGAATATTTCCTTGTTTTCTAATACCTGCTTGCTTGAAACACATCATTATACAGGTAGTCACTTGTATAATAGCATATTCACCAAACAGACAACAGATAATATGTGTCCTTAATTTCAACTCTGCATTTTGCTTAAAAAGTCAAATGTTACATTGGAAATATAAATGGCCAGATGAATTTTCATGTGTGGTGCTTTTGCACAATGGAGATTAATCTTGGATGGCTTACTTAGGTATTCAAATGAAAATATGTTATTTTTACATAATAGCTCCATTCTATTTTGTTCAGATCCTCTGTGTTCAGTTTGGGGCACCTCATTTTAGAAAAGATCAAACTGGAAGAACTTCTGAAATAGCAGTGCATATGATCTGGGGACTTGACGCTAACGCCTGAAAAACTGAAGGAACTGGGTATGTTTAACTCTTGGGATGGGGAGAGACATGGAAGTCTATGATAGTGTCCTTCAAATACTTGAAAGAATGTTACACTGAAAAAGACCAGGACCTTTTCTCTATTGTTCCATGGGGGTCAGTGGAGTGGGACACGCAGGATTTAAGTTACAAGAAAAAAAAAGATTCCAACTGAATGTTGGAAAAAAATAATTTTGACAGTGGAACCAATCCAACAGATACAATGGGCTCCAATTCACTGTATGTATTCAAGCAAGGATTAAACAGCCATCTGTCATGGATGCTTTAATTTGTTTCCTGCACTTTGTGTCCTAAATGGCCTCTTCCAATCCTGCAATTCTACGATCTGTGGAGTCACAAAGTCAAGTCATTGGATTTTTAATTACAAGTTCAGCCAAGGTCAGATGGTTTCTATTCAGTCTAGTAAAACAGATGTGGAAACTTGCTAAGAACCATATACCATGAGTGGCAGACTCTTAAGATTGTCTGAGTTGCACATGGTCAGAACTAGTAGTAGACATACAAAACCAAAACAGATCAAGAATCTGACCATTGTGTTGTCTGAAGACTGCAGGTAGTCCTCGACTTACAACCGCAACTGAGCCCAAAATTTCTGTTGCTAAGTAAAGCAGTTAAATAAGTTGTGCCCTTGTTTTATGACTTTTGATTACAGTTAAGTGAATTACTACAGTTGTTGAGTGAATCATGCAGTCATTAAACAAATCTGGCTCCTCCCATTGATTTTGCTTGAGAGAACTAAAGAAGCTTCTTTGATGAGAAGTAAAACATCTTCAAGGAAAAATACAGAAAGTTGCCCTATGAAAAAGCATCTTTGGCGTCTCTTTGTGAACTTTGAGGAGTTTTGGAGAATGAATATGGTACATAAGATTGAATAACAACTATCTTCAAAAATGGGAGAAAGAAGGGGTCCAGGCCAGAGATGGTATTCAGCAGGTTTTCCTGGGTGCTGCTTGGAGAGTCCAAGCATGGGTTAAATACAGCCAATCTGCCCAGGACTGAATTGAAACTTTTAGCAACTTTTAGCACCCCAACAGCCGGT
Organism: Natrix helvetica; assembly: GCF_964273705.1. Classification (NCBI taxonomy): domain Eukaryota; kingdom Metazoa; phylum Chordata; class Lepidosauria; order Squamata; family Natricidae; genus Natrix; species Natrix helvetica. Next base: position 286,429,964 of record NC_138552.1, on the reverse strand, counting down.
CATTCGTCCAGTGGAGGATCGGGGCCCCGATCTCTCCATTGAGATGCAGGATGTCATTGCTAGGGCCATTTCCCAAGGGATAGAGGCCAGCATGCTGCAGCGGGCCAAGCATCTGCGCAAGTCCCACCCACCCACGGCCCAGGTTCACTCTCAGGAAGCTTCTCATGCCCAGCAACCTCAGTCCCTCCACTCCTCACTGGCCAGCGAGGATTCAGATTGGGAGGAGAACATTATTTCGGGCCCAGAGCCTGAATTATCTGGGGATGAAGCTGTTCCTGACAAACCTGCATTCACTGGCTTGTTCAAACATGCTCACTTCAAGATTATTTTGAACAAGGCCAAAGCCTCTACCCATTTGGGTTCTAGCCCCACAGCTCAGGTGGCTCCCACTCCTGAGGACCTCAGTGAGGGACTCTTCGAGGAACAGGAACCAACACAGGAAATTGTGCCGGTTCCAAAATTGTTCTTCAATGTAGTACAGAAGCAATGGGCGCAACCAGGCACCTTGCCACCCCCAGTGGTAGCGACAGGAAGTTATACATGGTGGATGATTGTCTGGAGGACTTGCTGAAATAGCCTCCCTTGGACGCGTCAGTGGCGGCGCTCACTTCCTCCTCAGTGCTTTCCCCAAGCTACTGGAAGGGCTCAAAGCGGAGGACAAGAGAGCAGAGAACTCCTGCCACAAGACACATCAGGCGGTGGCTTGGGCTATTAAGACGTCCGCCTCTGCGTCCTTCCTCTCCAGAGCTGCTCTTCTCTGGTTTAGACAGCTACTCACCAAGCTCCCGGCTGGGGATATCAAATTGAGACAGGATGTCAAAAGATTATTGCGGCGACAGAGTATACTGCTGATGCCACCAATGTTCCCTCTAAGCTGCGTGGCTGCGCGGCCGTGCACGTAACAAGAAAACGCAACGCAGCAGTTTCCAACTGCCACGCAGTGTTTTTAAATGTCTTAAAATATGACTTAAAATATTGCTCCTCCCTTCCTCCTGTCTCTGCACCGAACTCTCTCCTCGAGCGAGTGAAGTCAAGGAAGACTCTGCCCAGAGACAGATGACGCTGCAGAAGGGAGAATTCCCATTGGTCCTCTGGGGCTTCGTCGGTTCCTGGGAAAACGTGATTCACTGGTTGTAGCCTGAATTTCTCTGCACATCCGTGTTTCTCAGGCATTGCGTCATCTGAAGGCCCGTTCTGGGCTTAGCAGCCTTTCTGCGATCCCTTCGTTTTGCGGAGAGAGGGAAGCAGCGTGGAGTTGGACTGCCTGAGCCAAAGGGGTCCACGGGATCTTGAGACTTGATTTTTGAGCAGTATCAATCCATTCCAGTCTTCCCCTTCCCTTTCTGTCCTTCTTCTATCTTCCTTTCCTTTTCCTTCCCTTTTTCCTTTTCTTTTTCCTTTCCTTTCTCTTTTCCTTTCCTTATTTCCTTTTCTCTTTTTTTCTTTTCCCTTCCCTTTCCCTCCCTTCTTCATCCTTTCCTTTCTTCTTTCTCATTTCCTTTCCTTTTTCCTTTCTTCTTTTCCATTTCTTTTCCTTTTTCCTTTCCTTTCTCTCTTCCTTTCCTTTCCTTATTTCTTTTTCCCTTCTTTTTTTCTTTTCCCTTCCCTTTCCCTCCCTTCTTCATCTTTTCCTTTTCTTCTCTCCCATTTCCTTTCCCTCCCCCTCCTTTCCCTTCCTTCCATCCTGGGGGTCTGAGGGAGAGAGAGGGGACCCTTTTCCTTCTTGCCCCCTCCCCAACGTCTGCTCTGATGGCAATTATGGCTAAAAAAATTTCAGGTGCTCAGGCATGAAAATGTGCCGCTGAAACACTATACTTTTCCGCACACACTGAAAAAAAATTAGAGGGAACATTGGACGCCATCCTGAACACTGCTAAGTTTGCGTCTAGATCCCCGGCCTCTAATGTTACCACCCGACGCCTTTTATGCTCAGACACTGGAACATGGATATGCGGTCCAAGTGGAAGCTTGCTTCTGCTCCGTTCAAGGGGGACAAGTTTTTTGCTGAGGCTCTAGATCCTGTTCTTATTGAAAATAAAGACAAGAAGAAGGTCGTGCCTTCGGTCACCAAGACGTCTGATCGTAAGGGTTCCCAGTTCTATAGGAGGCAGCACTTTCGGAACACGGAGCATGCCTCCAACTCCAGTTCCTTTCAACATCCCTTCTCCCAGAGCGTGGACAGGTCCCAGGACCGTCAGCCTTTTTGTGACAGGGGGCGCCAACAGTCCTGCTTTTGCCGGGGGTCTGGTTCCAGGCTCTTCAGACGACCTTCTTAAGTGACCACCAGCGGACGGCTCCTATCGGAGGGCGTCTTCAGCTGTTCTATACCCAATGGGAGCGGATCACATCGGACCAATGGGTCCTTCAAATGATACACATAGGTCTGACATTAGAGTTCCTCTCCCCCCTTCCTCGACACTTCATTTGGTGTCCAACCCCCTCTTGCCCGGTCAAGAAGGCTCTCATGGAACAGGAGATCCTTCATCTTAGGGACATCAGGGCCATAGAACCGGTTCCACCAGGTCAGGAAGGGACAGGGTTTTATTCCATACTCTTCCTTGTCCTAAAGAACTCCGGGGGGTGGAGGGGGGTCCTAGACTTAAAAAGGCTAAACCGTCACATAGCATACAGGAGGTTCAAGATGCAGTCCCTCCAATCGATCCTGGGCTGCATCAGGCCGGGAGATCTGCTAACATCTATACATCTCAAGGAGGCATACCTCCATGTCCCCATTCGCAAGGCTCTCTGCAGGTTCCTGATATTCTTTTACGCAAGTCACTACTACCAGTACAGGGCGCTGCTGTTTGGCCTGTCATCGGCCCCCCAGACTTTCACCAAAATCATAGCAGCAGCAGCGGCCTTCCTCACATCTCGTCCAGTGCGGCTTCATTGCTACCTGGATGACATCCTCATCCAGTCGTCGTCTCGTCATCAAGCGGCACAAGATTTGCAATACACGCTGCAAACCCTCCAGGATCACAGGTTTTCGATCAACAAAGAGAAAAGTCACCTAGAGCCGACCACCAGACTGCAGCACCTTGGCGCCAACATTGACACTATGAGGTGTCAGGTCTCCCTGTCTGCGGAACGGCTGGCAAGCATCAAGGAACGAGTTCTATGGGTGCAGCAGTCCTCTCATGCCATGATTGTGCAGTTGTCTCAGCTCTTGGGCAAAATGATATCATGCCTGTTCATTGTGCCTTGGGCGCGTCTTCATTTTTGGTGCCTCCAGTGGCACCTCCTGCCTTACCAAAGGGCCAACAAGAGCAATTCTCTGGCGTTGGTCCCGGTCTCACCGAGAGTACGTCAGTCCTTCAAGTGGTGGCTGTCTCCCGCTCTGGCAAGGGGTACATTCTTCAAGGAGCCGGACTGTCTCACCATCACGCCTGACGCCAGCCTCTCACCTCCACAACCAAATTGTGCAGGGCAGGTGGTTGACAGCCAAGGCATCACACAGCATCAATTGGCTGGAGTTGAGAGCAGTGAGACTCGCTCTCGTTCACTTCCACGACAGCATCCGGGGGCGTCATGTGATGATTCTTACGGACAATGTGGTGACCAAGGCACACATAAACCGCCAGGGGAGCACACGCTCTAAGTCCCTAATGGCAGAGGGCAAATGCCTGGGAAGGTGGGCAGAAAGGCACCTGTGCTCGATCCAGGTGGAACACATCTCTGGGGTAAACAGCATCCAAGCGGATTGGCTGAGCAGGGCCACGGTCGACCACTTGGAGTGGTGCCTGAATCCGGACCTGTTTCACCAACTGTCTCAGAGGTTCGGCCAGCCGCTAGTCAACCTATTCACTACCCCGGAGAACACACACCTTCCCAGATTCTTTGTCAGGTTTCAAACCCCGCAAGCCGAAGGGGTCAACGCTCTTCACTGTCCGTGGCCATCGGGACTGCTGTATGCATTTCTGCCATTGCCTCTTCTTCCCAGGGTGATTCGGAAGATCCTGTCGGAGGAAGCGGAGGTCCTACTAGTGGCTTCTTTGTGGCCCAGAAGGACCTGGTTCCCCGATCTGGTGAATCTCTCCGTCAGCCCTCTTTGGTGGATTCCCCAATATAAGGTCTCTCTCTGCCAGGGGGCGCTTCAACATCCGGAGCCCCAGTGGCTACAACTAGCCGTTTGGCACTTGAGAGGGACCTCCTGAGTCCCAGCTGATTGGAGGAAATACTACATTTACATGGCAGGAATCTACATGGATTTATCAAGAATAATTTATGCAAAATGATCTTGATCTTTCTTTTGGATAAAGCAACCAGTCTACTTGAATCTCTGATCTTTCTGTGCCTCCCTGCTAGCCATTTAAGTGATAAACAGAGCTCGGACAGAAGCTTATTGTGAGAACTGCTTGGGGGGTGATAACATTGTATTTGGACACTACAATTTTTGTGATGAGTAGAAAGCCCAGGGAACAAGACAGTGAAATACAGGTAAGAGTTGCTGGAATATCAGGGAATTAGGAGGTAGAAAAAAAATTAATTACAAACATTCTGATTAAAAGAAAAACTGCAGTTGCAATAGCAAAGAATAGAAAATGATGAATTTGACAGAAGTGGGGGAATAATTCACCAAACACAACTACAAAAGAAATCTGTGGGAAGGAAAAGAGACTGACTATAGTTGAGACAGGGAGGAAAATTACTGTATATTTAAATAAATATATTTAAGCTCTCTGTGAATAAATAGGATAATAGAAAAAAAGGCATGATATTAAGAAGTGGGAATAAGATGGATCTGGGGTATGATAACATCAGGACAAAAAGTTTACTTTTTAAGAGCTAAGCTTGATTTTTGTAACTATTCTATAAAGACTTTTCTTACGTAGGTAAAACAAATATGCTTGTTCTCCTGTTTCTGTATATACTATCCAAAAATGAACCCGTGACAGTGCAAATAAGAGTAAACTGAATCTTATTCACAATAAATGCAGGCTGCATGTTTAATAGGATCTGAATTGGATGTGAAGGCAATCTAGTGTGATATCTACGGTGTCACCTGATAGCCAGGGATGATTCTGTTAAACGGCCTGGTAGGTGGGTGGCCCCTCCCTCCACTCCCCATGTGTTTTCCCTACCAAAGCTGTGTACAGGATCTGGATTTGGCAGTGATTGACTAGGAAAGGGGTCTTTGAAATCCTGGTGCCTTGTGCAGCTGCTCTAAAAAGTGGAAAATCTTTATGGAGGGATTTGAAAATAGAACTGCTGGTATAACACACTAACAACAGTGACAGTAATAATAACATTCTACAAATCAGTTGGGTCTGAAGATGATTAAGTAAAGACATGAAAGAGGGGTATAAAAGCATGCATGTATGGCAAGGATAATTATACAATGAATTTTTTCCCTCTCATAATCTTTGAATTTGAGCTGATCCTTTATTCAAATCTAGTAAATAAATCAAGATTCCATTTCAACAAATATTTTTTCACCTATGGGGTTGGCTTCTGAATGTAAATAAACGTGCCACTTATATTTTTGCTTTTATTGCTTTCACTGTCAGTATTTAAGGTACAAACTCTGCTAGGAATGGGCTTAGTGCTCTTTGATCTTAATCTATAAAATGCTAATTGAAGATATATAAATAGTCATGTAACTTGAACTTCCACAGGACATTGTGTGTTCTGTCAGATTTATGAAACATCCGATGATGCAGCCAGTTGCCTACAAAAACTCGTACCAGAGTAAACCAATTAGCATTTCAAGTATCATGTTGCTTTTTTGTCCCCTGGGCTCTGCACAAATTAATTTTTCATGCACATACGTACTAAGCAAAGTCAAACATAATTGTCCTATTAATCCACATCCCCAAAAAGCCTGTAACAAGGATCTCGGTTCGATATGATTTGCTTCATAGAGTAGATTTTAATTCTTCCTTTTTTAAAACCCTGGTTTTGTTCAAATATGTTAGAATTATCTCTCTTAAGAACGACGCATTGGAACGTACAGTCAAAAGTAGCTGTTATCTTTACCAGCTGTAACTCATTAGCTCATACAGATGGGGGAGGGGGGGGCAGACAACAAGCTGAAGAGCACAACCAGCCTTTTCATCAGCAAAGAAAAGGAAAGCATTCCTGTGTAACAGTCTTCAGCACTTATCTCTGATTTCTGGTACTATTTGTGCTGAACTAAAGCAGCTGTTACCCCCAGTTAAGAGAGAACAAACTCAACATGCTGTGAAATTACCACACTGCCATTCACTTTCATTAGGGTACGATTGCTAGGAGCTAGCAAGGCTAGCCATTGTATGAATAATTAAGTGAAATTTTGCTTTCCGAGTGGTCTTTAATAGACAAATTTCAGGCCAATATTTTGATGTATTTCATCCACAGGTTGAAACGTTTTTATTTTTTGCTTTTATGCTTTTCCAAGCTGTAAAAAGACAAGATGGAACTGAAAAGAGTAACTTTTAAAGAAATAAATGTTTTATGTTAAGCAATGCTCAGTGATTGGCACATTATGAGTTGTTCTAACAGACTTTACAGATAAGGGTAAGTTTATGCACACTACGAAAATTTATTCTAGAAACTACTTATGTTCATTCTTCGATGACTGAGATATCAGATTATTTATGGTGGAATTTTTGAAGTTTTCAGGAACTATTACATTCTGTACAACACTTTAAATTAATGAAGAAATAGTTCTAATAATTTTGGGGAGGCTTTTGCTCAGTTTTTAGAGTAAAATATTCAAATGTTTATGTGCTACAGTAGTGTTTGCAGTCATACGGGTAGTCCTTGACCTAGGACTACAATTGAGCCCAAAATTTCCATTGCTAAGCAAAACAGCTGTGAAATGAGTTTTGCCCCCATTTTACGGGTTTTTTTTTGCCACAGTTGTTAAGTGAATCACTGCAGTTGTTAAGTTAGTAACACAAGAAGTGAATCTGGCTTCCCCTCTGACTTTGCTTGTCAGAAGGTCGCAAAAGGTGATCATATGACCCTGGGATACTGCAACTGTGATAAGTGTGAAAAATGGTCATAAGTTACCTTTTCAGTGCCATTGTAACTGAATGGTCACTAAATGAATGGTGGTAAGTCGAGGGCCACCTGTATTTTTGAAGTAATCCTGAGTACAGCCTGCAAATGAAGAATTTTAGTTAGAGAGTCTATATGGAAAGCAGTATGCTTGCTGATAAAAGCTTAACCTTATCCTTGTTTTGGAAATGATATTTTTGAAGAGGTACTACTTGTTTGTTTGTTTTTTCCTTCTTGGTTCCCGCTAGAACATGCATTATACATTAGGCCCAGGTTCAATCTCAGGAAGGATTCAGGTGAGATAGGGTTAAGAACAACCTCTGTTTGAAAGTTGGAACAACTACATTACTGGCAGCATTAAATGGTACTGTAACCTGATATCTTTTGTCATCACATGAAGGACCTTTACAAAGGTTTGGCAAAGAGGATAATTTTACATAATGGAAAGAAGATCATTCTTGTGATTTAAATAAATGGATCTAGAATGGGTGTCAAACTCGATTTCATTGAGGGCCGCATCAGGGTTGTGTTTGACCTCGGGGGGGGGGGGGGCACATTGATGTCACCCATGTCGGGCGTCTGTGGTGGTCCGAGTGCTCTGCTAGCGAAAACAGGCTCCCAATCTCCATTTTCTGGATGAATTGAGAATGTGGCATAACTAGATCACTGTAAGATCTAGATCACGGGTGTCAAACTTGCCACGTCTCGTTGCTGTCACATGATGTTTCTCGACATTTTCCCCATTCGCGGAGCTGGGGTGGGCGTGGCCTGCATGTGATGCATATGGCCCACGGGCCGCCAGCTTGACACCCCTGATCTAAATTTAATGGTAGGCTTTACAATCGATAAGATTAATTTTATATAGGGTCTTTCACATGGCTACTATCTGTGGTTTTATTGTATAGATTTTTCTGTTAGGGTTTTTTTTTATGCTCAGCTAATTTATGTATATAATTGATTTTTTTTCTTCATTCTATAAACATTATTTAATACAGACACTTTTCTATTTTTATAATTTTTAATTACTTGTGCATTTTAAAATAAATAATATTTTTTAAAGAATTGAGACCTGATAGACCAACAAATTAGCTTCAGTATGAGCTTCTTATTTTCTAGTAAAGATAGTCTGTTTCAATGTTCCATGACTATTTTATATCCATTTTTGGATAACAGGAGAGATCTGTTTATGTCATCAGATTAAGCAGCAGCATCTATTGTCATTTTCCTATGTTGACATTCTTAGATCATAAAATCTAACAATTTTTACTGCAGAGACGGCTGCAGTAATTTCACTCAGGAAATGCCATGATACATGAGATACGTGTCTTCCTATCCTGTTCCCCAATAATCCAAAGCTATGTACAGGTAGTCCTTGATTTACAACAAATTGCTTAATGACCACTACCACAGACCTCCCGAGGGCTACCTATGACCCACATTTGGAGAATAAAGAACAGTGTACACTGGAGGCAAAGAGCTTTACTAACACAGGACTGAAGGGCCTGAGTGTACAGAAATTCTGCAGCTGAATAACAGGAAAGTAGTGATAGATCCGAAGCACAGTTGGAATTCATTGAATGGAAACAATAAAAAGCAGTGAGACTCATTCAGCAGTTTTGTCTGGCTCTTAATAGGTGGATTTATTTAGGAAATGCTTTCATCTATCTTTTCTCTTTGTAAGGACGTAAGTTGCTTGAAATAAAATGTATGTTTATTCTTGTTTTCCTGTAGGTCAGTAACCGATCCACGAGATGGAAAGAGAGTTGCACTGAAAAAGATGCCCAACGTCTTCCAAAATCTGGTCTCTTGCAAAAGGGTCTTCCGTGAATTGAAGATGTTGTGTTTTTTTAAGCATGACAATGTGAGTGGTTCATATATTTTCATTGTATTTTTTGGCATTCTAACCAGAGAATGCCATACTATAAAATGTTACAAATATTCATAGGCATTAGAAATGCAGACAACAATTTCTGAGTAAATTACATCTGTTATCAGTGGAAAGAAAGCTTTTTTAGAACTATGGAGACATCTAAAATCTAAATCCAGTTGAATCTGCTTTCTATGTTGCAATACACCTGTTCACTTAAAATAAACAGTCAATGCCCCCAAGGAAATGTATAAAAACGACACATTATATCTGAGCTGATTTCTTTACTTTCTAGGACAGTAAAGAATCAAGTGTGCTTGCATGTTGCCCTAAGGCCTAAGCCATAGCTAGTGCATGAAAGAAATGAACCTCATGTGCTCCTCTTCCCTTCCTCTTCCCAAGCATGCCAGTGAATTTGGAAAGCTTTCAGTTCTGCTTCAAATTAACCACAATTTGTAATGTGTCTGGAGAGACTGTAATAAATAGTAAGTGAAGTTGGTTTCAAACAAGAGTCAAGCTGAGACAATAGATTGATTATAGATGTATGTGTGATTGGGTTTCATTTTATTCCTCTTTTAAGAGAGGGTGGTCCTACTGGCTCTTAAGCCTTTAGTTTACTTTATTGACATTGCACCTCATACAACGAAATTAAATACCATCTTCAGTGTACATTATAACTATAAAAATAAAACACAAACACACCTCCCTCACATTCTATACAATTGAATTGAAAGCCTGATATTACATTAATATTGCACTATACTGTAGAATTCAATATAGTTACTGCACTGGGATAGAAGCTGATTTTCAGCCTATTTGTCCTTGTTTTTATTGTCCTTTACTGTCTGCCAGATGGTAATAGTTCAAAAAAAGAAGTTCCCAGGATGAGATGGATCTTTAAGAATGCTTTGAACTTTCTTAAGGCAACAGGAGCTATAAAGCTCTTCCAAAGAGGAAGAGAGAAGGTGGCGATGTGTCCCCTCCTCAAGGGGGCCATCACTCAACTCCACTAATCTCAACAAGTTTCATCCGTCTCCAACCTTCCCTTTTTAGGGAAGGTTGTAGAGAAAATGGTCACATGGCAGCTTCAAAGGACATTGGATGAACTGAATTATCTGGATCTTTTCAATCTGGGTTCAGGCCAAAGTTTGGGACTGAAACAGCATTGTTCACATTCTTGGATGACCTCTATTGGGATGGGTTGGGGATAGGAAGCACAATGTTCTGCTGTTTTTCCTCTTTCCTCTGGAATCCGTTCCAGCCAGTGCTGATAAAGAGGACAGAGATCCAGCCCATGGCCCCTGCTTTGTGGGTTACTGCAAGGCTCATTTCTCTCTTCCTTTTAGTTTAACATCTACCTAGAGCCACTGAGTGAGATCTGACAATTTGGGGTGATTATCAATATGCTGTTGAAAAACTTTTTATATTTTGAAAAACAGCTTTACATTTCCACCCCGGGCTGCCTGAATGATAGTGTGGATGTCCTTGTGACCAGTCCTGTAAATGACCGTTGACTTACTTGAATGGTCATTCTCTAGGCGCTGCGGGAGTGTCCAAGCATGGGTTAACTTCAGCTTGCTGCCCAAGGACTGAGTACAAAGTTTGTGTAGCCACGCCACCTGCTCCCCTCAGAGGCTCAGTTTAAAAAATGAAGAATAAGTCCCAAAAGGAAGAAAACCATAAATGTTTCATGTCCTCAAAGTTGGTAACACACGTACCCGTGGGGGACCCCAGGGCGGGGTTGGACACTCCCGCAGCGCCTAGAGAATGACCATTCAGGTAAGCCAACGGTCATTCTCCTAGGCACTGCTTGGAGTGTCCAAGCATTGGACATACCCAAGATATGTAGTCCCAGGGTGGGAAGAAGAAGAGTTCAGGCCTGCGGGAGTCGTGATGACCAGTTGTAAGATTCTTCTTCCAAAGGAAGCCTCCGCAGATGCAGAGGCATCCAGTCTGTAGTTTCTCATGAAAGGAGATGGTGACGACCATGTTGCGGCCCTGCATATCTCCTCAATGGGCGCTTGCGTGGCCCACGCGGCCGAGGTCACGGCACTCCTAGTTGAGTGTGCTGTAATGCAAGGAGGAACCGGTCTAGCCTGTTGCTCATAGGCTACCTTGATACATGCCCGTATCCAGAGTCCTATGGTAGAAGATGAGACTTTCCTGCCAATGGAAACGGGCTGAAAGGACACAAAGAATGATTCCAACCTGCGAAAAGAAGTAGTTCTTTTCTTGTATATGCGCACAGCATGGCGAACATCAAGCTTATGCCACACGTGCTCCCTTGGATGTCTGGGTCGTCGACAAAAATCAGGAAGGATCATCTCTTGTGTCCTGTGGAAGACACTGTTGACTTTCAGCACAAACGCCGGGTCCAGTCTGAGAATGACACTGTCCAGATATACTTCGCAAAGGTTTTCTCTGACTGAAAGAGCGGCTAGCTGGGAAATCCTCCGGGCCGAGGTGACCGCTATAAGAAAGACCATTTTGAGAGACAAGTGACGCAAACCGATGGATCGAAGTGGTTTGAATGGAGCTGCGGTCAGAGTCTGTAGGACGACGGACAAATCCCAGGTTGGGTATCGGTGAATTGTAGGAGGACTGAGGTTGGCAGCCCTCTTGAGGAAACTACAAACCTGAGGATGTCTACTAAGGGGCAGAGATGAGTCTGTGGACAGAATGGTAGCCAAGGCTGCCATCTGCCAATGGAGTGTGTTGGGTGCGAGGCCCTTGTCCAAGCCCTCCTGGAGAAAATCCAGAAGTTGCAGAATAGTTGCAGAATAGTTGAGGAAGCGGCGACAATGTGATGAGACTGGCACCAAGTCGAAAAGGCAGACCTAGTTGCCTCATAAATTCTGATTGTGGAGGGCCGCCTAGATGGTATGGATGACTTTGTCTGAAAACCTGCTTAGCCTCAGGAGGACCTCCTCAAGTGCCAAACGGCTAGTTGCAGCCACTGAGGATCCGGATATTGAATGGCCCCTTGGCTGAGGGAGATCTGCTCCTGAGGTATGCGCCGGTGCTTGGTCACCGAGAGACTTACTAGGTCGGCGAACCAGGACCTCCTCGGCCAGTATGGTGCTACGAGCAACACTTCCGCTCCCTCCGACAAAATCTTCCTGATCACCAGGGGTATCAAGGGAAGAGGCGGAAAAGCATAAAGGAGGCCAGCAACATCGTAGAGCGTCTTATACCTTCCGTGCCGGGGCACTGAAACCTGGTGAAGAACCGAAGGAGATGCGTGTTGGCTGGGGTGGCGAACAGGTCGACCCTCGGAAGGCCAAACCTCTGCAACAGTTGACGGAATAGCGATGGATGGAGCCGCCATTCCGAGTTGTTGATGGTAGTCCTGCTCAGCCAGTTTGCGGCCACGTTGTTCTCCCCTGAGATGTGGTCCGCCCACAGCAATGTCAGGTGACGCTCTGCCCATTGGCCCAGTGTTTCCACCTCTGTCATCAGGGCTTGTGATCGAGTGCTGCCCTGGTGGTTTATATATCCCTTTGTGGGAATGTTGTTGTTCAGTATTAGGACATCGGGACCCCTGATGTCATGGTGAAAATGACGCAGAACAAGTCTAGTTGCCTGGAGCTCCAGACAATTTATGTTGTGGGCGATCTCTGCCTGCGACCATCTGCCCTGTATTATGTGAGTCTGGAGATGAGCGCCCCAATCGTATAGGCTAGCGTTCGTTGTTATGACCAGGTGCTCCGGCTCCCTGAGAAGGATTCCCTTAGCAGGGCCTCCGACTGCCACCGCTTGAGGGACCAAAGCATCTTTTGGGGGAGGCGAACTGTTCTCCTGGAGTTGCTGGCTTTGCATCTCTGGATCGGTAGGAGGAACCATTGGAGCTCCCGTGCATGCAGACGTGCCCAAGGAACCACTGCGATGCATGAGAATAGTTTTCCTAGCAACTGGGAGAGAGAGACAATGGACGCTGACCCGGTCGCTCGAATGCGTCTCACCAGAGATCTGATGCTCTCCACTCGCTCCTGTGTGAGAAAGACCTTGCAGCTCCTGGAGTCGATCACTGTGCCAAGATGCTGGATTCTGGATGTTGGAGTCAGGTGGCTCTTGTCGAGATTGAAAGAGAACCTGTGGCGCTGGAGAACATGGATGGTGATGTCGAGATCTCTCTGGGCCTACCCCCTGGACGATGAGTGAATGAGAATGTCATCCAGGTAGCATTCGAGGCACACCGGAAGAGATTGGAGATACGCTGCAATGGTGGCCAGGAGCTTGGTAAATGTCCTTGGGGCCGGCGAGAGGCCGAAGGGAAGGACCCTGTATTGATAGTGCTGCTTGGCAAACTGGAACCTCAGGAACTTGCGATGCGCTGGATGGATGGGAACATGCAGGTACGCCTCCTTCAAGTCGATGGAAGTTAGGAGGTCATCCTGCCTGATGTAACCCAGTATGGTTTGAAGTGACTGCATTTTGAAGCGCTTGTACGCTAGATGGATGTTGAGTTTCTTGAGGTCCAGTATTGCCCTTAACCCCCCCCTCCCCAAGGGCTTTGGGACCAGGAAGAGGATTGAGTAGAATCCCTTGCCCTCATGACACCTGGGACCTTCTTGATAGCCGCTATCTCCAGCAAATGTCCTATCTCCGCCCGCATTAGCTGGCGCTTGTAGACAGACTTGGGAATGGGGCAACGGACAAAGGTCCATGGAGGGATCGAGAGGAATTCCAGGGTCAATCCTTGACAGACAATATTCAGAATCCAAGCGTCCGTCGTAGTCCCCTCCCACTGAGCGGCATAGAGTTGGAGACGGCCGCCAATGGGAGGTGACTGTTGATGGTTACTTCGACTTCCGAAAGGAACGGTTAGAATATCCCCCTTGGAAGGACCTGCAGTTTCCCTGTTGCCTATTCTTGTCCCTGTAAGATGACCTGTCTTGTGCCTGATCCTGAGTGTGGGAGTATGACCAATTGAATCCCACAGAGGAGGCTGCGGGATCTGCGTTCCAAAAGGGCTGCCTACGGAAAAAGGAACCAGGACCCTTGCGGCCTGGTTTTTTGATGATCGCTGCTAGGATTTTACGTTTATCCTTGGATTCGATCAGGACTGAATCCAAGGCTCCCCTAAAAGCTTTCCCCCTTTAAAGGGAGCAGAAGCGAGCTTCCACTTCGCCTTCATGTCCGCCTACCAGTGACGGAGCCACAACAGACGGCGCGAGGTCATGTTGGAGGCGAGGCTCTGGATGAAAATTTTGTGGCACTAAGCGAGTATTAATGCTACAGAGTATTCGACTGCCGCTATAATTTTATTCACGTCCTGGTGTGGTTTGGTGTCGTATGCTGGTAGGCTAGACAGCAGCTTGCGAAGCCAAAAGAGCACTGCCCTGCTAAAGTAGGAAGAAGAAGAAGAAGATGCCCTCATGGACCATGCGGTGGCCAGGTGAGTTTTATGAGAGTTGAGACCTTCTAGAAGATCGGCTGGAAGTGCTGAATTGGAAGTTAAGGCCACAATGGGATCATCTACTTGAGGGAGCTTTAATAAATCCTCAGTGCTACTCCCATGGTATATAGCTTTTTATCTATCCCACTGGGATTGGCCATAGAACCCGGCTAGGCCTATTGGCGCTGGATAACATCCAGGAACAGCTGGGTAACTGGAACCAGATCCTGGGGAGGAGTGGACTCTTTGAAGAGTCCCGCACCCGGATCCTGGGGCCCAACTGCATCCTTATTGCCCTGTTCAGTGGAGGACTTGTCCGCCTGAGCTGGGAGACGCCAGGGTGTCGGAGACCCTGGCCTTGGTAAGGATAGCTCTAAACATTGAAGGCTTGAATAAACCTGGGAAGGCGGGCGTATCGGGGAGAGGATTTTCTCCCTCTGACAGATCAGGACCGTCCTGCTCGCCTTCCTCTGCCTCGGACATCTCACTAACTCCCAAAAGGGTTGGAGAGGAAGCTCTAGCTGGTGGGTTCTTAGTCCCAGCAGCGCGAGCCCTGTTTGAGTTGTTGACCTGTCTAGGTAAGTTGATCCCTAACTGTTGGATGCCATCCGCAACCCCCTGGGAAATCGCACGTGCGACTACCTCCTGCATTTCCCTAGACAGCTGAGGCCCTTGGTTCTCAGGAAAGCACAAGGCCCTGGGTCCGGTCTCAGGTGGAAGCAAGGATTCCTCCTCAATAATAAAGCAGGCCTCATTCATGGACTCCTCAGCTAGAGATGGACAGGGAGACCCAGGAGAAGCCCTAGAGGGATTGGGTGAAAAACAAAAGTTATCTTCCCCTGCCAGGGATGGGGACCTATCCCGCTGGGGAGTGGGAAGGACCTGCAATCTCCTCCATGGGTGGAGAGGAATCCCTTGCAGGCCGCTGGGCTGATTGAGCCCTTTGGAATTGTTTTTCAAGGACCCTTTGGCGTCTCTCAGCCATCTTCTCTGCAACCTTGGATGGCTTTTTGGGTTTGGGCTGCTTTCCCTTGGATGGGCCCCCAGCCCACTCACCCTTAGCAGCAGGATTGAGCCTGCTGCGCTTACTGGTGGTAAGTCCCGCCCGGGAATTGGTTTCAGCATCAGTAGAATTAGCCATGGTGTCAGGCACAGAGGCAGAACTGGCTTGCTGAGCCGGAGAGACGAGGCTTTACGACAGAAGAGGGGAGCTGAAGGCCCTCAGAAACAGTCAATGTCCCAAGTGGTGAAGCAAGGGCAGGACAAAATGGCACCAGTCAGAATATGTCCAGCAGATCCGCGGTAGATTTTAATACCAGGGGATGGCCAAGCAATAGCCAAAATCCCTGCAGCCGCCTAGTTGGAAGTCCTGGGGAGGGGGAGGCCTGCCTGGAGACCCGGAGCGAGGCAAGATGATTAGAATTCCTTCCGGCGGCGATCTGTGAAGGAACAGGCAGCAGCGGCTTCAAACGGCTCAGAAATAAAGCGCACGAACTTTTTTCCTATCCAAAATGGCTGCCGCATGCCTGGAGCAGCACCGGGGAATCTGTCGGCTATTCGGAAGGCTCAGGAGAGCCTCTGACTATAAAGAAGTCATCCGACAGTGTTTTAGGGGATCCCTAGCTGTCTACCTGCCCCCGAAGGTGTTGCTGCAATCGCAGCAGCGCGGAAGCCTGTTCCGCGCGTCAGAAGTCATAGACAGGCAATCCACACTTTTGATAGATGAGGAAACCTAACCTAACTATGCACAAAAATAATAAAGGCTACACTACGCTGACTTGGAGAGTCCAACTTGCTGCTCAAGGACTGGAACTCCTCAAAATCCGTCCTTTTAGGGCGGCTGAGTTTTTTAAACTGAGCCTCTGAGGGGAGCAAGAGGCGTGGCTACACAAACTTTGAACTCAGTCCTTGGGCAGCAAGCTGAAGTTAACCCATGCTTGGACACTCCAAGCAGCGCCTAGGAGAACCAGGGGTCTGGATGGGGCACAATGAGCTTAGGCGCAACCCAAGCAAGACCAATGGCTTTGAGTACTTGGGCCTTCCAGTACCAAGGTTCTTCTTCTTCTGATACTGGATGGAGGGAGACACTGCCTCAGATGGACCTGATGCAAACTCCAGGTGTCCCCTTGGATTCAGGAAAGCAGGTGGTAGCCATAGCTAAGAGGCCCTTTGCACATCTTCAGTTTGTGTGCCAGTTTGCACCCATTGCTGGACTGAGACTTTCTTCTCACTGTCATTCATACCTTCATAGCCTCCCATTTGGACTACTGCAATGTGGTCTACATGGGGCTGGTTTTGAGGAAGATTCAGATGGATGAATTATAAATGGTGTTGGCTATTCATCACATCTAATACTACTGATTGGGGGTTTCATTGGTTGCCAGTGTGTTTTCAGGTGCAATTCAAACTGTTGATTGTCAACTTTAAAGCCCTTCATGGTTTAAGACTGGGTTGTTTGAAGGTCCATGTTCTCCAAGTTGCTTCTACATATCCAACCCTTACCAGCAGGAAAGGAATGCTGGAGGTCCCATCAGCCAAAGAATGTTGGCTGGTGGGGACCCAGAGGCGTGCCTTCTCTGCCATAAAGCCTGCCCTCTGGAACATTCTCCCTCCAGAGATTAGGATGGACCCAATCCTGCTAATCTTTTAGAAGGCACTGAAGACCTGGCTGTGTGCTTGGGCTTAGGGTCCCGATTATGTGAAGGACTCCTTTTCTTGGTTACATTGATACTGTTGGGTTATAATATCACTTGACAGCTATTTGTGGTTCATTTCTTTTTTGCATTGTGTTTTAACTGTTTTAATTGTTTTTATGATTGTTCGCCACCAAGTCACTGGTTTGAGACAAGCAGCTATACAAGTTGATTAAATAAATACATAAAAATACTGAATTTGTTTTTGCTTAAAGTAATTATAGTAAAGACTACATTTCTGGATCCGGAGACTTTGGCAGGGTCAATTAATCAAACAAGACATCAGCCTTTATCTCCCAATGCACCTCATGCCAGGTAGAGCAATAATGTGGCTATTCATAATGCCAGATTATAGTTTAGCTTAATGACAAAACATAAATAGTATTAAGGGAAGCAAACAATAACGATGTAACTAAGAAAAGGTAAAAAAAAAGGGTGTGTGTGTATGTAATGTAGACATCATTTAATCATCTAAATTGGAGCAGGTTAAGAATCAAGCAGAGCCAGTACTTCAAGTAGTCCAGTATGAATATTTCCCAGGACACAAAGATGAAATTCAAGTTATTCATTCCAGAATCCACCAGCATAAAATAGTGATATTTTATAATCTAATCCCTTTCCCTTTTTTCCCTTTTGGCAAAATATTTGCAAGAATTTAAAAGTATGATCCTGTGCAAGTATTTCGTTTGAAAGCTAAGATTAAGTCTCTCTGAGGTGAACAGTAAAGAGTTGATATACCTCTAGTGTAGCTTTTCAGATTGTGAGCACTGGGACAGGAAGGCTAGTTCAGGTCTGACTTAAACTATAAACTCAAAAGAGGCCTAAGGGAAGCTTTATCCTGCAGCTTTAGCATTACAGACTGACTAATTCCAGCTCTATCTTAATTTTATAAGGACTAAGAATGTATGTGAATTTTTAATTCTTATTAATGGCAACATTTTCTGCAACAAATCCAAGAAAAAATAATTCCAAGTATAATGCGTTGTACTTTCTTTGTTTCTTTAAAGCCGATTCAGATTGTTTATTCAGTGAAATTTGGAGCAGAATTAAGACAGTTATGTCATGTGGTGTACAATTTTAAAAAATGGCACAACTCATTTTACTTTAATGCTGTTAATTTATAGTCATATTTTGGCTCCGGAAACATGATGTGCTGGTATGTTCTGGAGAATGTATAAACAGCTGATGAAAACAACAGTTTAATAGTAGCTATGCAAGCATTGTGAAGAATGAAAGGGGCAGCTTAAATGTGTATTTGTATTTGCAACCTTCCATCTCTGTCTCTGATTAGTAATGCTTTGAAACGATCAGATTCTAAACATTGCAGATGTAGGTCAGTTCTGATGTTTTCTTTGCCCGAGGATCATGCTTTGAAGTTGGTCTCAGAATAAAACCATGAAAAGAAAACAGGATGCTAGAAGTTATCTCGCCTTTACATTTAACAGCGATACAATTTTTTAAATTATGGTTCTAAAGTTATTACTATAAGCTTTGGCTTACTAGGATGCAAAATCCTAGTATGTTAAATGAACTCTGTTAGCAGCACAAAAGTTTTTCTTTAATTTAGAAAAAAATGAGGATATGCATGAACTACCCTTCTTTTCTCTTGTATGTAGAACTTGTTTGCATCAAAATACTTTTTTCTCTTTATGACAACCAGGACTATATACGTAATCCTCGAGATACAACAGATCATTTAGTGATCATTCAAAGTTACAACTGACCTCCTAAAAGCCATGTACGATCATGATTCGAAGATAAAATTTTTACAATAGTTAATCCGGTTATTCGCACTTACAAATGACCAAGCGGCTTCATAACTTTGCAGAGATGCTAAAGCACGCCCACCTATCTCTTCTCCCCCACTTCCTTGCCCTGCTGGGTCCTGGGAGAATGGGCCAGCTTTGCCCCACTGTTCCACCCCTCAAAATGCCTTGCTTACCTTCCAGAGATCTGCAGAATTCAGTATTACAGGCTGTTTTAAAACTGGGCCACATGGAGCAGCTATTTCCAAAATGACTTAGGCAAAGCAGCATTTCCCCTTCCTTTTGCATGGTCTCTTTAATTCAAAACAAGATAATGAGCCACAGTTTGTGTTTGGCAATTTCTATATTTCCTGGTTAAAAAAAAGTTTTAAAAGGAAGGGGGAGAAACAAGAGCAGTAAGATAAAGAACAGACAATGAAGGGTTAAGTGTTAAAAGGGTGATGCAGAGGGAGCTGCTTTGCCTTCTGACCTGACCTTTACCTGACCTGGAAGGCAAAGCTGCTCTTCCCACTCCCTCTGCATCACCCTTTTAACACTTAACTCTTAGTTCCTCAAATATTGGAACATCCAAGTCCTTCTTAGATATACCTAATTCCTGCAATCATTCATGTTTTAGGAACATATTAATTATATTAATGTTATATTCCTTAAATATTAATTAGTTATTAATATTGCATAATTTAATAATATCAAATACTTAACCATCAATTACACAATAATATAATTAATTATAACAATGAATAATTAATTATTAATATCAATTAATTAATATTAATTATATTAATATAATATTCCTTTAACACATTAAAGGAAACAGAATGTAAAAATAATAAATAACAACCCTAGTAAGAAGAGGGTGAATGCACTAGTGAATAGCATGGTGACTAGAAGAAGTATACAATTTGACTTTTTTGGTTTTAATTTGGCGATGAATATGTGTTTTGTATTTTGTTAAATAAATGCATTCTGCATTAGTTCTAAAAATGGTTTCTTAAAAGAAACAAATACAATTCCTTCTGGTCAAGTACTCTATCTTTTAATCTCTATACTTGTCTGTTGATTTTTGAAGAATAGGATTCTTGCCTCTCTATCAGTTGACACAGAAATTTAAAAATCAAGCAGGCTGAGAAACATGATTGGATCATGATGCTTGTATCATGTGTATTTTTAACAAATAAAAAATTACCATGTTCTTCCGGATGAGGAAGATTTGGGTGTTTTGTAAGAAATGCCAAGGTAATTCAATAATGTGTTATATGGCTATTTTGTGGTAAGAATCACCAAAGTATCCTAATATCGTTTTAAGAAACCAACTATGATATATTCTAAATAAGGAGAAATCTTTCTTTGTAAACTAGAACTAAAATAAAGCTAGTGGTTTTACTTGATTGGACTTTGATAAGGTTAGTGAATATTTAAGTGCAAGATTTAAAGTTCTGCTTTAGAATCAGAACAGATATTGGGAAAATACTTAAATGGACAAGTATTATTTGTGAATAGTTGTCAAGTGGCTAACCCTAAATAGCAAGAGCAGTAGCGGTTAGACATATATCGCTCCATAGTGCTTTACAGCCCTTTCTAAGGGGCTTACAGAGTCAGCATATTGCCCACAATAATCTGGGTTCTCATTAAACAACCTCAGAATGATGGAAAGTTGAGTCAACTTTGAGCAGGTCAGGATTGAACTCTAGATTGTAGGCAGAGTTAGCCTGCCATGCTGTATTCTAACCACTGTAACTCCACAGAATAGTAAGCCCAACATGCTCCTCCCCCAAATAAAATAGTAATATAGATAACTTTGAGTTAATACTGTAATTGATTGGCAATTACAATTGTAAGTCGTGACAGTCATAAAACAGATTATTACACAACTGGGCCTAATTTGTGAGTGTGAGTGTGTGTGAATGAAAACACACTCCAGAATTCATTACTCCTACTTTATTGTTATGCTTTCTCTCATTTTCTCTCCTTTCTTTGGCAATTTCATTTCTTTTTAAAACTAATCAGTCATGTGATCACTACTTTCATGGCAGCCATCACTTAATATGGAATCTATGTTCTGTTCTGGCAGCTGCTAACAAGTAAAAGCAGATCTTACAACTATCAATAAGAAAGCCTACCATAAATACATATAGTTTGTAGAAATAGCAACATTGTCAAAACCAACTATAAACTCCAGCTGGTGGAAAACCAGGTAGGTATAGGTGAAGCAACCCAATAAAACAGATCAATCATATACAAATTTAAATATAAAAGCTGCAGTGATTAAAGAAATAAGATACAGTGTCTTGAGAAATTAAACATATGTACTGCAGACACTGGTATCAAAACATACTTATTTCTTCCAGATAAAAAAAGGTTTTCTTTGTTGCATACATTTTCCTAATAAGGATTTCCTCCACTTTGCAGAGAGAGGTTAAGCCAGAACATCTGTTCTTCTTATTTATCACTTATTATTTAGTAATAAGTAGGATATTTTAATGTACATTTTGGCATGAGTGCCGAAAAGCAACTTGGTATTTTCCATGTGTTTTAGACTACTGTTTCCTTAACTATTCTTCCAGCTTGTAACTCACCAGAAAACTCCTTCGGTGAATTCCCTAGGAAAAAAATCATTACAATAGATTACAACCAGTCAATCTGAATCTCCTGATTAGGAAACTTCTTATTCCTTCTATCAAACCCAGCCATAAAAAAGAAAAAGATTTTGGATATTTCTTCCCCAAATCTAGAAATAATTTTTAAAAAGCTGTGCCAATGCTGAAACACAAGTTTTTTTAAAGCAATTATGTCAGATCTCTAAATATCAGCAAGTTATTATTGGGAAACAGGAATGCCTGAAAAATAAGGGAAAGCACCAATGAATCTAGAATTCCAAATGTAATCCAGAATTCCAAATATAATCAGTACAATTAGTTACTTATTACTACTTCAATATAATACAGGATTTCAGCAATATTCAGAGATGATTGCGAGAGGGACAGTTGGAATGACATGGCTAGGCAGGTCCTCTTTTTGAGCACTATCCTACCTTTACCAAATAAGGAGGATAACTGAAAACTCCCTGTTCCATTTTGACCAATCGGGCAAAATGTTTCATCTCTCATATACATAATTTAACCAGCAATTGGAGATTTCTTTAGCAGCTGACGCTATCTTCCTAATGACAGATTTTGATTAATTTTCACTAGTGCTGTAATATAAAAAGAGGCAGTTGAAATTTAAAAAAATTAAAAGTGGATGTATCTAATGTTTGATGTGCCACTCTTGTATCATACCAGTATTGTCCCAATACAGTATTCATGCTGCCTCGTGTTCTTTTTATATTGTAGCATTACAGTACAAATTAATCAAAAGGGATGCAAAACATCAGATTGCCTACTCATTGATCAGACTGTCAATTCTGGAGCTGATTTTGTTGACTAATGAGTTACAGATATTAATGCCAGCTGTGTTTCCCAGTGTGTCTCTGAGACCAATCAAAGGGGTGGTTCTAATTTTAAAATTCTTAAATCATGTTATTTCAAATTAACTTTAAGGACCATTATTCCTTGGCACCTATAATTTTTCAACACAGAAATGTCTAATGTCTAATGTCAAAATAATAGTTATGAGTAAAATAAGAGAGTTAAGAATGGTGAAATCCAAATGAAATACAATAGAAGGGGAAATAATATAAGGTGAGCGGTATCGATTGTAAATTGCTATTAGAAAGAACAGTAAGCTCCTGTTTGTATTGCATTGTGTAAATGTGTTGTACGTCTAAGTTTTGTCTGTGTGTGTGTATTTTACATGTTTGTTAATAAAATTGAAGAATTGAAAAAAATAAAAAATGTCTAATGTTATGGGTAGTTAAATGAATAAATTAATTAGGGCAATGAATGAATGAGGAATTTTACCTGAATTGTTCTGAGGGTTTATCTGAAACCTTCTTTGAAAGTTAACTATGTTTTTTCTTTGCTTCAGCAGTCTTGGTTCTTGTATATTCAACTGAGCATTTCATTTGAAAAAGTTTGTTTAATTGTTTATTATATTAGATAATACATTTGATAATGCATGATAACACATCTAATGTATTATAAAAAATAATACATTAGATAATATAATACACAACTAAATAAACATAGTGAAGTGTATGATGTGTGTGTGTGTGTGTGTGTGTGTGTGTGTGTGTGTGTTGGAATCTAAACATTGACCTTATAATATTAAATTCTTGAATCTGCTATGATAAAACATCAGCATTGCTCTTTCCTTTGGTGCGTTTCTGTCTCAGGTTTCCAAAGTTTACATTGCCCTTCCCACCATCAAAGATACAGTTGCAAACTGAAGATGTTTTTCCTTTGTTCATTCATTTCTTTCTGTAAAATGAGGCTTTGGTAATAAATCAGCTTCCATCTTATTTCCTAGGTACTCTCCGCTCTCGACATACTCCAGCCACCACACATCGACTACTTTGAAGAAATGTATCCTAAATGTTAAATAAATAATTTCATTGAGGTAGGTGTAATGAATTCTAGCTTATAAAACTGCCTGCAGATTTTCATCTTGATTTTTAGCATCTGTAAAGGTGATATAGAGGCCAGCTGTAATAGACCATCTAGAAAAACATTGTTATAAGAATAGGCTGCTAAAAGAAGGAATTGGAGGGATTGTATAGAAATTTATGATTATTGTTACAAGAATTGAATGTCAACCTACATAATGGGCAGGCTTCAGGATTTTCTCCCAGATTTATCTTTTAATCATGTAGAGAAAAGTATTTGGAAAATGACTGCAAGTTAATGCCTTACAATGTGCAAATGCTAATTCAGTAATTTGATGTACATGTGTTAATGGTGAAGAGGATTGTTACAGGAATATCTTGAAATGTACATTTGTGTTATTTGTTACGCTTAGTGATCCTGTTGTCTTCCAAGTAAGGAAGGCTGCCCTACAAAAGTAAATGTCTTTCAATGCCAGAATATAGTATTTATTTTTTTATTAAATAACACAGAGCATGAAGCTGCTACAGCCCTAGCCCTGGACTTTTGTCCAATGGAAATTTTGAAGGATCCTAAAAAAATAATAATGCTGTAAAATATTTAAAAACTGGAATTTTTGTAAGATTAGGATTCAATTTTCATTTATATAATACTAAATTTCTGAAATATGTTTCCATGTATTCTTATATATTCTTATGTATTCCCATCCTCATTGCAGAAAAGCCCTGTGCCCTTGCTTCCTTGTAAATTGCTGCTTTCTTTCTTAGGATAACCTTTGATGTAGATTAGAGATATGAGAAACAAACATTCTGTATCTGCGCTTTGCTTATATAAAACAAAAACAGCTGTCCTATAGTTTAAATCTCATTGCACTTAAATGAATATAGGAAAAAATTCTGCAGTAGGGAAGGGACAATTATGAGGGCTATGAGGATTGTCCCTCAAAAGTCATAAATGTGCCTTTAATAAACTAAAACATTTGAATTACAATATAATTGCAATGCAAAAGGTCCATATAACTAAATGACAGATCCAGATCTTGAAATATCCTAGATTGGGTAAACTTTACACGGCATTAGCTGATCAAAAGAAAAGAGGAATAGCATTATATGTTAAAGACACGATCCAGACTAAACTAATTTATCATGATGAGGAAGGGAGAATATTAATTGTAGAAATAATGTTAAACCAAAAAAAGGTGTCACTGGTTGTAATATATGCACCTAATGAAGGTCAGGAATTTTTTTTTATTATAGACTACATAGCATTATTCGAGAGATGGGAAATGAAAATGTCTGTTTAATGGGTGATTTCAATGCTATAGTTGACCAGAAATGGTACTATAAAAGTGGAAAGAAGAGAAAAGGAGCTAGGAGAATTTTGCCCAGGTCCTACTTACAGATACAATCAAGGTTTGCACAGTATAGAAAGAAGGAAGGTATTGCCAAATATTACATATTAGATAAACTTTTGATACAGACAGAAACAGGCTGATCAAAGTGTTGGATAGATTTTTGTTGGAATATAAGATACAGGAGGAACATGTCAAAGAAACTATGGTCGCCTGGATGAAAAATTTCGGTTATAATGTGGAATTGGCTAAGTGGGAAAAACTTTGGATACTTAATCAGAAACTAACAATGGCTACGGCATATAAAGAAAATCTTTATAAGACGTTCTACAGATGGCATCTCCCCCCAGCACGGCTCTCCAAAATGTTTAAAAATTTGGCCCCAAATGGTTGGAAGTGTAAAAAAACACCAGGCACTTTTTATCATATGTAGTGCAATGAGGCAAAAAAAAAAATTGGAAAATGATTCAATCAGGGTTAGAACAAATGGTGGGAGACCAAATCTTGTTTAAACCAGAAATTTTTCTCCTAGGTATAATACCGGAGGGGTTTAAGAAAGATACACTTTATCTAATTATACATGTACTAACTGCGGCACGCATAACGTATGCACAATATTGGAAAAAAGAAAATACACCATCAAAGCTAAATATAATCAGAAAAGTTGGTCTGTGCGGAAGCAGATAGGCTCACTCTTGAACTTAAAAATAAAGGGGAATCAGAATATTTTGAAGTCTGGAACAGATTTTATGATTGGTATAAGACAAGGTGACAAGACTGGAACAAACTGTATATATTGTGATTGGACAGAAGGATGCACAATATATTAAGTAGGCTAATAGTTAATGGTTGAGACTAGCTGTATATAATGTGAATGTATGGTCACTTCGACTTCACGGTACTGCTTTGTTTTAAATGTAAAAATAATAAATATATATATTTTAAAAAGTCATAAATGTGCCAGATAGAACAGTTTGAATGTCCTTTTAGTTCAGTGCTACATTTTACGTTGTTAAAGCATAGGAAATGTATTCTTGCATATATTTCTATATATAACAATTTTATACTGGTAGTCCCCAATTTACAAACGTTCATTTAATGAATGTTCAAAAAGTGGTGCAGTGGCCTAGAGGTAGAGCTCTCGCCTCACAATCAGGGGGGCTGTGAGTTCGATCCTAGATAGAGGTAGATATTTCTCTCTCTGGGCACTTTGAGAATATATCTGCTGAATATAATTCCACATTGGTGACAGGAAGGGCAACCAACCAGTAAACACCCAGCTCTATTCAGTTGCCCAGACTCCACCCCACAAGGGATTATGGAGTCATTAAAAGAAGATGATGATTTAGTGAATGTTCAAAGTTACAATAAAGTGACTTACGACTGTATTTCACACGTTTATTGCAACATCCCCATGGTCACATAATCAAAATTCAAATGCTTGGCATCTGGATCATATTTATGACAGTTGCAGTGTCCTGGGGTCATGCAACCTTCTGATAAGCAAAGACAGTGGGGAAGCCTTGTTCACTTAACAACCGTGTTACTAATTTATCAGCTGCAGTGCTTCACTTAAGAATTGTGGCAAGAAAGGCCGTAAAATGGACCAAAATTCACTTAACAGTCTCGCTTAGGTACAAAAATTTTGGAATCAATTGTGGTTTTAAGTCGAGGACTACCTATATATTGTTCATATTGTATAAACAATATGAAATTGTTTCCTCATGCCCATAGCTTCTACATTTCCAGTAATGTTATTTCTCTCCTCCTTTCATTCCCTGTACACCTTGTAAGAAATAACTATCTTTCATCTAGAAAGGTGGGTACACCGATTAGCTTTAGGGATTTCAGTTCTTCAAAATACTGCTGCTTTGGATTATGGATGGGATTATATGAATTCAGTTGGGTTCTAAACTTTCAAGAAAGGGTTTCCTCTTTTGTGGTTTTCCCCAATTTATACTCCTTTCCGCTTTTGAGTTGAAAGGATTGAGTAAAAAAGGCTCCACTGTAACATTAATGTCAAAATATTAATCTGATTTACAGTATATTCCATAAATATTCTCAAATTTAATAATTGAGTAACTGGACCATGGAGATCCATGTCCATCCTCAGTAATGGAAGCCCCCTGAGAGATTTTGGAACACCCATTCTGTTTTAGTCCCTTGTTATCTCAAGGATGATAGAAAAAAATGGAGGACAAAATGTCATGTATATTGTCTTGTGCTTCTGGGAAAAAAAATGTAAGTCAATGAGACAAGTGAAATATTAATTATTTTTAAACTGACCACAAGCAATTCACAACCAGCCATAGTTTGCTAAATTACAACTAACTATTTGATTCTTGTCTTAAAAGCTTTGAAGAGCTGTTGGCAGCATATAAATAGTATATAACATAAATGACTTACAGATATCTAGTTTTGAAGACTCTGCACTTTGATTCAATCTTCACTTCCTCTAGTTAAAGTGTGACTATTATTTCTTTTTATGCACTTTTCAGATCTTGGGGCAGACCATCCAACCAAGGACAGTAATTTAAATAAGATTTATTTTGTTCCTCTTAGGAAGTTTATCAGCTTAAAAATCTAAATGACAACAGCCAGCTTATTTTCATCCAGTTAATCTGCTGCTATATTTAGAGCTAATTTAAAATGTTAACATAGATGATTGCTGAAAAAAATGTTTAGAAAGTCTATGTGTCTTATTTGAGGAAAAACTAAGAGTAGACAAAAGAATTTTTAACCTGTTGTCATTTCCTTTTTTTCAGAAACACTTTGCTAAGATTCATTTTAGAGCAAAATAAATGTTTTGAAAAACGTTTCTAAAAATTTGAACACTCGGTGACAAAATGCCTCCTGGCTAGATTTGTGCTCCCTGTCTTTCTAGATTCTGGAGGGAAATTTAAAAAGAAAGAGGGGGGAGAGAATTATTCTCATTTTAATCTGAACTTTATTTACTTTTAAAGCAGTATGAACTCTGCAATTTCACTTCTCCCAATTATGTAGTACATATCTGCGCTGGAAAAGATGTATGCAAAAATAGATCAGGAAAAGAGACCCCTCTTCCTCCTAAAGCAGTGGTTCTCAACCTGTGGATTGGAACCCCTTTGGGGGGTCGAACGACCCTTTCACAGGGGTCGCCTAAGACCATCGGAAAACACATATTTTCGATGGTCTTAGGAACTGAGACACCAATTTTATGGTTGGGGGGTCACCACAACATGAGGAACCGTATTAAAGGGTCGCGGCATTGGGAAGGTTGAGAACCACTGTCCTAAAGTAAATTGTACAAGTGGGTGGTATGATAGCTCAGCCGTTAAAACACTGAGCTTGTCAGCTAGAAAGCTGACAGCCCGAATTTGTGACTTGAGCATTGTGTGGCACGGTGAACTGCTCTTCTCCCAGCTCTAGCAGTTCAAAAGCATGCAACTGTGAATAGATAAATAGGTACCACTTCAATGGGGAGGCAGCAGCACAATGTCATGCTCGGCACCTGATGGTGGAAATGTGTCCTCAAACAGCCTGGCTCATGGCCTTGAAACAGATAATCCCCGCCCCCTATAGTCGGCAACTACTATGGGAATAAAATCCACTTTCCTTTCCTTCTGTTTATTGCCATTTCTAAACATGATGTCCATATGTATAGTTTAATTACAATATAGCACACACATCCCAGCCTGAAAACTTCTAGTACATATAGTTGCTGAGCTATTTTGATCTCTTATCACTGTAATGTAGCTTCCTGTGATCCTATCTTGTCCAAAGAATGGTACCCTGTTTCCCCAAAAATAAGACCTCCCCGGATAATAATCCCAATTGGACTTTTGAGCACATATGCTAAAATAAGCCCTTCCCTGAAAATAAGCCCTTCCCAAAAATATTGCAACACAGCAGCAGCAATGAGTTGACCACGCTCACCGCCTCCTGCACCTCAAAAATAATATCTCCCTGAAAATAAGCCAAGTGCTTATTTGGGGGGTTAAAAGAAAGTAAGACCCTGTCTTATTTTCAGGGAAACATAGTAGAGATGTCACACTGAAAGAAACAACAACCACAAAGAGAGGCAGATGCCAGAATTTCCTATTAAAAGGAGTATGAAATGTCTTGTTTGTTGGATCCAATTGCTTTTTTATGTTGATGCTCTTCTCATAATTGTAGGTTTGCTTCTCAGGAGCTTTATAAAATTGTGTACAAGCTCCACAAAATGGCTATTCCCACTTAAATTTCTTCCTAAGGCAAACAAATAAAGCCGATGCTGTCACAAATGTTTGCCTGTATTGTATTGTATAAGGATTTTTTTTTTTAATGGAAGGAAAGAGGTAGCCAGCTGAAAATAATTTCAGAGAGACACTGACATTTTTATGACTTGTTGCTATTCATATCATTGAACTAAACTGACAGACAGAAAAAATCACTGCCATTGATGTAAAACTGCCCCCCCCCTCCATTAACCCTGCCAAATAGATCAAGGTAGAGAAAACAACCATCCAAAGTTAACCAGTGAACGCTTGTGACTGAGAGTACTGAAGGCTGGGCCTTCAACCTGATCTTAATCCCAAAGCTTTAACTCTGCACCACATTGGCTCTCAATCCCCAAAAGTGGAATTCAGTCATTTTCTTCTTTTACATTTAACAGGGCCTGGCAAGGTCTGTACAAGGTTCCCAAGTAACTAATTGAGGTGCCAATAAAACCTAGATTTTATTTTGTTTTGTTTTTACATATTCATCAAACTAAACTTAAATACATTTGATATGATTACTCTTTAGTTGTATGTCCCAAAGGTGCTTTTTCAGGAGTCAACTGGACTTCCCTTGTTTTTTTCTTTGAAGACGTTTCACTTCTCATCCAAGAGAGAAATGTCTTCAGAGAAAAAAGCAAGAAAGTCCTGTTGCCTCCTGAAAAAGCATCTTTGGGACAACCATGACCTGGATGACTGAGAATCTCTACAGATCTTTAGTTCTATTATGTTCTCCTGTTGTCATTTAGAAATAACAATTTGATAGCAACTTTTAGGAATCTCTTAAGGGCCACTACCAAGGCTTTTAGGGGCTTGAATATTGCTGTGGCTTCAGACTAGTTTAAATTATTTGGATTAAGTTGAAGATTGTTAACCTCTCAATTTGGAGTCAGTTTATACAGAATACTATTTTTATTGGCTGTATGCATACACTTGGGAAAAGGAAGTTGGGGATAAAGTTTGCTCATATACTTCTGAGTTAATATAGTATCAACTCAGAAGGGAGGGCTGGGTGTCATTGTAATTGTAAGTGCATCTGTGGAAAAGTGTGTTAATTAGCAGTATTAATCGTACTTTCACATACTCCCATAAAGTCATAAGACTATTTATGTGATCTTTCAGTACAGCCTCCGAGCTACCATTGAAAAATTGGTACAATCCTTGGCCTAGCAAAAGTTTTGCACCTGTTACAGAACTCATTTAAAGATCTGAGCTGTTCTTTGGGAAAATGCATGATATGAAGTGATACTTTGTGCTTTGATAATTCTGTTTTATAAAAGGAAATCAATTGGATAACACATGTTCTAATGATGAGCAGAGATATTCTCCCACTGAGGATTCCATGTAGCTTGTCTGATTCCTCAGTCAAGCCACATCAATATTCTTAAAATTGCCTGAATCGTATCATGTCTGAGTTCCACATAAATAGCACACATTTTCAGCACTGATATAGTTAAGTCCAGTAATAGTCCAATCACCAGGATAATACCATAATCCTGAGCTTTTTGCCTAGTGAGCAGTGCATTTACACTCAGATGTTTATGCAAGTTGCTTATGCTTATATGGCTTTTCTGGAATTATTTGTGTTTTGTAAAGATTGGAATGTTAAGGAATTGAGCTGGACAGCACAAGCTCATCCTGAAGTGAGTAACCAAAAGTCCAAGCCCAAATAGTAGTAGTATTCTTAGTAGAAATTATTATGTAGTGTGTACTTAACTTCTAAGGGCAGAACATGCAAAGGAATAAAATACAACACAACTAAAACAGCAACAGCAATAAAACAACATACAGGTAGTCCTCAACTTATGATGAGAAATTCAATTGTTAAGCAAGATGGTTGTTAAGTGATGCAGTTGTAAAGTGTGATGTCGTGTGGCCACCCTGTTTAGCAACAGCACTTCCAGTTGCTGTTATTAAGCAAATTCCACACAGTCATTATGCAGGCCATCACTCGGTTGCTATTTGGGCTCTTGTAACAACTTCCCCATTGACTGCTTGTTAAAAGCCAGAAGCAAATGTTGCAAACGGTGACCACATGATTGTAGAAACATTGCGATGGCCCGTCTTTGACGTCCGGTCCTACAGTCATTTTCACTCAGTATGTTCAAATAATTGCTGAACAAGTAGTACTTAAGCAAGGGCCACCTGTACAAATTTGAACAAAAGTGCAACAAGTGCACAGCTGATGGACTTCATAATGCCACAGTTGGCTAAAAAATATACAGAGGAATCTTTTATCTCCTTGACCATTCTTTAATTTTGCCTCTGTTTTCCTGATATATGTTCATTACGTACAAAAATTTAATCAATAAGGAAAAACGTTAACCATATTACAACTGAACTGAAACCCAAATAGAATAGAATAGAATAACAGAGTTGGAGGGTACCTTGAAGGTCTTCTAGTCCAGCCCCCTGCTTAGGCAGGAAACCCTACACTACTTCAAGCAAATGGTTATCCAACATCTTATTTAAAACTCCAGTGTTGGAGCATTCACAACTTCTGGAGGCAAGTCCTTCCACTGATTAATTGTTCTAATGGTCAGGAAGTTTCTCCTCAGTTCTAAGTTGCTTCTCTCCTTGATTAGTTTCTACCCATTGCTTCTTGTCCTGCCCTCAGGTGCTTTGGAGAATAGTTAGACGTAACCCAACTGAATATTTTGGAGTTTGTGTTGCTGTGAATCTGCATAAATAAATACATGTGCAGTGGGCAAAACAGAATTTTGAAAATCCAGCTACTTATTTGTAAACAAAAATGCTTCTCCCCCTCCCTCTGGGGAGAAACCGTAGCAGATATTTCTGAACTCTTCCCTTGCTGCAAAGGTAATTGTGAAACAATACTTACACTTGCACTTTTTGGTTTGCTTTGTCAGTGTGGCACAGCCCGTTGACTTCTATGGCCTTTGACTCAGCACAACTTAAAGGCCTGCTATTGTCCCCTGCTACGGTTGTTCTGAAGTAAATTGCTATTTCGTACTTCTAATTTTATGCAGCAATTTGCTAATTATTACTGTCAGTATTTTCTGCCCAGCAGGTGCTGTTTGGTTTGAAGGAATTGTAACCAGAGCAACCTCACATGCTCTCTTGCCATGATATGAATTGGAGTTAAGTGTTGAAAGGCAGGGCATCCACTGAAACCTGCTTTTTATTACATTGTTTAATTATACCTTTATTGTGGGTAAGATGAGGAGAGACCTCATCGCCATCTTTGACCTACCCAGATGCCAGCTGATTTAATATTCTGCTAGAGCTGTGGAGCTCCAAGAAAAGTCTGCTTTTGCTCTTGTTTCTAGGTCCTTGTTAAATTGTCCAGAGACAATAAAAAGATATTTGCTATTTACGCTAATAGCACCTCTGAGTCCTTCTGAAACACTTTTTTGTAAAGCACAGCAGACCCAGAGCAGTGCAGAGGCCATTCTAGGACCTTATTTCATTTAAGCTGCTTTAGTTGGCATGGCAACTAGTTGAGACATTTGGGAGTTATCTTGTTTGGGACTGAAGCCGGGGAGGATTTTGGTGGGAGAGCTAAACAAGTAAGTTTCACGTGCCATAGTGAAGGTACAGACCACTGTACTGCAATCCCTGTCCCAGAAGTAAATGTGGGAGACACAGACACTTTCATTCTTTCGATGCAAGTTGTAACCTTACAACCTTGTTGCAAACTTTATATAGTAAGGTTATATAACTTCTAACAAGGAGAGAAGCAACCTAAAACTAATGGTGAGAGCAATCAGCCAGTGGAACAGCTTGCCTTCAGAAGTTGTGGGTGCTTCATCATTGGAGGATTTCAAAAAGAGACTGGCCAACCATCTGTCAGAAATGGTATTGGGTCTGCTTGTGCAGGGGGTTGGACTAGAAGACCTCCAAGGTCCCTTCCAACTCTGTTATCCTATGTTCTAAGCGAAATGGAATAAAGAGGCTTGGGACTCTTGTCTGTTAGGCAGGCAGCAGCATAACTCTATGGAAAAAGAATATGATCAGGCCAAAATTGGCATTGGGGAAAAGTTAATAAAAGAAAGATCAAGTTTTTAAAATAAGTTGGACCCAGCTGCTCAAGCAGGAGACCCTATAACCATAATCGCGAACCTATGGCCCATGTGCCAGAGGTGGCATGTAGAGCCCTCTCTGTGGGCACGACCACCATCACTAAGCTGGTCTTCCAGGTTCTGTCGTGCACATGTGCACCAGCCAGCTGCTCTCTTCCGTGTTCCAGCATGCATGCACACATGTGCATGCGCTCCAGTTTTGGTATTCAGTGCCGAAAAGGTTAGCCATCACTGCCCTATACCATTACAGACAAGTGGCTTCCCAGTCTCTTCTTAAAAGCCTCCAGTGATGAAGCACCTACAACTTTTGAAGGCAAGCTATTCCACTGATTCATTGTTCTGGCAGGAAATTTCTCCTTAGTTCTAGGTTGCTTTTCTCCTTGATTAGTTTTCATCCATTGCTTTTTCTTCTGCCTTCAGGTACTTTGGAGAATAAGTTGACACCCCTCTTGTTTGTGATAGCCTCTCAAATATTGGAACACTGCTGTCTTGTCACCCCAGTCCTTCTTTTCATTAGAGTAGACATACCCAATTTCCTGCAACCATTCTTCGTATGTTTTAATTGTCTTTGCTGCTTTTTTCTGCACTCTTTCCAGACTCTCAAAATCTTTTTTTATTATACGGTGACCAAAACTGAGTTCGGTAGTCTTACCAAGCCTTTATAAAGCGGTACTAATACTCACATGGTCTTGATTCTACCCCTCTGTTAATGCAGCCTAGGATTGCGTTGGCTTTTTAAACTGCTGCCTCACATTGCTGGTTCATGTTTATGTGATTGTCTACTAAGTCTCCAAGATCCCTCTCACAGTTACTGTTATTGGGCCAAGTCTCACCTAATCTATACCTGCACATTTGATTTTTCTTGCCTAAGTATAAAACCTTACTTTTCTCTCTATTGAATTTCATTTTGTTAGATAGGGTCCTGTCAAGATCCATCTGGATCTTGAGCCTATCTTCTGAACTGTTGACACACACATATATACAGACGTTAACTTTACTGAAGATGCTATATACCTGTTTTATGGCCATTGGTAAAGTGGTTGAAAATATACTATTTCTCTTCACGCTTTCCTCATTTTGTTTACGTTGGATGAAAAATTTGTACTGATTGCAATGCAGGTAATTAAGAAGATTATCCTTTTTGCACATTTTTTTTAATTTAGTTAAAATACAAAATAAAGAAAAAAGAAGAAACAAACTAGCAACCATCAAACACTGATATTACAAGTATAAAAACAGACAATTAGGAGAAGCTAGCATCCTTGTTCCAAGAAGGGAGGTTCATAAGAGAAAACTAGGAAAGACTGAAGAACCTTGAAAAAAGAGATGTGATGGTTAAACACTTCAAGTATCTGAAAGAATATTAGATAGAAAAAAGTAAGAACCTATTCTCTAGTGTTCTAGAATATGGGTCAGTTTGAGTTGTTAGGAAAAGCTTGCTAATGAGCGGGAACAGTTCACCAGTGGAAGCAATTAGTAAGCAGGTGACAAATTTTCTATCACTGAAAGCAGAGATTAGACAACCATTTTGGGGACTGGTTGATTTGCATTCCTGCACTAAATGGGGAATTGAACCTGGGCCTGAACTGCTGCTTTAAGCTGTGATTCTAAATCTGAAGAATAGAATAGAATAGAATAGAATAGAATAGAATAGAATAGAATAGAATAGAATAGAATAGAATTCTTTATTGGCCAAGTGTGATTGGACACACAAGGAGTTTGTCTTTGGTGCATATGATCTCAGTGTACATAAAAAGACAAGATACATTGGGTACAACACTTAATGATAGTCATAGGGTACAAATAAGCAATCAGGAAACAATATCAGTATAAATTGTAAGGATACAAGCAACAAAGTTACAGTGATGCAGTCATAAGTGGAAGGAGATGGGTGAAAGGAACAATGAGAAGATTAATAGTAACACAGCCTTAGTGAATAGTTTGACAGTAGTGAGGGAATTATTTGTTTAGCAGAGTGATGGCGTTCAGGAAAAACTGTTCTTGTGTCTAGTTGTTCTGGTGTGCACTGCCCCATAGCATCGTTTTGAGGGTAGGAGTTGAAACTATGTCCAGGATGGGAGGGGTCTGTAAATATTTTCTCAGCCCTCTTTTTGACTTGTGCAGTGTACAGGTCCTCAATGGAAAGCAGGTTGGTAGTAATTGTTTTTTCTGCAGTTCTAATTATCTGCTTATGCTTTAAAAATAGATTTTCTACAAATTCATGAATTTTCTATCAGGCTTTGCCAAACCACTGAAGAAAATAAAGAGATCTTACAAAAACATAATGAAGGTCTCTACCAAATTCATAAGAAGGACATGTCCTCAACTCTTCTTTCCAATAACATTGTTAAGACTGTCTATGGAGATTCTCAGTCATGCCGGTCATGTTTGTCCCAAGGGTGCTTTTTAAGAGGCAACTTTCTGGGTTTTCTTTGAAGATGTTTCACTTCTCATCCAAGAAGCTTCTTCGGCTTTTTCAGAGCTGAAGAAGCTTCTTGGATGAGAAGCAAAATGTCAAAAAACAAACAAAGCAGAAAGTCCACTTGCCTCTTGAAAAGGCACCTTTGGGACAATAAGAGCCTCGGTGGCGCACTGGTTAGAGTGCAGTACTGCAGGCTACTTCTGCTTACTGCCGGCTGCCTGCACTTTGGCAGATCAATTCTCACCAGCCTCAAGGTTGAATCAGCCTCCCATCCTTCCGAGGTGGGTAAAATGATCACTCAGATTGTTGGGGGCAAGAGGCTGACTCTCTAAACCGCTTAGAGAGAGCTGTAAAGCACTGTGAAGTGGTATATAAATCTAAGCACTATTGCTAATATTAAGAGGTTTTGCCTGTAATCCTGGGGGCGCACCTTGCTATCACAACTTGGCCCACACCATTGGTAGGACATTGCTAGCTTTGTACAATAATCTTTCGAGTGCAGCTCTTTGGACCGTAATGAGAAAAATCCACAAACAACAATGCCTCAGGAGTTTTCCATCCAGTTGAATGTAGAAAGAGGATAAAATTCTGCTCCTGGGTGGGTGGGGAGGAATGAAAAAGTAACCCAAGCTGTAGTTTGAAATGGAAAATGTATCTATTTACAGATAGTCCTCGACTTAACAACCACAAATGAAACCTGTTTTGCCACCTGTGTACCATTTGTGTCAAAGCTGTGGAGCCATTAGACTCATATGTGCGCATACTTCTGAAACCACCATCCCAATGAAGGATTGATGTGATCAATCATGTAGAAGACCGCATATTACTCCTTCTGCCTTAAATCTCAGTTGTGATTGTTGTTTCTCTCTGCTATTTCTAGAACAAATAGAATTAAAACACTGGAATATACACGTCAGTTTACCCTTCACTGTAAATATATCTGTACAAGCCACCTACAAAGAGATCTGAGAAGCAGAAAGGAATAAATAAAATATACAGAGAGTATAACAAATTGTTAGCTGCCCAGAATCACAGTTGTGAGATGTGTGGCTGATTATATAA
Organism: Natrix helvetica; assembly: GCF_964273705.1. Taxonomy (NCBI): domain Eukaryota; kingdom Metazoa; phylum Chordata; class Lepidosauria; order Squamata; family Natricidae; genus Natrix; species Natrix helvetica. The sequence continues at coordinate 286,393,665 of NC_138552.1, read as the reverse complement.
GTAGATTTAAAGGGAAAAAAAAGACTAATGGCTTTTCAAACAGACACAGACACAAATTCTTCTATCTTTAACTGGGTGAAACAGTACATTATAGGGCAATACGTTTTCAACTACCTGCATCAACTGGGCTAACTTAAAGAATGCCAGGACCCATTGCTCCCAAGGGAATGAAATGTGGGGAAGTTCTGACTGCTTCAGCGCTGCCACAGTCAGCTATGGTTATCATTTTCAATGTTCCCTGACAGCTTTTTGCATGTCCACGGGACTTCCAGGAAGTAGGAGGAAAGAAAAGGCAGGAAAAGAAAGGAGGAAGGCGGGAGGATAGAAGGAGCAAAGAGTGGTAGTGACGGGAGGGAATAAAAAGAGAGGAAGGAAGGAAGGAAGCTTTCTGATGCTCATTGCCCACTTCCTACAAGAAAACTCAGTGGGGGAAGCCAACAAGAAGTCAGAAATCATTCCCACTCCCACTGAATTATTTTTGCCTACCTGTGGTCATTCTGTTTCTCTATTTAGGTAAGGAAATCGCTTTGAAATGATGATCCAACAGGTCACAGATTATGTGAGAGAGAATTTATTGTTCGAATCAATATTTTCTGTTTCCTAAATAAAATCAGTTTTGTTGTACGCTGTATGTTTTAAAAAGGTAAAATTATAATTCCTAAAAGATGGCAAAAATTGGATTTTTTTTTTAGCCTCTTCTCCCCTGCATTCTATTCCAGAATTAATGTAAAGATGCTATCATCATCTGCGCCATCTTTGTATGTCTGGTCCCGTCTCCTGATCCAACTCCATTTATGTTGTGTTTGCAACTCTAATTCTGTATTTTTTTTCCTTTAAGCTTAAAATTATTTTCTTCACTACTGCTTCTTCCTAAAATCTCCCAGTGCTGAAAGCACAGCTTGATACTTGAAAATCAAGATACACTGGTTTTGCTTCAGGCTGTGTGTCTTCCCAGACAGTTGTCAACAACCAAGATCAAACATCAGAGGATCTTGCTTGGCAATTGCCTGGATGCAGGAGGTGGAGCCCAGTTCAACATATTGATCTCCTGTTCAGTTATATTGAAAGATTTTATGGGAGACGGTAGAAAATTGTGTAATCATCTAAGCAGTTATAACTCAAGTGAACAGATAGGAGCAATTGCTCTTTCCCAAGGCGCCTGTTTAACTTGCATTCCTGTCTTAATGTTGCATATGAGCAGTAGGCAGTTTCCCTGGTATGATTTCGATTTCCTGTCAGTCCAGTTCTATCACTGGCACTTTTTGTCTTGTTTCTCGTGTAAAATTACCAACCTGAAAAAAAATGAGTGATGTCACGGGCCCAGGGTAGGGGCGGTGGGGTAGCGATAATCATCCGGGAAGATTTGACTCCGAGAGAATTCACTGTGTCGCAGACATCCGGTTGTGAGTCTCTGGGCGTGAAATGGGGCCCAGGGAGACAGTTGGGTCTGTTGATAGTATACCTGGCTCCCCGCCATACATCAACGGCCCTGCCCGGACTCCTCGAGCTGATCGCGGAGATGGCGGTTGAGACCCCCAAGCTACTAGTGATGGGGGACTTCAACCTGCCGTCAACGGGAGAGGCATCCGAGGTAGCCCGGGAATTCATGGCTTCCATGACAGCCATGGATCTGACTCAAGTAGTTCAGGACCCCACACACGAAAGAGGCCACATACTGGATCTTGTGTTTGTCTCCGACCAGTGGACGAGTGATCTGGGTATAGGGAATTTAGTCATCACACCCCTGTCATGGTCAGATCACTCACTTCTCCAACTGGACTTCCCTGGCGCTACTCCCCGCCGCGGGGAGGCGGAACCAGATTGTCCCAGATGGTTCCGCCCCAGGCGTCTGATGGAACCAGATAGGTTCCAGACAGAGCTTGGGCCACCTCCTGCAGACCTGTCCCGCTCCCGGGCAGAGGACCTGGTGGCCGCGTGGAATAGTGCGACCGCCGGAGCCTTGGACCGGGTTGCGCCTTTGCGGCCTCTCCGATGGCAACGATCGACCCGGGCCCCCTGGTTTAATGGGGAGCTAAGGGCGATGAAACGCCATAGGAGACGCCTAGAGAGCAAGTGGAGATCCTCCCGCTCCGAATCCGATCGAACACAGGTAAGAGCCTACTTAAGGACCTACCTTGTGGCAATAAGGGTGGCCAAGCGTCAGTATTGTGCCACCCTTATAGCGTCCGCAGAGAACCGCCCTGCCGCCCTGTTTCGGGTGACCCGCTCCATGCTGTCGCAGGGACAGCGGGATCCCCCGTTGCAGGGCAGGGCAGAGGAGTTTGGGGAATACCTGCAGGATAAAATTGATCGGATCCGGAGGGAGTGGACCCACCTCAGTGTTCCAGAGGGGGCGTCCGAGGCTAGTCTTGAGATTCCACGCTGGGAGGAGTTTGACCCTGTTGTCACCGAAGATTTGGACAGGTTGCGTGGGCGACTGCGAGCCACCACATGTTTATTGGACCCGTGTCCCTCCTGGTTGGTACTGGCTTCCTGGGAGGGTACACGAGGCTGGCTACTGGGGCTGGTGAACGCTTCGCTGGGTGAGGGCCTTTTACCAACCGCCTTGAAAGAGGCGGTGGTGAGACCCCTGCTCAAGAAGCCTTCCCTGGACCCAGAGGAGCTAGCAAATTATCGTCCTGTCTCCAACCTTTTCTAGCGAAGGTTGTTGAGAGTGTGGTGGCTCAACAGTTCCCGCATCACCTGGAGGAAGATGATTATCTAGACCCGCGCCAGTCCGGCTTCCGGCCCGGTCACAGTACTGAGACGGCCTTGGTCGCGTTGGTGGATGTTCTCTGGAGGGCAAAGGATGGGGGTTGTTCCTCCATCCTTGTCCTATTAGATCTCTCGGCGGCTTTCGATACCATCGACCATGGTATCCTATTGCGCCGTCTGGAGGGGTTGGGGATCGGAGGCACCGTATTGCGGTGGTTCTGCTCCTACCTCTCTGGCCGGACGCAATGTGTGTTGGCAGGGGAGCAGAGGTCGACCCTGAGGCCCCTTACTTGTGGGGTCCCTCAGGGGTCGATCCTCTCACCTCTCCTGTTCAACACATATATGAAACCGCTGGGCGAGATCATCCGTGGTTTTGGGGTGGGATACCACCTGTACGCTGATGATACCCAGCTGTACATTTCCACCCCAAACCACCCCAACGAGGCCGTCGAAGGGATGTCCCGTTGTCTGGAAGCCGTGCGGGTCTGGATGGGTGACAACAGGCTCAGGCTCAACCCCTCCAAGACAGAGTGGCTGTGGCTCCCGGCTCCCCGATACAACCAGCACATTCCATCGCTGGCCATCGGGGATGAACAATTAGCCCCGGTGGAACGGGCACGCAATTTGGGCGTCCTCCTTGATGCCCGGCTGACTATAGAAGATCATGTGGCAGCCATGGCGAGGGGGACGTTCCACCAGGTTCGCCTGGTGCGCCAATTGCGTCGCCTTTTGGACCGGGGGGCCCTGCGCACAGTCACTCACGCGCTGGTGACGTCTCATCTGGACTACTGTAATGCTCTCTACATGGGGCTCCCCTTGAGGTGCACCCGGAGACTGCAGTTCGTCCAGAATGCAGCCGCGCGGGTAATCATGGGGAGATCGAGGTTCTCCCATATAACACCTCTCCTGCGCGAGCTGCACTGGCTTCCTGTGGCCTACCGGGTGCGCTTCAAGGTGTTAGTCACCATCTTTAAAGCGCTCCATGGCATAGGGCCTAGTTATCTGCGGGATCGTGTCCTGCCCCATACATCCCTGCGGCCCATTCGCTCACACAGAGAGGGCCTTCTCCGGGTGCCGTCCTCTAGAGACTGTCAGAGGGCGGTGCCCAGGAGTAGGTCCTTCTCTGTAGCGGGTCCCACCCTTTGGAACGACCTCCCCCCAGACATCAGGACAACAACCGATCTCCGCTCCTTCCACAGTAAACTGAAGACCCACCTGTTTCGGCTAGCCGGCCTGGCATAATCTCGACAACTGTTCCACCCCTTGGTTAATTTTAATTGTCAATGTTAGCTTTTAAACTTTTATTCTTATTGGGGTTTTAACTTCTCTGATTATTGTATTTATTTTTACCTCCTTCTTTGTAGTCCTTAGACCGTTGCTTGTGTACATCGCCCCGAGTCCCTGTGGGGAGAGGGGGCGACTAATAAGTCTGATAAAATAAATAAATAATAAATAAATGTGTAACTGAAAAGAAAGATTTACTGCCTCAAGCACAAAGGTATTTTTAAAAATGGTTTAGAGGTAAACAGCAAGAGCCTTAGGGTTAAAATAATTCTTAGCAAACTGTCCATATCATTTCTACGAATTAAAGGATATGAGAAAGAGCTGCTGTGCGAAGTTTCTTGCATCTTGCAGGAACTGAAATGATCTGATCCACTTTCTGTCTTGTATTTTCCTTAATGAATACAATTAAAGATATGTTGTTACAGAACTGATGCAGAGTGATCTCCATAAGATTATCGTTTCTCCTCAGCCACTCAGCTCAGATCACGTCAAAGTTTTTCTTTACCAGATTTTAAGAGGTAATTTACTTTAATTTTTTTAATGTGAAGCAAATATATTGGAACCCCACTGCAATATGTAAAATGTATTTCCCCACTGCTGTCCATGTAATATAAACATTCTTGTAGAAGCCAATTTGTGGGACTTCCAATGAAATAGGTTTTTTTTTGGCATCGTTATAGAAGGAGAATCATATGGTCTTTAAGCAAATCCAACTTCCTCATTGACTTTGCTTGTCAGAAGTCAACTGGGAAGGTTGAAAATGATGATCACATGACCCCAGGATGCTGCAGCTATTGTAAATATGGGCCAGTTACTAAGTGCCTGGATTTTGATCACACGAGGGAGGGGATGCTGTAAAACTCATAAATGCAAGAACCAGTCGTGAGTCATTTTTTTCAGTGCCATTGTAACTTTGAACGGTCGCTAAAGGAATTATTGTAAGTTGAGGACCACCTGCATTGAAACAGCAGGAAGAGGGGAGCCGTATAAATTAAAATAAGTAAAGCTTTCCCTGCAAGTAAGCACTTTTTAACAAACATTTACACCTGCAAAGTAATTTGTTTAGTCATACTGTATTGCTTTTCTAACGTTAATTCAGTCCCTATGAATAATGTGAATTCAATTTCAAATTGGGAAAAAAATGTATACATAACAGAATAAAAGAGTTGGAAAAGACCTTGGAGGTCTTCTAGTCCAACTCCTGCTGAAGCAGAAGATCCTATACCATTTTAGACAAATGGCTGTCCAGTCACTTTTTAAAAGCATCCATGATGGAGGCAAGCCATTCCGCTGGTTAATTGTCCTCACTGTTAGGAAGTTTCTCCTTAATTCCAGGTTGCTTCTCTCCTTGATTAGTTTCCAACCATTGTTTCTTGTCCTGAAGGCAAGCCATTCCACTGGGGTTTATTGTTCTCACTTTCAGGAAATTTCTCCTTAGTTCTAGGTTGCTTCTCTCTTGATTAGCAATAATATATATGCTTCTTTAGCATGGAAAGGTTTTTTTTAATCCAAATATTATTTTCTTACAAAGTTGAACATTAACCGGAGTCTCCCTCATCTTAATCTTAACATATTCCTTCTTGAACAGTGTGATATGATGAAATAGCTAAAGTATTGGACCTTAAGTCCACCTTCATCTGCTGAAGTTCATTAAGTGACCTATAACCATGCCTCTTCCCAGTGTTGCTCTGTATGGATCCCATTTGCGAAGTTTTTACAATGAAGCTTATCAGCAGATAAAGCAAAACAAGATTATTTTTTCTTTGTTCATTGGCCAGCTTCTTTCAAAGCCTGATGCTGATTTGGGCTGAGTGGGAGGGACTGGCCAAAGGTCACCCTTGTGCCTAAAGAAGGACTAAAACCTTAAGTCTCCCCACTCCTACTACAATATCTTAGCTTAGTGTCTTAATCATGGCAATATTAAGACATGTGGACTTCTTCTCCCAGAATTCCCCAGCCAGCATGGTGTCTGGAGAATTCTGGGAATTGAAGTCTACATGTCTTGATGTTGCCAAGATTGAGAGATAAAGCCTTAACTACTAAATAATGCTGGCTGCCTTCTGGGTCTGATTGATTATGTGCCATCAAGTCAGTGTTGACTCTTTGCAACCCAAGAGGTAAAATTTCTCTAGGACCCTAGAGAGGGTATAAAAGACCCAATACTTTAGCTTCCAATATGTCAGTTTTTGCAATCACAGACTTGATGCCACAGCTTGTTCTGATTTTGAACTTTTGTTATGCTTTGCTTTTTTTCTAGGCCTGAAATACTTACATTCAGCTGGTATTTTGCATCGAGACATTAAACCAGGGAATCTTCTTGTGAACAGCAACTGTGTTCTTAAGGTATTCTTGTACTATCTGTATAAAATAGATAGCCTTTCGGAGTCTGTGCTGAAACTCATTTGGGTGAAGACTTGCTTTTGCAATCTGTATAACCCTGATATATTTACTGCGTTTCCCCCAAAATAAGACAGGATCTTACTTTCTTTTGACCCCCGAAATAAGCACTTGGCCTTATTTTTGGGGAGGTCTTATTATTTTTGAGGTGCAGGAGGCAGCGAGTGTGGTCACCTCATGGCTGCTGCTGTGTTGCAATATTTTCAGGGAGGGCTTATTTTTGGGGGAGTGCTTATTTTAGCACATGCCTTATTATCCAGGGAGGTCTTATTTTCGGGGAAACAGGGTAGTAAAAAACTGTTTACTTTGCATTTCTCTTAAATAGCCATAAATATTTTTGTATAGTTTTATTAGTTTTTAAAAAGATTAACAACATATACAAACTAATATAGAGTGAGGGGGGGAAGAAATCAGAGGGAAAGCTAGATGGAAAAGAAGTAAAAGAAAAATAGAACAGAAAGAAAAAAGATGCAAGCAAGTAGTTTCTGATTTTCTTCACAGCAGCTGTAAATATAATTATAAATTGACCTCTTATTCTATGGTTATAACCTAGCTCTCTTCTTTCTATAATCTATTCTAATCATTAAAACCATAAATCATGAAACAACCATAAATATTAATGAGTTTGTACTGGTGAAGAGCTGTCCCTGTTTTAAAAATAGGATTTCATTGAATGCATTATTGGCAGTCTGATTACAACACTGAGAAGTGTTATTAACCACTCACTTGCCATATTTGTCAGCTATGATTGGCATAAATAATTTTACTTGGGCTGAGTAAATAGCAGAGGGAGAATTATATTTCTCCTCATCTCCTCCCTATAATAAATGTAAACAAAACACACTGTGCTTAAATGCCAGAGATGTTCCCTCGTTGTAAATAAATACTCTCCAACTGAAGCCAATGAGTTTTCTTTCCTGTTAACTGAGTAGCTTAGAATTGTGGTGTTGGCAGAGTTTGGTCTCTTTGCTACTTTAGGGAAAAAAATGAGTGTTTACTCCAGCTTAAAGCATGATACGATTATTTTAATCCCTTCGTATTGCTACTTCTGAGAACATTGACTACTATACAGTAGTTTGCTGCTACATGTGGCTAAGGACTCACTGTTAGAAACAGCAAACTGGATTGTACTTTAGGAGCACTTATGATTGAATCCCATTAGATAGAAAATAAATCCGCATCTTAAAAACAATGAGAACTAGATTAGAATTCATTTTCATGATGCACAGAACTAATTTTCTCTCTGGAGAGATTTACAGCTCTTTTGTATAGAGGAACATAATCTCACCTAAGCCTCACCTGCTCTTCTAAGTGGGTACAGCCCAGATACAGGTAGACTTTATCTGCTTGCGATAACTAAGCCTTGAAAGATCAGCACTGAGGAAATCCTAGGTAGAGCATTTCCTGATGTTAACTCATCTTCCCGCCATCCACCCTAAACATAGCCATGTACAAAAAGTAGTGGTGAGATCAAGTGAGTGATACACTTGCCGTGCTAGCATGCATCGACATTCATAAATGATCTGGACTTGTGTGTGAGTGTGCCTTCCACTGCATTGTTTCTATTCCCATAACAGTGAGAGGATTATAATTACAGTTGTTACAAGCTACATGAAACGTCTGTATTTGCACATGCCTGGTTCACATATGTAGGATAGGATAGGATAACAGAGTTGGAAGGGACCTTGGAGGTCTTCTAGTCCAACCCCCTGCCTAGACAGGAAACCCTGTACCGTTTGAGACAAACGGATATCCAACATCTTCTTAAAAACTTCCAGTGTTGGGGCATTCACAACTTCTGGAGGCAAGTGGTTCTACTGATTAATTGTTCTAACTGTCAGGAAATTTCTCCTCAGTTCTCAGTTGCTTCTCTGCTTGGTTAGTTTCCACCCATTGCTTCTTGTCCTGCCCCCAGGTGCTTTGGAAAATAGCTTGACTCCCTCTTCTTTTTTGGCAGCCCCTGAGATATCGGAACACTGCTACCATATCACCCCATATCCTACTTTTCATTGAACTAGACATACCCAGTTCCTGCAACCGTTCTTCATATATTTTAGCCTCCAGTCCCCTAATGTGTCCATACCCTGCTTCTTACAAGCTATTATTAAGATGAAGAATCAGTTTGGTGTAGTGGTTAAGGCATCAGGCTACAAACTGGGAGACTGGGAATTCCAGTCTTAGTACAAAGCCAACTGGGTGACCATGGGCCACTCTCTCTCAGCCCCAGGAGGCAGGCAATGGAAAACCACTTCTGAAATCTCGCCAAGAAAATTTCAGGGACTTCTTCAGGCTGTCTCTGGTGTCAGAGTCAACACTAATTTGTGGGTACCCAAAAAAGAGAGAAAAATGACTAGGATGATATATCAGAATTCTCCTCCCCACCTTCACTGTTTATAACATTATCAAATCTTTACTTTTTCAGATCTGTGATTTTGGCCTAGCCAGGGTGGAAGAATTAGATGAATCTCGTCATATGACTCAGGAAGTTGTTACTCAGTATTATCGGGCTCCGGAAATCCTGATGGGAAGCCGTCACTACAGCCACGCTATCGACATCTGGTCTATAGGCTGTATATTTGCCGAACTGTTGGGGCGAAGAATATTGTTTCAAGCTCAAAGCCCCATTCAGCAGGTATAAAGGTGCTTTGCTTTTAATGCAATAGAACTGGCCACGTACTCCCTCCTAAAGGGTTGGATTGCAGCTGCCAACATGCCCAGTCCTCATTCAGCATATGAATGAGGACTGGGGGGACATTAGAATAAGAAAAAGTACTTCCATATTTGATTATTTTAAGGGTGGCTGCTTGCTGTTTGATATGTGTATGGGTGCGCACATGTGCGCACACAATCTTTACCTTTTATACTAAGAAATTGTGGTTAACCATTAACGACCTGATGATTTAAATGAATATGTTTCATTACTATTTTAGCCATATGACCATAAGATGCTTCCCTTACTTTTTTTTCCATTAGATTTTCTGGGGGACCCCACTTCTTGTCCAGGAATAACAAAGTTGCATTTGCTTATCTGATTAATTCCCGTGCAACCCTGTGAGGTAGATTGTCATTGTTCTGGGGTGACAGATGGGGAATGGAGGTTGAGTTAAAAGCCCACTCAAGTCCGCCCATCTCGTCCAGGAATTGCGAGGACAAATGTGGGTGGTTTATCTTTAGCATGTTGAAAATGCTTCTTTTACAAATATGGATTAGCTAGAAAAGTGAGATGCTATTCTGAAATCTTTTGCAAAATATTTAAGTTGGGTGGATAAATAGCAAAGTTGCAACAGCTTTAGCTGCTGTTCTTTACATTAGCTTTTTTCACCCCAAGTATTTATTTATTATTACTCATTAAACAAATTTATATAGCCACTCAACTCACACATAGGCGACATACCTACAGTAATCAGTGATCTCTACATTGAGGGTGAAGTTGCAAACCATTTTTCATTGTTACAAAATAAATTGTAATCTAGTCTAACTGAGAATGAGACCGCTTTTGTCTTGTCTTGTAAGATTAAGAGTGGAAAATTGGTATAGCTGGGCATGGATGTAAAGGGTTTGTGACTACGTGTCAGTTGATTAAGTTGCTGTAAAGAAATCTTCCTTTTCAGATTTGTCAGATTCTCCAACTATTCTGACTGGGGATTCTGACAATCAGACAGCAGCATACCAGGGCTCTGTATAAACAGATTTCAGCTACAGGATTTGATTTTTATGTTTTGAGGAAGATTCCTGGGTTTAGTTGCATGCTATTCTCATGTGTGGTTCTCTTAACATGATTGTCGTTTCACAGTCTATGTTTCATCTTTACACGCACATCCAAAAAAGGCCATTGTGAGGCAGATGATTTCTGTTTTATGTATGAAATTTGAGGCCAAGGGATTTTGTAAAGGCTATTCCAATTAACAACATATAGCAACTGAATCAAAGCTCGATGCCTGACAACTGATCTTTTGTCTCCAGTTTTTTTGTTATATTTTGCTAGGAATGGCATGTCCATGTCAGCTTTATTTATCCTAATGATCTTAAATTGATCGACATATGTTCCGGTGTGGCCTGTCCACATTAAATTTCTTGGAAATACAGTTCATTGAAAGGACCAGGGATTTGAATTTACAATTGTCAGGATTCTCCAGGCATTTAGAATAAGTAAACAAGGTTGCCCGCCAATTAAGTACGGGTAGTCCTCGACTTACAACAGTTCATTTAGTGACCATTCAAAGTTACAAAGGCACTGAAAAAAGTGACTTCGGAGCATTTTTCACACTTAATGACCTTTGTAACAACCACATGTTCATGTGATCAAAATTCAGATGCTTGGCAACTGACTCATATTTATGACGGTTGCAGTGTCCTGGGCTCATGTGATCACCTTTTGCGACCTTTTGATAAGCAATGGGGAAGCCAGACTCACTTAACAACTATATTACTAACTTATCAACTGCAGTTGTTCACCTAACAACTGTGGCAAAGAAGGTGGTAAAATGGGGTAGAACTCGCTTAACAAATGTCTCCCTTAAGAACAAAATCTTTGGGCTCAGTTGTGGTCATAAGTCAAGGACTGCCTGTAGTTTTTAGAGGCTGAAATCCTGTCTTCTAAGCGAGAGGCAAGTGGTTATTAGAGAGAAGATGCATGTAGTCCTCACTTAGTGACCATCTGAAATCACAACAGTTCCCCCCCAAAAGGTACTTTTGACCTGGATTTGAAGTCCAGATGTCCACCCTCACCCCCATCTCATTTGGGGCATTTGGCAACAAGCCTACATTTATAGCTTTTGGCAGCATCCCAAGGTCACGTGACCACGATTGATGGTGGCTTTTTTTTTGCTAGAAACCAGTGTTTACTTTTGGGCTTGGGCAAAAAAACGATGGCTTCGCTTCATGACTGCAGCATTCATTTAATGGCCGCATTTGCTTTATTACTACCACAAAATAATGTCATAAAATCGGATCAGTCACATAATGACCTGCTTAACGACCGGCATGACTTTTGACCATCATTTGGGCCCGGTTACACTTGTAAGTCAAGGACGACCCGTATTATTCTATGCTGATGCCCAAACTACAGAGTTTTCTCAGCAGACGCATTTGTATACCTTTATTTATTTATTATTTATATGGGGGTTTATATAGCTGCCCACTCGGGATGCAATTTTAAGCAGCTAACAGAAGGTTGAAAACCTAAAAGGTAAATAGAAATGCATAAAAACACATCCCACACCAGAGACAGCTCACTTGTAAAGGTTGATGTGCTGTCCTGACTCAGAGCCTGGGGGGAAATGGACCTTCAGGGTCTCTTTGAGGAGATGCTGTTGCATAGGACGGTCACCATGACACCGAAGATGAATCTCCTAGGTTCCATTGGATGACACTGCTTGGGATCTGATGCATGCCAGTCATGGTTTTGCTGGATAAGGAGAGATGGGCCTACAAATATTTTGGAGCTGAGCCGTGAAGGGCTTTGAAGGTGACACTTAGCCTCTTAAATTGCACTTGGAAGTCAGTTGGTCACTACGGTTCGAAAGTGTATACTAGTCTTGCTTCTGCATTCTGGACTAGAATTGTCTTAAGGGCAACATCAAATGTGAAGTTCGTTGTGATCTTTTGAGTTTTTAATAATAATAAAAATTATTTGTTTGTCTACAGCTTTTACTGTTAGCTTTGTGGTTTCATTGCATTGTTGCTTCTGTATAAAAAGATGTATTACTTAGGTCAGAAGCTATTACAGGTAGTCTTCGATGTACAACTATTTGTTCAGTGACTGTTTGAAATTAAAACAGCACTGAAAAAAGTGACTTACGACCGTTTTTCATATTTATGACCATTGCCGCATCCCCCTGGTTACATGATCAAAATTCGCATGCTTGGCAATTGGCTCATATTTATGGCAGTTTGCAATATCCCAGGTGTCATGGGATCACCTGTTGAGACTTTCTGACAAGCAAACTCAGTGGGGAAGCCAGATTCATTGAACAACTCCAGTGTTTCACTTAACAACCGTGATAAGAAAGGTTGTAAAATGGGACAAAACTTACTTAACAACTGTCTTGCTTAGCAACAGAAATGTTGGGCTCAACTGTGGTTGTAAGTGGATGCCTACCTGTATATAAATGGTACACACGCATGGACACTTGCCCAGTTTCAAAGAATAGCTAAACGTAGTGAGGAAACAGACAGGGTAGTCATACTATGGTGTTGGCAGAGGTTATCTCCCTATAAAATAAAATTGGAGCGCTGGTTTCTTTTTCCCATTTCTACAGTTGGATTTGATCACAGATCTTTTGGGAACACCGTCACTGGAAGCAATGAGGACAGCTTGTGAAGGCGCCAAGGCTCACATACTCAGGGGTCCTCATAAACAGGTAGAGTGATTATGTTCCAATTTGGTCATGCAAAGCCTCTTAGTTATGTGATGACAACTTTTAATTTTCAATCTAAGACAGTGTTGGTGAACCTTTTTGGCACTGAGTGCTGAAATGGGAATGTGCGCATGCCCGCGCGGGAGCACCAGAAACCAGAAGAGCAGTTCCCAAGCGCACATGAGCATGCCAGGAAGCTAAACTTCCAGTTTCCGGCGTGCACATGTGCACCGGTCATCTGGTCTTTCTGTTTCTGGCACATATGCATGCATGAAGACCAGCTGGCCAGCGCACATGCATGCTCCAGAAACCAGAAGCTCAGCTTCCCGGCACGTGCACCAGGGAGTTGTTCTTCCAGTTTCTAGTGGTCTTGCATGCGCAAAGACCAGCTGACCGACACATGTGTGCATCAGAACTCGGAAGAGCCACTTCCAACACACATGCCACAGGTTCGCCATCACGGATCTAAGAGCAATACCAGATTGGGGATTTATACTGGGACAGTTGTAAAACAATGTATCTCAGCTATGCAGAACTGATAGTTAATATGTCATGCTCTCTGTTTTTTGTGGAAGTTAAAATTTTGTTGCAGAGAGTAGGAGTGAATGACTGGCCTGAGGAGAGTGGAGCTGCTATATGTAATACTACAAAGACAAGCTAAGGAAAAGAGATATTTTGCATTCCTGGGCATTAAGTACAGCCTATGAACCAATTACAATGAGACTTAAATGACCCACTTACCTTAGTTTGGAAAGCTGCTACCAGGGACTTAATGTTAGCCTTAACGTCATTTTTTTTCCATCTCTTGTATTTCAGCCAAAAGTGTGAAATCAAATATAATGGCTGGAGATAATAAAATAGATGTATAACATCTATTTTAGGATGTCGCCCATTTTGTTTGAGTAACCATTGTTCTGCTGGAACTTTTTCTCAACAGGAAGTTCTGATGTGTAATAATTGAAAATATTTGCAGTGCAAAAATACTCATTATATAAACGTCATTTCATAATGTGATGAAAACTGTATATACAAAACTTTAAAAATCACGAGGAACAGAGTGATATATTTTTAAGGTGTTGGAAGAGGGAACTTCCGCTGCAACTTTGCAATCTATTTATTTAGAGTTGTATGCGTGCAGCAGGTAATAGTGATGTGGAATTATACTCAAGGTTTTCTCAGTTACGCTTAACAAAAGGGAGTTCTTTGTACATGGAAATGCAGTGGAGGGGCAAGAAATGAGAGACAGAAAGAAAGTCTTTTTCCCCCAAAAAATTCCATGGTATTTCAGAGTTGTTCTAAGGTCTTGTTATAATCACCTTGTATAAGCTGATCAGATTTGCAATTCCTGGAAACATAGCCTTAAATCACTGCATGCGGAGTGTCTCCCAAGATCAGCTGATGGATTTTCCAATTTAAAAAGTACTACTAATAAAGATTGACTGTATTCTTAGTCACAATCAACAGTCTTGGCCTAACACAACTTCATATGACATAGAACTGGTATAGAACAACGGTAGTATTTGTGAAACCCGGTGGGATCCTACTATCATCCTTCCAGAATACTCATTCTCATGGTGTCCTTATTTATATGGAAAGCACCCTGTGAAACCTTTTATAAATCTTTGCTCTGTTCTGTAATGCTAACTAGCATCTAACCTTTTCTGTTAATATTGTTACACAAATAGATAAGGCAAAAGCTTGATTGTTTAGTTTTATTTCAAACTGGATATGTGTTGGTTCTTGGTTAGGTATAAGATATTCCTCCCACATATCGATAAAGTTAATCATCTGCCAATAATAGGAGAAAAATTATGTAATCATTTCTTCGTTGCTTCTAGTGGTTTTTCCCAACTTGTGCACGTATTAAATCTATAATGCTTTCCTCTTTTAGAATTTGCGCAGGGTTTTTTAGAAGCACCACACTAAAAAAATAATAGTGTAGGAAGTGATGGAGAACAAGCAGATTCTAAACTCAATATATTTTAATATACTTTCTTTTAAAAAAACAAGACAGCTTTTACATTTGCATGAAGAGGTTAGATCTATTTTTAGTTATGAACATTCATTTTGAATTTTAGAGGTCATTTTTTCTCTCTCTTCATTCTAATGTAAAGTTCATTCAGCCCTTTAAGGCTTAACCTCTCTATGCACTTACTTAGGAACAACTAAGAGTGGGTGTCATAGGGTCAAACAGCTAGAAGAGGAGAGAGGGCCCCTGTCCATAATGCTTCCCCATCCACTATCTTCCTCTCAGGTCCATGTTAGGAATTCTAGGAATGTGTTTTTTTATTTTTATTTATGAAATTTATTTGCTGACCATTTTATGGTTCAGGTGACTGACTGGTTTACATCAAGATAAAACAACATATAACAGTTATAAACATAAAATGAATTAAAATTACAAAAAATAGAACAATTACGTTTTATTTTAAAATCTGCTCCCCTGGAAGAGCTTGCTGGACTTAACCTAACCTGTTTTGCTGGAAAAGCTTGCTAGACTAACTTGCCCTCTTCATTCATTTCCATAACAGTTTTTTTTTTAATCATTTTTTTAAAAACCCTGAACAGAATGTATTCAGTAGTTTTAGCCATGATTCAGAAAAGACAGTGTTGCATTTTGGCATCTCAATTATTCCGATGACGCTCAGTGCCTTTTCTCTTTCTCTTCACAGCCATCCCTTCCTGTCCTGTATACATTATCCAGCCAAGCTACACATGAAGCCGTTCATCTCCTTTGTAGGATGTTGGTCTTCGATCCAGTAAGTTATATACTTAAAATAGAAAAGGGAGTGGGGTGGTGATAAATATAGCTATTTATACACATCTTTGGATATTTTTTCCTGTTCTTTGCCATGTGCTTCTCAAGTCTTTCATGCATACTTTATGGACTATTATATATAATAGTCCATAAAGTATGCATGAAAGACTTGAGAAGCACATGGCAAAGAACAGGAAAAAATATCCAAAGATGTGTCAGAGGAAGATAGAAAAATAGCAGAATGACACAATGAATTCTTGATTCTGTCCTCAATACTGAGGGTATAGGACAAATACTAGTGGCGTCTTTGGTGCTGTTTGAGCTTTTCCCATGTCATTCTTGTCATGTTTAAATCCACATTGAAATCAATTTCAGTACTGTATTGTCTCTTCTTTAACGCCATTTACACATTATCTATGATGACAGACGTTCTTAAAATCAACTTCTGAGTTCATTGTTCATAAATACCCTTCAAAACATCCAGTGTTAGTATTGCTCCATTCTACATTCTCATGAAGTATTCTTCCCCTTCAATTGTGATCTTTCATTTTTTCTAGTTCGCTCTAGTGTCCAACCTTCAAAGTCCTATCTTATCATTATTTTTCCTAAGGAATCCAAACAACAGCAATTTTGCACAGGAAAGATTCTTATAGTTATATATTAATTATATTTCTTATAATTAATTTAGAGTCTTATTTCAAATCCATCCGGACCCTTAGCCCATTTTTAACTTTCCAAAATCAACACTGTAAACAGCCTTTTGCTGTCTATTCCAAAAGGTTTTAAAAAATTCTGAGTTATTGAACTTATACTCGAAACTTCCTTTACTAAGAAGGAGACTCACCGAGTGAAAGAGATAAAAGCATGACATTCTAAAGGTTCTTGGTATTTGAAAAGCAGTTTAAAAAAAAAAAGCAATTCCAAATGAAGAAATGAAGCTTGGTCAAGCTTTGTATCCTGATAGGCTACCTTACAAATGGGGCTTAGATGGAATCTCTTGACTCCAACTGCAAGACTCATAAACTGACTGAAAAAACGTTGGTTTCTGCAGCCTACTCATAGAGATCAGCTATCCAGAGTACATGTGGGCAAACTCATGATCTCTCCTTTCCCTGAAGAGATTTTGCCAGCCACAATCTATCCAACCACCAGTCTCTGCCATAAATATCATCCCCACCTCTTCAGCGAATCTAGCTCATCCTGACCTCACTAGAAGTCTCCCTGAAGCAATATTTAAGATCTAGCTCTACTGAATGAAAACTGGAAAGATAAAATTACAATTGTGTACTAGCGTAGACACTAGAAGATGACATATAAATCCAAATTCTTCCCTGTGGAACAAGGAAGAGGTTATAGGTAAGAATATATAGTTGGGCTCATAATATTTTGCCTCCTATTACTTTGGCAATAAAGGAGACTACTGTAAAGAAAGGTAGTCCCCTTTTTGTGTCTGTCATACATGAACTATTAATTTAGTAGCAAAAGGAAGATTTTAATTCAGTTCTTTTACATTATTGGAGTTGCATTTGCAATTTCCTCTTACTATCTTGTTCATGAGCTCCCAAATTTTATCTCTGCACTTCTCCAGTGAGTGCACTTTTTAAGATATTCACAAAGATCGAGCATATCTGACTCTCTTTAAGACAGGCGGTCCATGTTTTCCAATCAACGGGCCTCAAAGGGGAAGAAGGATTTTTTTTTCTGAAGACGTTTGAAGAGTCCATCTCATAAATCCCATGTCACTTTATTTGTTCACCTGTGTGGCCACCTGCCAAGTTGCAGCAAGTTCACTTTCCCTCCTGTTATTCTTACGGGAATGGCATGCCTTCCTTATTGGTGTTGAAACCTTTGCACCGGACTTCTCGTTTTCTCTTTCGGGGAAGCTTTCTCCAGCGTGCTGCCCTTCAGATGCCTTGGACTTCTGCTCTGCACAGCTACGCTGAAAAGCATCAACATTCACCTATATAATCCAACTTCCCTCATAAGAGAAATCCTTTAGCTTTTGCCATACTCGTGGAGGAGCAATTCACAGAAGAGGAATTATTGTTCTTCTTCTATGAAAACTCTTGTTTCATCTGCAGACCTAGAAAGGAAAAATATAATGTCTGTTCCCCTGTGAACAGCCCTGGAAGGAAGAGATGGGTGAGCTCTTTAAAGAGATTGGGAATCTTCTTTATCTCTCCTACCCCTCTTAGGCAGTCAGTTTATTTTTTCAGAATAAAGGCTGCTTTAAAGCTGTGAAGAACTGAACTGTGTCTTTGGGGCAGAAAAGGCCGATTATAAAGCCAAATTCTACTTTCTTATCTATTTTCTCAGTATTCGGCATAATGAATAATTCCATGCCTTTATTTGTGCAGCACACTATACTACATTTCTACATTCACATCAGCCTTAGGCTTTGCACAATAAAGTGTTACATACTGGTAGCCGTCTTGCACAAACATATAAAGGGGTAGAGCTTTAGTCTTTTGTAGCAATTTTTGCAGACCGCAAAGGCCAGATCCTAAAACATGATCTTTCCATGAGTCTCTTAAGCTGTGGCTGCTTACAGTTCAGCAACTTACCATGTTCTCGATGGCAGATGATCTGCCAGGCGATTATAATGTTCTCTTACAGCCAGTTCTCCCTGCATTCCACATGGTGTCCCAAGTGATAATCATGATAGAATTTCTCAAATAAAGCGTTAATGCGTCGTTGAAAATGTGGTACAAGAACGAGCAGGAAGTATCATAACTAAGAGATGGACCACTGGTGGTCCATGAGAAAATGTTGGTGGTTCACAGAAAAATTATTTGCATTTTTATATTGCATTAAATACTATTTATCGTTTTAAAAAAATTCATATTAGTGGTCCGCGGGATTTAAAATTATGCATTTAGTGGTCCCTGAGGTCCAAAAGGTTGGTGATCCTGATATACAGATAGGACCAGAACCTGGGCCTGAACATAGAGGGACAGACCATGACACTGGTACCAGACACCGGGGCATCTTCCCCCCAAAGGCCCCCACCCTCTGTCTCCCATCAAAACATCCCGTCTGTCACCTCCTGAATGTACTGACTTGCCATAAGCCCTCCAGTGCCTTCCTTTCCTCCCACCAATTCCAGCCTCCTGACTCCCCTGGCTAGGGACCCCCTCTGTCCACTCATATAACTCAGCCACCCTGCCACCAGTCCAGGGGATAGAGCTGAGCCCCTGCTTTGTTTTAGCTCCTACTCTTAGCACCCTCACGAACCATCAAGGCGACTCCCCTCCAACTGCTACTAAGTTAAAGGTAAAGGTTTCCCCTCTCTAGTTATGACCGACTCTAGAGGGAGGTGTTCATCTCTGTTTCTTAGCCAAGGGAGGTCCAGAGACATTGTTGTTGCCATGTGGCCAGCATGACTATACATCGAGGTACACGGAGCGCTGTTATCTTCCCACCAAAGTTGAACCTATTTACCTACTTGCATTTGGATGCTTTTCAACTGCTAGGTTGGCAACGGCTGGGGCGAGTAACAGAAGCTCACCCCTCCCCACAGCCTTCGGGCTTTGAACCCAAGGCTGCCAGTTTTCCAGTTGATAAGTTCAGCCTCTTTAAACGCTGAGCCATCGCGCCCTCTAAGTTAGCAGTATTTAAATATAAAAAGGTTTTCTAGGCTTTTGTATGCCTGGAAAATGATTTCAGTAGAGCACTTTGGCCTTCCCATGAGCACAGCAGCTCTCTGCTAATCATTAATGTCAATTCAGGCAGTTACTCTTGAAACAGATCCATTTTTTTTTCATGGCTTGCATGGAAACCTGTGAAAAGACAGGCTCCTTTAATTAGTTGCTTGGGGGGCGAGGGGGGGAGAGGTGATTTGTGCTCCAGGGAATACTGTTTTCAACTTCATTTCTGAAATGGCAACAAAAGTATTGGCCTTTTAATAGTTGGTTCTATCTAAAACAGGTTCAGGGCAGACAAGGACAGATTCTTATTGAAATACATTAGTCTGTGGCAATATATTAAATTTTGTTCTGCTCTGAAATACAGCTGCTATTCTTTGATGGGTTTATCAGATTTAAATTGAGGGAGGGGGGGGAGGAACTAGGACTGTGAAAGTCAGTTCACATGCTTCCTAAAATGCATGTCTTCCTTTGAAGCTTTCTCTCCCCCTCTTGGAAAATCACTATAAAAATTCTAGCAGCCTCACCAAATCGCATTTCCATATCAATTGCATAGCACCTGCAGGTAGAAAAAGAGGCTGCTTGCTTTCTTCTCTCACTATTCAGTCCATTTTTGGTATGGCAACAGGAAAGTCCATTTCTACCACACCTGGTTTTCCCTCTGCATCTGCCAGGTACCTCAGCTGATCTGGGTCTGCCTGAACAGCAGTTGACCACAACTGGCAGCAAGGGGTGGTTTGGGGTGAAGCAAGCAAGAAGGACTGCAGCATGGGTAGCGAAGCAGAGCAAATTTTGACAGATAGCTAGGCCCAACTGTCTTTCTACAGCCTTGTTAAGGAGAGAGGTTGGTGGATGTCTTGCCAGCATTCTCACTGACTTTGGTGGAAGGGAAGGGAAGCAACACCCAGAATCATGTACCGGTAAGAGGGGCAGCAGATAAAGCATGTCAGTGCCTACTTAACGTGCCATGTACCCCATAAATAGGGTTAGTGCTTTTTGCCGATATGTAAATAAATAAATACACTCTTGCCATGTAAAAAGATAGTTCAGTTACAGCAACACTGACTTTTAAGTGAACACTGCCTCCTAATGGTTTCACTTATCAAATGTTAAAGTTAGAAAAAGTTTATCATGGAGTTTGTTATCTCTCTGCATGCATATGTATGTATGTATGTATGTATGTATGTATGTATGTATGTATGTATGTATGTATGTATATGTATATGACAAACTAAAATCTATATGCAACCGTAATTGTATTTTTCTGTATTCAGTCCAAAAGAATATCCGCTAAGGATGCCTTAGCTCATCCATATCTTGACGAAGGGCGATTACGATATCACACCTGTATGTGCAAATGTTGTTTTTCCACTTCTACTGGAAGAGTTTACACCAGTGATTTTGAACCCATCACAAATCCTAAATTCGATGATACTTTTGAAAAGAACCTCAGTTCTGTCCGGCAGGTTAAAGGTCAGTATTATAAACTAGGAGATCACTTCCTTTACATTATTTAGCAATCATGTACACTTAGGATAAATTAACATTTCTATCATTTATATATTTATACATATTTGTTTGCTTAATAACTTGTATCTCATTAAGCCAGGAAAAGGGCTGTACATCAATTCTTCAGTATTTGCATGGAAAGAATATGTTACATGGGAAATTTGAAATATTTATAAAATAAATGAAAAGAAATGTCACAATTCTACAATCACAGAAGATTGCTGAAAGTTTATATTTTAGATTTTAGGTTAGTCCCTTTCTCTCAGCCCAACCAACCTAGGTTGTTGCTGTGGAGAAAATAGGACACAGCATTAGGTATGTCACCACGAATTATGCAAAATAAAGCAGGTTATAAAATTAATACATAAATATGCAAATCAAATACTTTGAGCACCTAATGAGAAGGAAGGACTCCCTGGAGAAGAGCCTAATGCTGGGAACGATTGAGGGCAAAAGAAGAGGCAGACGACAGAGAATGAAGTGGCTGGATGGAGTCACTGAAGCAGTAGGCGTGAGTGACTCCATTCAAATACACAATTAATGTTGGTATTAATTTACTTACAGCATTTTCTATACCACATTCCACAAGGATCCCCCAGTGACTTAACAAACAGCTAAATATAAAATCTATAAAAATGTGTCCTCGCCACAAATCCAATGTCTACTAGTCAACAATATCCTATCTTGTACAATTTGCATTAGAAAGCATGAATTTGGATTTCATTTTTTTTCTCCTACTTTTTTTTTCCAGAAATAATCCATCAGTTCATTTTGGAACAGCAGAAAGGAAATAGAGTACCTTTGTGCATCAATCCACAATCTGCTGCTTTTAAGAGCTTTATTAGGTAACTGTATGTAATCACTTCTGATATTCATTTATTTCCTTAATGGCGAAACATTCTTTTTAATCCTCTTTGAACTAAGGAGCCTTCCAGTTATACTACCTGCATGCCTGATTTGTTAAGAATGCTTTAACATTTTGATTGATAGATTTTTGTGGGGTCCTTGGTGCTCTCTGAGTTTGGTTGTTTTCTCACAGACATTTCACTACCAAATTAGATAGCATCATCAATGGTAGACTACAAGATCTGATGATGTTTTCTTTTTAACTTAACTTAACTTAACCTTATTGGATTTCTAGACCACCCCTCTCTCAAAAGAGACAAAAGAGAAAATGTTTTCTTGAAGACATTTCATTACCCATCAAGCACAGAGAGCATCAAGGACCCACAGTTCAACCCTGAACTGCAAACGTTCTTCCTCCGCTATTTTGTATGTTAACCAAAAGCAGCCAAAATGCAGCACAAAAAGAATAAAACAATAGGTTGCTGCCTTGGAATTTTTCACCTGTCTATACCCTCCTTTGGATGAATAAAGAAGTAAGAATTTTCCATTGCGGTTATTTCATCCCATGGAATCAGCAATCCCTTAGCTTGCCAGAACATAGCATGGTATTCAAGCTGTTATCCTCCTGTCTAGTTGTAGAAGGAAGAGCATTCAAGCTTGTGCATCATTGGTGGTGAATGGTGCAATATATATGGTAATTTGATGTAAGCAAAGGAAAAACACTCATTTCCTTAAAGCTTTAGAGTCTAAATTTAACCTTAGGCAAAAATAAAGATAGGGGAGTGAGGTAACAATGCAGTTTGTTTAATTTAGATGGTGGGGGGCATCTACATTCCATGGATAATTTCAGGCATCCTTTAGCCTCATTTCACAATCCTTGTGCATGAGAGGAAAAAGGGAGCTCCAGTTATTTCAGTCCTACCCAGCAACACTCAGGAATATGATCTTTGACTTGTCTATCTCTGTTTAAATAATTGCATCTCACTTTTAATTGGATAAACCTCAAGACAGCTGATAATAAATTACACACAAAAGAAGTGTACTCCAAAGTACTCTTATCTCATCAGCGGTTGGTCCTTTCGCAATAGGTGGAGGACACTGGATGTAATCCCAGTGATAAAATTCAGTATTAATTGTTTTTGACGTCTAAGTGCAAAGCTTCACAAAACAAGTGGGAGGAGAATTATTTAAATAACCGAGAACCAAAGTGGTTCCATTTAGAATCTTTACATTAGAGTTCTCTCCTAAGGGGGAAGCAAAAAGAACGTAGGCAGAGACAAGAGGGAGTTTTCCTAAGATAGAATATATGGACAGAATGAAGATACCAAAGGAAAGAACATTAAAAAGGATGTTGCCCTAAACCCCAAAATATTAAAGGGACAAACTGAGTTTTGATCAGAGACAAGAGGACTGAACTGTGATAAAAAAAGACCCAGGAGAAGCTAGACATGATCTTGGCAGGAGGTAGCGAAGAGTTTACTGTTTTTTTAAAATATATTTTTATTGATTACATATGAATATATTGAATGCAGTGTAATTGTCCTGGCATTCCACTTGCCATAAAACAAAGATAAAAACAAATAACATATATACTACAGTGCTAGTGTTGTACAGTTATTTTTAACCATCATATTCTAGAATAACGTATCTATCATTCTAATACCTACATTCTAATACATACATAGTATCTCTCTCCATGTCCCACTA
Organism: Natrix helvetica; assembly: GCF_964273705.1. NCBI lineage: Eukaryota > Metazoa > Chordata > Lepidosauria > Squamata > Natricidae > Natrix > Natrix helvetica. Next base: position 286,370,446 of record NC_138552.1, on the reverse strand, counting down.
ACCTGATTCTTTCACATTCCAACTTCCACCTTGTGTTTCTAACCATTGATAGAATCTATTCCGCGTAGCATAGTATTCTGTATCTCCTTTATTTACTATTTATTTACTCAATTTCTATAGTTGCCCATCTCAGTCAAGTGGCTCTGAGCAACTTACAATCCTAAAAGTGTAAAACCATTAAAGCAATAAAAAACAGTAAAGGAATAAAACATCAAGCAAAATAAATACATAACAGCAGGCAGGATAGTTAACCAACTAACAAACAGAGGGCTTAACACATTCCAAACTCCAAGCATATAGCCAAGTTTTTAAAGCTTTACCAAAAAACCAACAGGGTTGGGGGGGGGGCATTCTAATCTCGGAGTGGAGAGTATTCTACAAAGCAGGGGCTACAACAGAGAAGGCTTGCCGCGTAGTTTTTGCCAGTCAGCCCTCTTTGCCTAATGGGTTCAGCATTCAGCAGCATGCCCAGTCCCAATTGGACAGATAGAGACACTTAGGAAAAAACCACCCCTCAGGTAACCTGGTTCCAAGCCAGTTAGGGCTTTAAAGGTGAAAACCAGGACTTTGAATTTCACCCAGAAGCACAGCAGTAGCCAGTGCAGCTCACATAGTAGTGGTGTTACTTGTGCCATGTAGCCAGCATCATTTACTGCCCGCACAGCAATGGGTACCATTCCGGTACGGTGCTCCGGAGGGCCCGCCCGCACTCCTTACCTGTGCTTTAAGCTTTTGCAGCTTCCGTGCACGAGCATGGTGCGTACGGTGCCTGCGCAATGCTCTGCTGAGCAGCTGGAGCATCGCGGAGGCTTGTGGAAGTGTCATTTGATGCTACAATGCATGCGCTCGCCACGGGCATGCATGTGAGTGACTCCGGGGCTGTTCCAACCGTACCAGTTGGAATGGAATCCAGAACCCACCACTGCCGCACAGCTACATTCTGCACCAATTGAAGTTTCCGAATGCTCTTCAAGGGCAGCCCCGTGTAGAGAGCATTGCAGTAATCTAAAGCATTGCTGCATTTGCAGTAATCATAGAAAGAAAAGAGGGAGGAGCTTTACTTTGCCCCAGGATGTCTTATTTTCTCTTAAGCTTCTGCTTTCACTCCCCTATGGTGAAAACCGAAGAGTATATTTCTTTCTCAAGCTCCAGATTCCTTTTTTATTTTGTTTTATTTATATTACATTCCAGTTCCATCGAACAGTGCGATATCAGGGTTTTAAATAATCAAAAGGCACATATTTGTTATAATATTCATCACAACACTATTAATAATGTAACTATATATCCATACAGTTACAGTAATACATAATATCTTCATCATCAAATTCCCTCCACAATATCATTCCCTCTTTTTTATATCTCCTCTTTTCTAACTTCTATTTCTTATTATCTAACCATTCGTAAAATACATCCCACGTCAAGAAATACTCAGTTTCTTCTTTATCTTTAATAATAAACGTTAGTCTATCCATTTCTGCACAGTCTAGTATTTTCTTAATGACACTCTCATCGGACGGTATTTCATCCTTTTTCCAATGTTGCGCAAATACAATCCTAGCTGCAGTTAATATACATAATACCAGATACATAGCTCCAGATTCTAATCCTCCTGAGTTGGAAGGGCTTCCGGTTGTATGGTGATTTTTTAAAAATTGAATTTATGATTAAATGTGTGTGTTCTTAGCATTCTCTGTGCCCCGCCAACCTCTTGAGAGGGAAAGTTGATCTTCTCTGTTTATTGCTTTCCAGTTCCACTGTTGCTCAGCCGTCTGAGATGCCACCATCTCCACTGGTCTGGGAATGAAAGTGGAAGATACAGTATACTACTGAAGACATAATGTAGCTTTCCACTGGATTCTGGGATTTGCAATTCTGGAGATTTAATCATGCTTGTACTGTAATTTTACTAATGAAGTTTTAAATTAACAACCACTATCCTTATATGTTATACAAATAAGTTAGAAAAATGTTAACTAGGCTTTTAAATCCTGTCAAAGGTGGGGTTGTGCTTTTAGGAAAATATACATATATATTTTATCCAGGGTTGCACTTTTTTCCCCTTAAATTTATGAATTGTAGTGCAGCTGTGAATCTTGCTTGGCTCGGAACAAACAAACAAACAAACAAAAAGATTGAACCATTTTTTTTCCTTCAGTTTTAAAAGTGAAATTGTATAAAAGGACAAGCTATTTTGATATTGAGCCATTCCTGAAGAATTGGGACTTTTGCTTGAAAAACAAAACAGGGAATACAAAACTTAATCATGACCAATCATAAAGCCTCATCAGAGGGTGCAGTGCCCAAGCGTGAGTGGGCAGCGTCACCTGGTGGTCACATCCATCTCCATAGCTTCTCAGTAGCGAAGTGGTGATGCCTGTGTGCTGTTTTCCAGTCTGATTTTGTGAGTAGAGAGAATGAGTTTTGATTAGGAAAGAAAAGTGTCTTTTCCTTTGAACCCTTCCCAAGTTATAAATAAATATATATAAATATATATATTTAATCTATTTTTATTAGAAGCTTTTTCTGCTCTTTTTCTTACATGAACCATCCCTTTCCCTTCCCTTCCCAGTACCCCAGCACGCATTCCATTCGGGGGCTAATATTTTAAAAAAAAATCTTGATATTCATTGCCATGGAGAGAAAGAGAGAGAGAGAGAGAACGAGAGAGAGAGAGATGTGCGCATGAGAAAGTAGTTTACACATTTTTAGATCTGTGAAACTTTGTGATTTCTTTTTTTTTTTTTAATCCTGCACTGGACAGTTGGATGAAAAAGAAATGAAAAAAATAGTGGGGGAAAGCACATAGGGAATTATGTTAATTGTATTTGTGTCATTAGGCAAAGCTGTGGAAGTCTTGAAATGTCACAGTAGTAAATAACTTTTATTACTTTTTGGCTAATTCCTTTTTGTGTGTGTTCTGTTCAAACACTGAATTATTCTGTGCATATGTATATATATATATGAACACAAATTGAAGGCCTCTACCTCCTGGAAGTATACAACACGGCTTGTTTACCTCCACCTGATTTTTTTTTTTTTAGTCCAGCGTGGAGACTTGAAACTTGAATGTCCCTTCCAACTTTTATATTTAAAAAAGGCAAGAAAAACTGAAGACTGTTTTTCAACTGTACAAAGAAATAACGAATGGATGGTCTCGAATTTTTGAATGTTGGTCTGGGATATTAAAAAAAATAAATAAGAGAAACCTTGGTGTTTGTCATGGACAATTAACTGTTAAAGTTATTTGTAAGTTATCTGTATTTAGCAGAGTATTTTCAGGAAGGGTGATCTGAGTTGGAACTGGATTCTATTAATTTACGTTTTTGGAAGTTTTAACTTCAATGAAGTAGTCATTTAGCTGGGGGGGGGAGACAAATTTTGAATTTCTCAAACAAAGATGCTGAAATATCTTTGTTTTTTTGTGTGGCTCCTGAGAATTTAAAGCAAACAAAACCAACTGCAGCGTTTCAATTAACTTGAATGAGAATCGTCTTTTTAACTTAAAAAGAGCCCATGAAGACACTGGTATGAAAGGTAAAATCTCAGAGGTTGGTCTGTTAAATGTGGCACACTTGCGGGTCACTTTGTACAATGTAGATTTTGAAGTACAGTGGTGAAAACATTAAATGTGACATTTGAAACAAACAAGCAAACAAACTTCCGTGACTATGTTGTTGTTATTGTTGTTTTATCCTTCTACTGATTTGGGGCATGCAATTCATTAATAATGGATTTGGGTCTTCCAAAGATTTGTTACATGAAGTTGCATTTAAAGAAGGCCATTGAGGGGTCACAGAGAGCTGGTTGAATAACTGGAACCTCTGACTACTTCAGTGGTGGGATTCAAAAAAGTTTACTACTGGTTCTGTGGGCGTGGCAGGGGAAGGCTACTGCAAAATCCCCATTCCCTCCCCACCCCACTAACCTGCTTTCCAGCTCTGATTCATGGGCAATAGATTTTCAACTCAAGGGCTAGACATCACACTTTTGAGAAGGATTCACACAAAGTAGAAGACATGTTTAAAAATAAACATGGACAATGAGGGAACAAGAAGCTAAATTCAAAGAGAAAATAAAGGAGCTGTGATGTTTAGCCTTGAATAAAGAGGAGTGTCCTCTTCAGGGACCTCTCATTTGTAAAGAGACAAAAGGTTAGCCAATAAATATACCTCTGTTAATATTTTAACAGAGAGAGGAAGCACCTAATTCTTGCCACTATACCCAACTGGTTTCAAAACTATTATTTAGCAATGCTTTTTTCCAAGCAATTTTTATTAAAATACATAAGCATATTCTTCTGATTTTGGCTACTATAGACTAACAGTTTGCATCTTCCTTTATTTAGCAAAGCAATGTTTTACCCTCTTCAAACATTTTGTGCAATAATCAAAGATAATCAAGCAACAAATTAGCGAACATCTAGAAGCAAACAAAGTAATAGCCAAAAGCCAACATGGGTTTGTCAAAAACGGATCATGCCAGACTAATCTTATTGCATTCTTTGACAAAGCGACAAAATTAGTGGACCAGAGGAATGCCGTCGATATAGTTTACTTGGACTTCAGTAAGGCATTTGATAAGGTAGACCACAACCTACTACTCGATAAAGTAGAAGAATGTGGGTTAGACAGCATCACCACCAGATGGATTCGTAACTGGCTGACCAACCGCACTCAACGTGTAGTCCTGAATGGAACTGCATCTACATGGAGGGAGGTATGCAGTGGAGTACCCCAAGGCTCTGTTTTGGGCCCAGTACTCTTCAACATCTTTGGATGTTGGGAATAAATGGGGAACTCATCAAATTTGCAGATGACACCAAGCTGGCAGGAATAGCCAACACTTCAGAAGATAGGCTTAAGATACAGAAGGATCTTGACAAACTTGAACATTGGGCACTATCTAATAAAATGAAATTCAGTGGTGAAAAGAGTAAGGTTCTACATTTAGGCAACAAAAACGAAATGCACAGAATAGGTGGCACCTTGCTCAACAGTAGTAATTGTGAAAGGGATCTTGGAGTCGTAGTGGACAACCATTTAAATATGAGCCAGCAGTGTGCAGCAGCTGCCAAAAAAGCCAACACAGTTCTAGGCTGCATAAACAGAGGGATAGAATCAAGATCACGTGAAGTGTTAATACCACTTTATAATGCTTTGGTAAGACCACACTTGGAATACTGCATTCAGTTTTGGTCACCACGATGTAGAAAAGATGTGGAGACTCTAGAAAGTGCAGAGAAGAGCAACAAAGATGATTAGGGGACTGGAGACTAAAACATATGAAGAACGGTTGCAGGAACTGGATATGTTTAGTTTAATAGAAAGAAGGACTAGGGAAGACATGATAGCAGTGTTCCAATATCTCAGGGTTGCCACAAAGAAGAGGGAGTCAAACTATTTTCCAAGGTACCTGAGGGTGGAACAAGAAGCAATGGGTGGAAACTAATCAAGGAGAGAAGCAACTTAGAACTGAGGAGAAATTTCCTGACAGAACAATTAATCAGTGGAACAGCTTGCCTGCAAAAGTTGTGAATGCCCCAACACTGGAAGTCTTTAAGAAGATGTTGGATAATCATTTGTCTGAAACGGTATAGGGTTTCCTGCCTAGGCAGGGGGTTGGACTAGAAGACCTCCAAGGTCCCTTCCAACCCTGCTATTGTATTGTATTGTATTACAAATTGTAGAAAGTGTGTCAGTTGGTTGCAGTGTTTCCATGCATCTCTTTCATAGTCATCACCTGCTTTTCATATCAAATCGCATATTTTAAATTCACATATATTCATGTATATCACGATTATTATATCTCAACCTTAATTTGCCTTTTATATATAATATTCAAAATCTAGAATAGGATTATATGATAACATTCTATTAAATCATCCTAAAATCATCTAATCACAATACATTTATTATTTTATTTATTATTTATTATTCATATTTATAGACCGCCCCCTCTCCCGAAAGGGACTCGGGGCGGTGTACAGTCACTAAAATGCGTTATAAAATACATACATAAAACAGTTAAATAATTAAATACGTAGGTGGAGGAGGTTGCAAGACTGTATATAGAATAATAAATATAGTACATTAAAAGCTTATTAAAACCCCAAACCCAATTAAAATATCCCCGGGAGGTAAAACTAAGAAAGTGCCAGGCCGGCTGATTGAAATAGGTGAGTCTTTATAACATATTCTAAATAAAGCTTTTAAACCTCCGCTCATATTCTCCATGTGTTGTTTATATAAAATTTCATATCAAATTAATATATATATGTATTGTTATCATTATTAATCATTATTTAACTATAGCTATTGTCACTTCATTTTATACATACTACTAGTAAACTAAATTTAGCTTAGTTTTTATTATACATTTTCATTGCATCAACCTGTATCTTTCCAGTAATAGTGCAGTCTTATATCTCTTGCCATTTGTAGCATTAATATTCTAGTTACTTTCTTAATAAATCTTGTGTGAACCTCTCTTCGCAACATGTTGTTCCTTTCATATCTCATAAAAGCTCGAAACCCAGCATCTACTCTTTCCATCAGCTTATCTTTGGTTATCACTGGTGCTTCTGTCAAGATTTCTCTCCTTATCTCCGTCAATTTTTCTCTCTTTTCTTCTTCTGTGCTTTGAAGTCTGGGGTAGAATTCCAATCCATCTATCTCCCCTTTCCATGTTCTGTTCTTGCCATTAACAACCAAGTTCACTTTGTTGTCAGTATCCACAGATTTCTTTTCTCTTTGCTCATTTATTTCTTTCATTTTTTGAACTCAGTCCTCCACATTCTTCATTTGATAAACATCCTCAGTTTTTCCATCAAATTTTTCTGTTTTATATTTCATATTCTCAAATCTCTTCAATTCTCTCTGTCACAACTAATAGATTTTGAATTTCAAACATAATTATTTGCAATGTTACAATTTCTTTTTCTTGCTGCGCCATTGTTCCAATTTTGCAGGCACTGCCACTATAGGATTCAAGGCTATTTTAATAAACTTCAAACAGGTTCATTTATTATCTTTCAAATCAAAATGTTGTCTTCCCTCCAGTAGCTAGTGATAGAACTCCCAAAAAGCACCTGTATAAACAACTTGTGCTCTTCCTACTATCACTCTCAGTAAACAAACTGAAAGAACCTTGAATCTCAAGTGATCAAAGAGAAAGAAAAAACAATGTATCAAGCCTCTAAGTGGCAGTGTAACTGCTTTTCCTCCTGTTGTTACAACCTTCTTTATAATCCTTCTTATCTTCTTTATATTCCACGCTTAAGAAAGAAAAAACCCTTAAATGGAGATCAAAAACAATCCAATCAAGCATTATAAAAAAAGAAGGAAATTTTTAATCATAGGTGCAAGCAAAAGTGAAAAAAAAGAAGAAATTAATCCATTCAGTTTAAAAAATAGGAAGCCTTTGCAAAAATTCCATCCATGAAAATTTTTTTAGAAACAGGATAACACACTAAGTTTAATGTAGATTAATTTCGCCATTTGCAGTCTTCTATCTTCAATTTTAATTTAACTAAAAAAAATTTTTTGGGTAGTCTCTTTTTCTAATAATAAAATTTCCTCACCAATTCGGCACACTTTCTCTTTTCGCTTTCTTCCCATTCCGGAGCTGTACCAACTTCAGCAGCTTCATTAGCTGCGTTTCTGTTGCCGGAAAAAAAGGCTATTCTTGGATCTTTCAGGAACTTTGCGGTGTCCCTGAGATCGGCAGGAGGTGCCCTTCTCAATCACCATCTCTGCAGGACGGTTTAGGTCCGAATGGACCATCCAGTGGCAGACATATCGAATGCAATCTCGGAGCACCAAGATAGCACGTCGTGACGTCATGATGTCAGCCCATTTCTCTGTTGATAAACTGTTAATATAGCAACATGGAGAATAGTTATAGAAGTAACACCTAGACTTATATACCACTTTGTACTGCTTTACAGCACTCTAAGCAGTTGACGGAGTCAGCAGGTTGCCCCTAACAATCTGGGTCCTCATTTTACCAACCTCAGAGGGATGGAAGGCTGGGTTAACTCTGAGTTAGGATCAAACTTCTGGCTGTGAGCTAGCATGCAATACTGCATTCTAACCATTGTGCAACCGCATTATAAGCTATTATTGGCTTATAACACTAATAATGGCAATGGAGAATCGTGTGAATTATTACAGCACAACTGCCATCTCAGGCAAAACATCCAAATGAACACCATTAGATGGCAACATTAGTAGTTCCTACTGGTTTTTACTGCCCTGTAGCAGTAATCAAACTTCTTGCAGGTTGGATATAGTAGCCGTATAATAATACATACAAAGTATTTTAAATAGTTGAAAGCAATACGAACTGTTCAAGCCCTTCCACATTTGAAAACCGGCTCCTTTCACTAAAATGGCATCTCTGACCTTTTGATAAAATGTTACTTGTTTAACAAAACAACTTCAGCTAAAAGTCTTAGTGTTCCTCTTTCCTTCTCAGACATCCAAGAGACCTCTTCTGCTGAGATATGTGCAAACGCCTTTAAAAAAAACCAAAAGAGAGGTTTGATTATGGATGCGTTTTTGATCGGTGGTGGAATGAGTTAATTTAAAGAAAGCTACAATATTCTAAAATAATGCCGCCTCAACCTTTAACAGAAGCACAGAACTCTTTCCATAAACTTCCTGTTGTGGCTGCTTAATTGTTGATTTGGTGCATTTTAAAAAGTTGATCCGAATCAATTTTTCTGAATATGCTTCCGTATAGACTGAATCTTGCCATTGTTGATACTTCTCCAGCAGAGCTCATTCCGCTAACTATATTCCCCGTGATTTGGACACCAGGATCCATCATGTTCTAGCCTCCTCCAAAGTATCCTCTAGAAAATAGCAACAAAGTAACTGTGTATTGAGATCCAGTTAAGCCTCTTCCACCAGGAAGGTTCATTCAACTGTTGGCTAGACTTGATTTCCACCATCTAAGTCCAATGGTCCTCAACATGGGCAAGTTTAAGAGATGCTGACTTAAACTCCCAGAATTCTACTGGCTGGCCAGCCTATCAGAGTCCACAAAAATGTTGAAGAGCAAGTCAACTTCGGACTTCCCAAACTCATCAACCATATTTTTAACCTACATGGGCGAGGGGGTGTCACGACTTTGGCAACATTTAAAACTGTGGACCACCTTCAGGGATGGAAGGACCTCTAAGCAAGATTGGCTGGGTCTGCGCGGACATGCTTGCCTAAAATTTTAACCATTCCTTGCTTAATTAGAAATACTCTGATCATGTAGATCGGGGTGTCTAATCTTAGCAACTTTAAGATTTGTGGACTTCAATTTCCAGAAGCCATAGAATAGCTGGCTGGGAAATCTGGGAGTTGAAGTCCACAAATCTTAAAAGTTGGCAAGATTGGACACCCTGATCTACACAATTGTATGGATGCAACTTGTGCAGGTTATTCAGGATAAGCAAGGCATGGTTAAATTTTGGGCAAGCATGCCCACGTACCCAGCAATCTTAATTTAACTTATTTTTTAATTGTATTTCTTTTGTCAAGCGTGTATAAGATAACAGATATAAGTATAAAGCACTCTTCTTGTTTATTTATTTATTTATTATTCGTATTTATAGACCGCCCCCTCTCCCGAAAGGGACTCGGGGCGGTGTACAGTCACTAAAATGCGTTATAAAATACATACATAAAACAGTTAAATAATTAAATACGTAGGTGGAGGAGGTTGCAAGACTGTATATAGAATAATAAATATAGTACATTAAAAACTCTAATAACCCAGGAGTTAAAATATTACCCAAAATTACCCATTAAAATATATCCACCGGGAGGTAAAAACTAAGAATGTGCCAGGCCAGCTAATCGAAACAGGTGAGTCTTTAATTTTTGACGGAAGGGACGGAAGTCAGTGGTAGTTCTAATGTCGGGGGGAGGGAGGTCATTCCAGAGGGTTGGGCCCATCACAGAGAAGGTCCTACCCCTAGGCGTCGCCCGCTGGCACTGCCTAGTGGACGGCACCAGTAGTAGTCCCTCCCTGTGAGAGCGGATTGGTCGTAGGGATGTGTGCGGGAGGATACGATCCCGCAGGTAACTGGGTCCTGTGCCATGGAGCGCTTTAAAGATGGTAATCAATACCTTGAAACGCACCTGAAAAACCACAGGCAGCCAGTGCAGCTCGCGCAGGAGAGGTGTCACGTGGGAGTATCTTGAGCTCCCCATAATCACCCGCGCGGCTGCGTTCTGGACTAGCTGTAGTCTTCGGATGCGTCCCAAGGGAAGGCCCATGTAGAGGGCATTGCAGTAGTCCAGGCGAGACGTCACCAGCGCATGAGTGACCGTGCGTAGGGCATCCCGGTCCAGTAGGGGGCGCAATTGACGCACCAGGCGAACCTGGTGGAACGCCCCCCTTGCCACGGCTGCCACATGGTCATCCATAGACAGCCGGGCATCTAGGAGGACGCCCAAATTGCGTGCCTGCTCCACAGGGGGGAGTTGTTCACCCCCTATGGCCAGCGATGGAGTTAGCTGGCTGAACCGGGGTGCCGGTAGCCACAGCCACTCAGTCTTGGAGGGGTTGAGTTTGAGTCTGTTGTCCCCCATCCAGACCCCGACGGCTTCCAAACACCGGGACATCACTTCGACAGCCTCGTTGGGGTGGTTTGGGGTTGAGATGTACAGCTGCGTATCATCAGCGTACAGATGGTATTCAACCCCAAAACCACGGATGATCTCCCCCAGCGGCTTCACATATGCGTTGAACAGGAGGGGCGAGAGGACCGACCCCTGCGGCACCCCACAAGAGAGTGGCCTCAGGGTCGACCTCTGCCCCCCTGTCAACACACATTGCGTCCGGTCAGAGAGGTAGGAGCCGAACCACCGTAGAACGGTGCCTCCGACTCCCATCCCCCCCAGCCGGCGCAATAGGATACCATGGTCGATGGTATCAAAAGCCGCTGCGAGGTCTAATAGGACCAGGATAGAGGAACAACCTCTATCTCTGGCCCTCCAGAGATCGTCAACCAACGGTCGTGAAAATATCTCTGGACTTGCTTAATTGTATTAAAATTCCATCTGCAGTGCGGCTTTCAGACAGATGAGCTGTATTTGAGAATTGGTCTAGCAAATGTTTTGGGTGCTCTAGTTAGCAGTACAATATTACCAGAGAAGACGCTAGGAAAGATTAGGTTAACAACTCTTAATGCAGGGGTCCCGAAACTTGGCAACTTTAAGACTTGTGGACTTCTTTAAGACTTGTGGACTTCAACTCCCAGAATTCTCCAACCAGCAGAATTCTCCAACTACCAGAGCTGGAGAATTCTGGGAGTTGAAGTCCACAAGTCTTAAAGTGGCCGAGTTTGAAGACCTCTGTCTTTTGACAATGTTGTTACAGTGGGCTCTGGCAACTACGGTTGATTTGAGAGAGACTGCGAGGCTCCCCATCTAATCTTGGCTGATCGCCAAAAGAAAATCCGGCGGAACGTGGGAAATGGTCCAGATGGATCTACTAAGCGCCCGAGCAGCGAAATTGGGGCGCGCAGGCCTTTCCCGCTGCCAAAAAGGACAAGCTTGGAGAAGTGGACGTAGCCATCTGGGCAGGAGGCCCCTCCCACTCCAGGGAGAGCCAATGGGTGCAGAGCAAGGCGATCGTTCGTTCCCGGCTCTTGCCAGCTCGACTGATTCTCCGAAGAGGCGATGGCTGCGGCGCGCGTCCTCGAGTGGATCTTCGCGTTCTACTTCCTCATTCACGTCCCGATCACTTTATTCTTGGATCTGCAGCCGTTGCTGCCTGGAATTTATCCTGCCGCCGTAAGTAGAGGGGAACCGCCGAGCTCTTTGTGGCTGCTCCGCAGAGATCGCTTTGGGATCCGCTTTGCTTAAGAATGTGGGATCGGGTTTACGCATCTAAGTGCGGGAAACTTGCTCCGCGTTCCTGCCTGAAGAGGCTGAAGAATGGGGGAAGCTACATGGACCATCCAGCTCTGGATGGGGGGGATACAGCGTGTGGGATAGATCCATATGTCTTGGCTGGCTTACCAAGATTCTTTTGGGAAGAGACAGAGCTTTCGACCCTCTGAGATTAGGAAACGTGTTGTTCCATGTAGCAAAGGTCAGAATGTACAAGTAAGCCTGCTGGGCAAAAGCTGGCTTCATTCCAGCAATTTTACAACAGTTTGTGTGTATCTGACCTTAAAAAACTGGATCAAAATGTATGCAAATCTCTTCCCTGTGTTTTAACAAGGTTTCTTGTTTGCAGAGGTTTGCAAAATGGTTACATTCTTGGTTTTATTGTATATAGCCTAGAGTCATTTTGATGGGGGTTAGCCTATAAATGTGATCCCTAAATAAGTAACGATCATAAATTCTGGTATGCAGAAACATAAAATCTACATTTCACCTATTCCTGGAACCTTACATGCTATAAACCCTTTCATCCCTGAACTCTGCTTTTAGAAAGGAACTCTGCACCTTCTTGAATCGAAGTTAAAAGAAGCTGGATTCGATCCATACATTATCTAGCAATAGAAGGTGGGTGGATGGACAGATGGATGGAATGTAGATAGATAGATACATAGATAGATAGATGACAACCATTTAAATATGAGCCAACCGTGTGCAGCAGCTGCCAAAAAAGCCAACACGGTTCTAGGCTGCGTAAACAGAGGGATAGAATCAAGATCACGTGAAGGGTTAATACCACTTTATAATGCCTTGGTAAGGCCACACTTGGAATACTGCATTCAGTTTCGGTCGCCACAATGTAGAAAAGATGTGGAGACTCTAGAAAGAGTGCAGAGAAGAGCAACAAAGAGGATTAGGGGACTGGAGGCTAAAACATATGAAGAACGGTTGCAGGAACTGGGTATGTTTAGCTTAAGAGAAAAAAGGACTAGGGGAGACATGATAGCAGTGTTCAGAAATCTCAGGAGCAGCCACAAAGAAGAGGGAGTCAAGCTATTCTCCAAAGCACCTGAAGGCAGGACAAAAAGCAATGGGTGGAAATTAATCAAGGAGAGAAGCAAATTTAGAACTAAGGAGAAATTTCCTGATAGTTAGAACAATTGATCAGTGGAACAATTTGCCTCCAGATGTTGTGGATGCTCCAACAATGGAGGTTTTTAAGAAGATGTTGGATAGCCATTTGTCTGAAATGGTGCAGGGTTTCCTGCCTAGGCAGGAGGTTGGACTAGAAGACCTCCAAGTTCCCTTCCAACTCTATTCTATGATAGATAGATAGATGATAGATAGATAGATAGATAGATAGATAGATGATAGATAGATAGGTAGGTAGGTAGATAGATAGATAGATAGATAGATAGATAGATAGATAGATAGATAGATGATAGATATTTTTAAAAAATCAATGCAGGTCTATTCTTTATCTCATCTGTTGCTGCCTTCTGAAAAAATGAAGATAGAGGCTGTGACTACAGTTTAATTCTTCAAGTGGATGTACAGTCTTAAATGATGAAGGACAGAGGCAAAAAAGAGAGATGTGGTCCAAGAAGGGGACTATGCAACAGGAAGAGATTACAAGTATCTTGTTCTCCCAACATACTGAACTTTGCTGTTGAATCAACCCATTCTCCATAGCGCTGCTTGGAGAGTCCAAGGATGGGTTAACACAGCCTGTTTGCCCATGGACTGAGTAGATTTTTCCCCCCTCTGGCCACGCCTCCTTTGCCTCTTCTGGCTCAGTTTTAAAAACTCAGTCCACCCGATAGGACGAGTTTTGGGGAACACTCAGCTTTGAGCAAATAGGCTGGGTTCTCCAATAGTAATTTTAGAGTATTTTATGTGTTGATATTTAGTTGTTATTAGGATTTTTCCCCAGGTTTTATTATTTTGACTTTTTATTTTCCTTTTTTCTATTTTTTACCAAGAAGAGGATTTACTAAAGTAAGGCTGAGGCAGCGATCGGTTCCACAGCTGCTTAGTCGCAGCTGGGGGAACAAGCGAGGCCGCTTGTCCGGCGTCTGCTGGCGAGCGCAGGGAAGGACGGCAATCCCCGTGTTTCCCTGGTCGTTTTGGAGGAGAGGCTTTTAAAAAAGCCCTTGCTTCTCGAAACGGCGTCTTTTGCCGATCGGGAGAGCGGCGGCCATTTTGAAAAGCGCTGCTTTGGCGCGCTTTTCGGCTGCAGCCAATGGGAAGCGCCTGGCCCTTAAGTGAGGCTTTTGGCGCGCAGAAGAACCGGCGGCCATTTTTTTGAGACTTTTTTACTGTCCGGAAGCAGCAGCAAGCAGCAGAGCTCTCCGCCTCAAGCAGACAGCCACAGAGGATTGCGAGGGCTTGCCTGGGTCTCCAGCAAGCCTGAAGTTCCCCAGCCAACTAAGGGGAAGCGGCAAGGAGTGTCCTGGTGCCTGATCCAGCCTCCCAACTGAATCTGCAGACGCTTCTGGAGCCGTCGGGCCAGCGTCCACTGCCCTTCCCACAGCAGCGACCTCTTCGACTCAAGATCAACCAAGGATGGCTGATGAAGGTTTGGAGCGAAGGGAGGAGCTGGCAGGGCCATCTGCAAAGCTCAGTAGGCCAGATCCCTCAGGCCAGGGGAGAAAGGGAAACAAGGGCGCTGGGGGGAAAGCTTCCCACTCTTCAGCTGGGAGCAAGGCCCCCAAAATTCAAGGGGACAAGGGGCAGGACTCCCTAAAGGACAAGTCTGCTAGGCCCCAGGTTCCCTCTGCACCCTTACCAAGTGAGGCTGGGCCAGTTCCTTCCCCACCCATCCAGAGGGAGATAGAGCAGGGGGAGGAAATGGGGGATAGATCCCCATCCTTCTGTGATAGGGATTCCATGTCAGGATCCCCTGCAGCCTCTCTGGGTTACCCAGGTTCTCCTAGCTCTTCAGTCAGGGAGGATATCCCCTCCTTTCAATGCTGTTTTCATGCAGAGGATCAGAGAGATCCTCCTAGGGGTGCCAGGGGACAGGAAGGCACCCAGGCCTCCTCCTCTTCATATTCCTCCCAAAGACAGTTTAACCAGTCCTCTGACAGGTCCCAGGAACGAAACAACTTTTCTTCCAGGGGCAGACAATCCAATCAGGGGTCCTTTCGGAAGCCCTTTCGTGGGGGATCCCACAACCGTCAGTTTAGACGTGGGAAGTGACCGTCTGGGGTCTCCTCCCATCGGGGGCCGCCTGCAATTCTATGCAGACTGTTGGGAGGAAACAACCTCGGACAAGTGGGTCTTAAATACCATCAGGAGGGGTCTAACCTTGGAGTTTCTATCCTCTCCTCCGCGGACCTTTGTTCGCTGCCCACTATCCAAGAACCCTGTAAAGAGCGCTCTCATGCAGGCAGAGATAGATCATCTTCTGCAGATCAACGCAATAGAGGCAGTTCCTCCAGAACAGGAAGGGAGGGGGTTCTATTCCATTCTCTTCCTGGTCCCCAAGAATTCAGGGGGTTGGAGGGCCATTTTAGATCTGAAGCGCCTGAACAGACATCTGGCCTACAAGCGCTTCAAAATGCAGTCTCTTCAGTCGATCCTAAGCTGCATGCGACAAGGGGATCTGCTCACCTCCATCGATCTCAAGGAGGCGTACCTGCATGTGCCCATCCATCCTGCACACAGGAAGTTCCTGCGCTTCTGTTACAACGGAAAGCACTTCCAATACAGGGCGCTTCCGTTCGGACTTTCTTCTGCACCCAGAACGTTCACGAAGCTTCTTGCAGCTGTGGCGGCCCACCTGCGCAAGCTTCCAGTCCGCCTGGAGTGCTATCTGGACGACATCATCATCCACTCAAGGACTCAGCAGCTAGCGGTGAGAGATGTAAACGTCACAGTTCACACCTTACAGGACCACGGTTTTTCCGTAAACATGGAAAAAAGCAACCTGACTCCTGCCACACGCATTCAACACCTGGGCGCCATAATAGACTCAGTATCTTGCCAGGTGTCCCTGTCTCCAGAAGAATCCACAACCTCAGGAGCAGGATCCGGTCGTGTTGCAGGAACAGGTCCTGGCAGGTAGTGCAGCTATCCCAACTGTTAGGGATCATGATTTCTTGCCTCAACATAGTTCCCTGGGCACGTCTTCATGCAAGGGAACTGCAATGGTTCTTGCTTCCAATGCAAAGAGCAAAGATCAGCAACTCCACCAGGAAAGTTCGCATCCCACCAAGAGTGACTCGGTCTCTGAGTTGGTGGCAGTCTCGAGCAGTGGAGAAGGGCTGCCTATTCAGAGAACCCGACAGGATCGTGGTAACGACCGACGCCAGTCTCTACGGTTGGGGGGCGCATTGCCAAGGTCAGCTGGCGCAAGGCAGGTGGTCCAGCGCAGAGGCAGCCCGGAGCATCAATTGGCTAGAACTCAGGGCAGCCCGGCTTGCGCTGAGGAGATTTGCAGAACAGCTGAAGGGGCACCACGTTCTGCTACTGACCGACAATGTGGCCACAAAGGCTCACGTGAACCGACAAGGAGGGACCCACTCCAAAAGACTCATGTCAGAGGCGGAGGCCATAGGACGATGGGCAGAGATCCACTTAGCGTCGCTGAGGGCGGATCACATCTCCGGAACCAGCAATGTGAGTGCGGATTGGTTGAGTCGTCAGACCATCGACAACTCGGAGTGGCAACTTCATCCGGACCTGTTCGCACAGGTGGTAAGGAGGTTTGGTCTCCCACAGGTCGACCTGTTTGCCTCGGCGGCAAACACACAGCTCCAGCGGTTCTTCTCCCGCTACAAGTCAGCACAAGCGGAGGGGACGGATGCCCTGAGGTCCAGCTGGCCTCCAGGGCTTCTATACGCGTTTCCGCCCCTCCCTCTGATCCCGCAGGTGATCTACAAGCTGCTGAAGGAGGGGGCGGAGCTCATTCTGGTGGCTCCACATTGGCCCAGGAGATCCTGGTTCGCGGACCTGGTCGATCTGTCTGTGAAGCAACTGTGGAGAATTCCTCCAGACCAGGTATCCTTGCGTCAAGGGGCCATCAACCATCCAGAGCCCCAATGGTTGCAGTTAGCCGTCTGACACTTGAGGGGCAGCTCCTGAAGGACCAGAGCCTCTCAGACAACGTCATTAAAACCAAGCTTCCAGACGTCCGGCCACTACTCGCATTTATGACGCGACTTGGGCTGCCTTTTCTTCCTGGTGCAGCAAACGGGACATTGACAGTGTGGAAGCGTCCATCCCTCAGTTATTGGACTTCCTACAAGAGGGCTTGGACAAAGGACTGGCACCAGCCACTCTCAGGCGCCAGGTTGCTGCATTATCCACCATCTTAGCCAGACACCAACTTCAATCCCTGAGTCACCATCCTCAGGTCAAGAGCTTCTTGAAGGGGGCCTACAACATCCGACCCCAGGTGGTGCACAGGTACCCGACCTGGAACCTACCCTTTGTCCTGCAGGCATTGACAGCGGCTCCCTTCGAACCTTTGAGGAAGGTATCTCTTCGACATCTGACTCTTAAGACTGCCTTCCTCATAGCCATTACCTCAGCCAGAAGGGTATCTGAGATTGCTGCCTTCTCGGCCAAGGAAGAGCTGTGCATCATCCACCCAGACAGGGTCATCCTACGGTTAGACCCCGCCTTCATGCCGAAGGTGAATTCTCATTTTCACAGGTCTCAGGAGGTTATCCTCCCGAATTTCTGTCCCAGCCCTCAACACTCCAAGGAGCGCAGGTGGCACAAATTGGACTGCGAAGGGCAGTCCGCATTTACCTGAAACGAACTAAGGACATCAGGCACTCCGAGGCCTTCCTTGTGTCTTTTCAACCAGGCTCGCTGGGTCGCAAGGTGTCATCTTCAACCATAGGTCGGTGGCTGCGAGCTTGCATTAAGATGACATATGACCTTCAGGGCAAGCCGGTTCCACCTCGTGTAACGACACATTCCACCAGAAGTGCGGCCACAACCGCGGCCTGGGCGACTCAAGCATCTATTCTGGACATTTGCAGAGCGGCCACGTGGGCGTCTCCCACGGCTTTCATTAGAAACTACAAGATCGATTCCTTTGCCTCTGCCGAAGCCTCTTTTGGCCGTAGAGTATTACAGAAGGTTATTGAGGCTCCGGACAATGTCACTTCTTCCCGCTCTGGGACACAATAGCTTGGGCATGTCCCATCCTTGGACTCTCCAAGCAGCGCTATGGAGAATGACCGTTGTCTTACCTGAACGGTCGTTCTCATGGCGCTGCGGAGAGTACAAGACCCACCCAGGGTGATTGTTTAGCTCCGAGATTGTATCTTTACACAGGTGTGAGCTGAGGACGTCTTCGTCGGACAAGACCTCGTTTTTAAAACTGAGCCAGAAGAGGCAAAGGAGGCGTGGCCAGAGGGGAAAAATCTACTCAGTCCATGGGCAAACAGGCTGTGTTAACCCATCCTTGTACTCTCCGCAGCGCCATGAGAACGACCGTTCAGGTAAGACAACGGTCATTTTCAAGCTTCACACAATTCACTAAAGCCACTAGCAGGCTAGAAGGTGGAATTAATCATATGTAATAGAATAGAATAACCGAGTTGGAAGGGACTTTGGAGGTCTTCTAGTCCAACTCCCTGCTTAGGCAGAAAACCCTACACCACTTCAGACAAATGGCTATCCAACATCTTCTTAAAAACCTCCATTGTTGGAGCATTCACAACTTCTGGAGGCAAGTTGTTCCACTGGTTAATTGTTCCTAACTGTGAGGAAATTTCTCCTTAATTCTAGGTTGCTTCTCTCCTTGATTAATTTCCACCCATTACTTCTTGTCCTGTCATCAAGTGCTTTGTTGCGTGAACTCTGCTCTTAAGGCAGGAACTGAACTGTTTAAGGCTGCTTTGCCAACACAGCTAGAGAAAGAATAGGAGAGAGCGAGAGAGAGAGACTAGGAGGGACATAAATGGGAGGGAAGGGGGAGTCTGAAGAGGCTTTGGAGCCCCTCAAGTTATCTTGCCTTTAGTATGAGAGCCCCCTTCTTGTCACTCAACACAGTTACTTGATACCCTAATCAAAGAACTACCAAGAATAAAAGCCAACATTGGCAGAGCAAACTACTGTATATAAACAGGGAGCAAACACACTTAGTCGCACTGATGCTATTACCTCATTTGATCATAAAACTGCAAGCAATCAATGAAGCCCAGAGAGCACCAAGAACTCCTCAGTTCCACCTGAGTGATGGATAGTCTCTTCTATTGGCCTGTAAAAGTTGTAATCAAAACCTATCACATAGTTTGAGAAAGAAGTAAACATCTTCCCCCGTGCTAACAAAACTGGCCAGACCAACTGGTGCCGAGTTCCACCTGCTTGCTTTGCATCAATTTCCCAACCACCATTAAAATGGAGCAGCGTTTTTATTATGCAACTTCTATTTCACACACCACCATAGATAGAAGATTAAAAGGAAGGAGAAGGAGCCAATGCCGCGACGAGCCAACATGCAATCTCAATGCTCTGAGATCGCCGTCGATACTTTTGCCGCTGGGTGGTCCAAACGGACCTAAACCGTCCCGCAGAGACGGTGAACAGGAAGAATACGTCTTGCTGATCTCAGGGACATCGCAAAGTCCCTGATCGATCCAAGAGAAGTTCTTCAAGCCGGCGACAAAAAATCCAGCCATTAGGCTGATGAAGCTGGGGCAGCTCCAAAATGGAAGGATATGGAAAGAGAAAGTGCTTCCAATTGGTGAGGAATTTTTGCCGTTTTAAAAAAGACTGCCTATAAAAAACTTAAAATTAATTTAAATTGGAGAACAGAAGAAATAAGCAGCGGAATTAAATTTGCAATGGTTTTAGGCAGTGGGTTATCTTACTTTTTAAATGCTATCTTCATGGATGGAATTTATGCAAGCCTTTTAAAACGAATGGATTGTTTTCTTCTTCTTTTTTTCCTTTTATTATTCTTTGTAACCTATGGACTAAAATTCTCCTCTTTCATTGCTGTGGGTGTTCTTCTAACTCATTCAAGAATCAGACGTTCTGCTGAAAATAAAACGTTATTGTGAATCTATGCTTAATCTTGTTAAAACCTTCCAAGCTAGAGCTGGAGATAATGGCACAATTTCAACAGCAGAAAAAAAATTTAAGTCTGCAAAAAATATTCTCAGAAATACAGAAATTATCAAACACACATGAAAGGATAGAGAAGAAGTTGGAAGACTTAGAGCATCTAACAGCAAAATATAATGAAGTTGGAGATGTTTATCAAGTGGAAAAAGTGGTGGTTAAAATCCTAAAAATCAAAGAGGAAAATGAATATAAAGAAATTAAAATTGCTGATATTTATGGTGATTGGTTTGTCTCTGAAAATGGAAAAAGTGGAATACTGAAAGAGGAATTAAATTATGTTTGTTGACTGTGGAAGAGATGCACGAAAGCCTTTTTGTAATCAACTGATACACTTTCTACAGTATGTAAAGAAGGATGTGTTGTTTTTGTTTTGAAAAAAAAATATTTTAAAAAAAGAAGATTAAAAGGAAGATTTAGGTGTCCTCCTCCTCACTCACCAGCCATCTTCTCTATTCCTAAAGCTAACCGATGCGTTCACTTGGTACACAACTACATTCAAGGATCCATTGGTGGTAAACCCAGAACCCTGGTTCCGGAGTTTCCTTTGCTCCGAAGGTTTTCTACAATTGTTTTTCTTTCCCGTTGCTGCCTACGCCTTCTGGAAAGGTAAGCATGCCAGTTTGTGTGAACTAAGGGAGCAGGATATTGGGTGGGCACAGAACCACGATAAACGGTCCTTGGAGAGAAGAATGCAATTATTTCCTAATGGGGTTTGAAGATCAAAAGGTGTTCATGAGAACCATTGGACTCTTAAGCCCTCATGCTAGACTGGGCAAAGTGTTGGCAGGCTTATCTATCAGTTCTGAAATAGTGAAAGAAGCCCCTTTTCTGGCACAACTAGTTCAGAGGTGGTATCAGCAGGTTCTGACCAGTTCTGGAGAACTGGTAGCAGAAATTTTGAGTAGTTTGGAGAACCGGTAAATACCACCTCTGATTGGTCCCACCCCCATCTATTCTTTGCCTCCCGAGTCCCAGCTGATTGGGAGGGAATGGGGATTTTGCAGTAACCTTGCCATGCCACGCCCACAAAGCCATGCCCGCAGAATCGGTAGTAAAAATAATTGAATTCCACCACTGAACTAATTGATAACCCGGCGTTGTCCAGGTATTTATATATAGGGGGGAAATGTCCGAACCAAACATAATTTCTAATGCTGGATTTTCCCCCTTACCAAAGGGAGCCCCCTTGTGGAGGGGAGTTACCATGGCAACTCCACTGTGCTATACAATAGAAGCCATTTTAAGGCACAACAGGCTGTATTTTAACAGAACACACACCCCGGGGGGTGTTAGGGGTGTCTTACCTGCACAGTATTTTTATTCCAGGGAGTAAGTTATCTGTGTATCAGGTTTGGTTGAAATTGGCCAAAGCATTCTAGAGTTATTCTGGAACATACATACACACACACACACAGCCGTTTATATATAGAGAGAGATTTGTAATAGTCCTTGATTTACAACCATTTGTTTAATGACTGTTCAAGGTTACAATGGCATTGCAAAATGTAACTTAGGATCAGTCTTTGCATTACTGACCATTGCAGCATCCCTGTGGTCAAATAATTAAAATTCAGGTGCTTGGCAACTGGCATATAGTTACAACTATTACAGCATCCCGGGGTCATGTGATTACCATTTTCACCTTCCCAATTGGTGTCCAACAAGCAAAGTCAATAGGGAAAGGGTTTTTTTAAAAAGGTTTTTTTATTTTATTTTATTTTTTTACAAACATCAATGCGTGAACAGTGTGGCACCTGAGTATCGTACATTCTAATGCAAATATAACTAATAGAATTAGTCATAGTTATTACTTTCCCCCAACATATATTTCCAATAGTAACACATATTTATATTAAGTTGCAGTCTTTCATTATTCAATTATTCCATGTTTTCTCTTATAATTGCTCTTATTTTATTATATAAAAGTGTATAAACTAATATTCCACTTTTCTCTTACATTTCTATCTCTTATTATAATAGGGAAAGTTGAATTCACTTAACCACCATGTAATTTTCTGAACTGCGGTCATTTGCTTAACAACTGTGGCAAAAAAAAGTAATAAAATTGACGTGACTCCATTAAGAGCCACCTTCTTAGCAAGAGGGCAGTTCTCGTCCCAATTGTGGGACAGTATTGTAGGACTAGCAATATTTACATATGTATGCAAATTAGAAAATAAACACTTGAGGTTTTTTGGACCTAAGGCTGCAATTATTTTTAAAAAGTGTTTTTTTTTCGATGCAGGGAACTGCAAGTGGATTCGGACTCCTGTGATTATCTACGCAACACACGTAACAACAACGGTGGTCGCTTGCCTGGCCCACATCCTGTTTGCGGATTTCTCCAACGCTAAAGTCCCAAGTCCACAGACTCTGCAGCAACGCCTGACCCTATCTGCTTTCTACGCTCCTTTCTTAGCAATTCCCCTCGCGATGTTGCTTTTTGTACTGTTCAGCTCTGCTTATAAGCCAGTTGAAAAAAAGAAGAAGAAATAAAACCTTTGGCTTTTCTCCTTTGGGAAGGAAGATGTGCCAATTAGACCAAGGACGGTGTGTCTGTGTCCCTAAGGGAGCAAAGCACAGGTAGTCCTCGACTTATGACCACAATGGAGCCCAGAATTTATGTTGCTAAGTGAGGATGTTAAGTGGGTTTTGCCCCATTTTATGACTTTTCTTGCCATATTTTTAAAATGAAACTGCAGTTGTTAAATTGCCATATTTTTCGGAGTATAAGACGCACCCTTTTCCCTCAAAAAAGAGGCTGAAAATCTGGGTGCGTCTTATAAACTGAATACAGCATTTTTTGCCCCCCGAAGCCCCGCCCCCTTCACCAAAATGGCTGTGCAGAGCCTTTAGGAGGCTTCCAGAGTGCTCCTAGGGGCTGGGGAGGGCAGAAATGAGCGAAAAACAGGCCGTTTTTTGCTCAATTTTGCCCCCCCCCCTCAATCCCCAGGAGTACTCTATAAGCCTCCTAAAGGCTATGCATGCAATATTTTGATGAAAAACAAGCCAATCTTTGCTTGTTTTTTTGGGGGGGGCACCCCCCAGGAGCACTCTGCAAGCCCCCTAAAGGCTAGTTGTGCCTTTTGGGGGGGGGGGGGAAACAGTCCCATTTTTCTGAAAAACGGGCTGTTTTGGGGAGATTTGCAGAGTGCAAAAACTTTTTTTTTAATTTGCCTCTTCAAAACCTTGGTACATCTTATACTCCCAAAAATACGGTACTCTTATTTCCTTGAAAATAAAACCTCCCCGAATAATAAGCCGTCCCAAAAAATATTGCAACACAGCAGCAGCCATGAGGTGACCATGCTCACCACCTCCTGCACCTCAAAAATAATAAGACCCTGAAAATAAGGCCAAGAACAAATTTCGGGGGGGGGAGAAATAAGACCCTGTCTTATTTTTGGGGAAACACGGTGGTAACATGATAGTTAAGTGAATCTGATTCCCCCATTGACTTTGCTTGTCAGAAGGTCACAAAAGAGGATGCATGACCCCAGGACACTACGACCGTCATAAATGTGAATCAGTTGTCAAGCATCCGAATGTAAATCATGTGACCATAGGGATGCTGCAAAAGTCACAAGTGTGAAAAATGGTCATAAGTCACTTTTTTCAGTGCCATTGTAACTTAGAACAGTCACTAAACGAACTGTTATAAGACGAGGACTACCTCTAGGGACTAGGCCTTAGTGTACCTGTCAGATGGAAAATATTCTCCAGAGGGGGTCATATGAAACAGTGTTATGCCATAAAGCAACCTGCTTTTCTCGTAAAAGGGGTTGTTTCACAAATCTGAGGTGAAGAGAACACCAGACAGATGGGTTGCCCCAACATCATAAAACGCTTTTGTGAAATTGCAGGGAAAAAACCCAGATGAAAAATTGCTGGTGCTTCTACCTTCCTTGTGTAGCTGGAATCCAGGTTCTCCTGGCCCTCTTGGTATGGCTGCCGGTCCATGCTGGTCCCCTCTATGTGCTTGGGTCCCATGGTGGGGTGATGGTCAGTCTTTTCCCAGCATGAAATTCAGGTGGCTGGTCAGCCCTTCTTTCCCTCCCTTTCTCTCTCCCTCTCTCTGGCTGCTGGGCTCTTTTCTTCTGCCCATAGAAGCCTCTCCTGTCCTATCCCCTTCTCTCCCTCAGGGTTGCCCCACAGAAGCCTCTTCTATCCCTTTCTCTCCCTCAGGCTTGCCCCATAGAATCCTCTCCTCTCCTATCCCCTTACCTTCCTCAGGCTTGCCCCACAGAAGCCTCTTCTATCCTATTCTCTTTTCCCCTTCAGGCTTGCCCCATAGAAGCTTAGACATAGACAAACTTTATTGTCACTTCGAATGTACACTAATAGGCATACATTAAAATGAAATTTCATTGCATACAGCTCTTAAAGGGTCATACCTCCAATATACACTACATAAACATGACTAAATAAATAAATAAATGAATAAATAAATAGAAAATTATGCATATACACACATATATGACACAGAGAAGCAACACAGTCTAATTAAGATGTATACATGTACACATTTACATGGCGAGAAAAACGAATCTTGCGAGTTTACCAGACTGATGTGTTGCAAGAAATCTCCATCTGGATTCAGTTACAAGTGGGGAGAAAGACACTGGAAACAGGGAGGCTGATTGGAAAGATGGTTTATTGATGAACGGAGCCACATGGGCTTTAGGTCCTGGGCAGCTGAACACATAGAGTTCAGAGAGCAGTATTTATACCCTCTCTTGGGCCTTGCTCTCAAGCTTCCTGTTCCTGTGCAAGAAATGTATTCTGTTGGTTGTCAAATTCCCAGGGGGCTCTGCAGGGGTTATAGCTAACTTTTTAGTTTGTCCGAATTAAGTTTGGTTGAACCTTGCTGAGTGATGTAATGTCCCCAGGTGATTTTGCAATGCAGTGAGCCCTGCTGTTAGATGGGTAGAGGGCTAAACCTATTATGGCCTGAGGGCCATGTCTTAATCCCATCACCCTGGAGCTGAAGTTCTAATTGTCTTGTAGATAGGCTGGCCCAGGCTCTCTATGCTGTGCTCGCATGCACAATTGGCCCGTTTCCCTCAAAAAGGTAAGTAACATGGGTGGGCCCTTGGAAACACAGTTCCGGTATGGTGGCCGCTGCTCCCATGGTGGGTTCCAGGCGATACAGCCTCCCATACCAGGCTGTACCACCTGGAACCCACCACTGATGTAAACTCACTTTTGAATGTCAATCTTTCCAGCTAGCCAAGAAGCTTTGCTGAATGCCACACATCTTGGTTCCTTGGCATTAAAAGCTTCTTTCGGCAGCTCTGCTTCGTTATTCAATTATTTCTTCAAAGTGCTGATCATTGCATCCCAGCTGGAAGAACTCCAACAGGGGAGTGTTTCCTCCCAACAACAGTGTAAAAAGCTTAAAACAACCCTTCCCCTTTAAGAAAGTTAAGCCCCAGGAAAGTACCAGCAAAAGAAAAAAAAACCCATTCAGAGTCAATAAGTCTAGGCGTTCTGCCAAGGATGTAATAAGGGTTAAGAGAGGCAGTTTCTGTAAGCAGGGCAACAAAGATTAGGCTAGAAACAACACCAGAATGTTTATTTCCTGCCTCTGTACAGGATTAGCCCTGTAAAGTGGAGAAAAACAAAAAGAGATTTCTTCTAACAACCGGTTCTCCAAACTGCTTAGAAAACTAACTACCGGTTCTAGCAAATAGGCTAGAACCGGTTGAATCTTACCTCTGGTCCAAGTAGCAAGAGGAGTCAGGATTTAAGAAACCATGAAATCCCTTGAAACAGCCACAAAATCAGGCCCTGTTCTGGGATGCAATCCGGTTTAAAGGGGACATGACTCTTTCTGGGACGGATGCTCAGCTTCCATGGAGTAGAGCCACATTGGGTGGAAACTAATCAAGGAGAGAAGCAACTTAGAACTGAGGAGAAACTTCCTGACAGTGAGAACAATTAATCAGTGGAACAGAAGTTGCCTCCAGAAGTTGTGAATGCCCCAACACTGGAAGTCTTTAAGAAGATGTTGGATAGCCATTTGTCTGGAACGGTATAGGGTTTCCAGCCTAGGCAGGGGGTTATTTATTTATTTATTTATTTTATTTATTATTAGCGTTTATATACCGCCCCCTCTCCCGAAAGGGACTCGGGGCGGTGTACAGTCCGTATTAAAATACAACAGATTAAAACGTAGAAATAACTATATAAATACATGTATAAGAGGAGGGTAAAATATGCCAAACTGTACAGCTAATAAATAAATCAATACAAAAGTTTAAAATATCAAGTTAAATTTAAAACAATATCCCTCTAAAAACCAGTAAGAATGTGTATGCCAGGAGGTAGACGTTAAAATTATGCCAAACCAGCCAGTTGGAACAGGTTGGTTGGACTAGAAGACCTCCAAGGTCCCTTCCAACTCTGCTATTGTATTGTATTGTATTGTATTGTACATTGGCCATATGCAGGGCTCTAGGTCACAAAAACTAGAAACCCAATTAATTTGCTGCTCTTCAAGGCACTTTTCCTGCAACAGACCTAAATCTTTGAATCAGGGAAGCATTGAAAGGCAACTAGATATATACCATATTTTCCCCTCAAAAAAGAGGCTGAAAATCTGGGTGCGTCTTATGCACTGAATACAGCATTTTTGGCTTCCCTTCACCAAAATGGCTGTGCAGAGCCTGTAGAAAGCTTTCAGAGAGCACCTGGGGGCTGGGGAAGGCAGAAATGAGTGAAAAATGGGACGTTTTTGGCTCAATTTTGCCTCCCCCCATGGCCGCCAGGAGTACTCGATAAGCCCCCTAAAGGCTATGCATGCAATTTTTTTGATGAAAAACGGGCCCATTTTTGGCAGGTTTGCAGAGTGCAAAAACTTTTTTAAAAATTTGCCTCTTCAAAACCTTGGTGCGTCTTATACTCCGGTGCATGTTAAACTCTGAAAAATACAGTACCTATCCAAACCATCTTATGCCTTGGAAAGACAAGTAAGACATGGCCAATTGTCCTTCTAACCTACCGGTTGTAATTAAACCGTTCGTACAGCCAACTTTCACTGCAATTGCATGAATGAAATATGAATGGAGGTGTAATTGCAGTTGCATGTGGAAAAAGAGGGGGCTGCAGAGAGATCCTATGTAATATATGCTAAATGCAAGCTTATAAATAAAAGAAAGAAGGTTTTTGCATTAAAACCTGAAGTTGTCTCCATGTGTAGAACAAGATAGGTTATGTTAGAAATAACTGGAAAATTCTATTCAGAGCTGTACAAAGATCAAGATCGCTCAAAAGTAACAACACCCACGAAAGAGGAAATGCCAGATATCCTAGTGGAGGAAGTATCAAGTGCCATAAAATCAGTGAAAAATGGCAACGCTTAAGGAAATCCCTGTGTTATGGTTGAAAGTTGGTGGTTACAGTTTACACAAGATACTACTAAAACCATACTCGAGATACCTCAGAGAAGAAAAGATACGCAATGCATGGAAAATGCTGAAGTTATTCTTATGCACAAGAAAGGTGCCCAAGATGGTTTAAAGGACTATCTATCACCCAATAAGCCTTCTTTCAGTCATCTACAAGGTTTTCACCAAGATAATAGCAAAAAGAATGTTGAGAACATTATATGATGCACAGCCAAAGGAGAAAGCAGGGTTCAGAAGTGTCTGTAGCACAACGGATCGCATCCAGATGGTTCAAGAAGTCATTGAAAGCACAATGAGCGCACCATGCCGTTGTACATGGCTTTCATTGGTTACAAAAAGGCATTTGAGTCAGTATTCGAGCAATAATTAAGGCATTGTTCAACCAAGGCATACACACTGTTCACATAAATTTACAACCATCAATATATGAGAAAACAATGGCAACAATGTGCTTTAATGGTCTTAAAGTGGAAATCAACATAGAACGAGGTGTACAACAAGGCAATGCAATATCACCTATCCTTTTCTCAGCTTCTTGAAGAAGTATTTCGCAAACTTGACTGGGCAAAAGATGAAATAAAAAATCAATGGCGCCTATTTAAATCACTTAAGCTTTGCAGATGCTGTAGTTCTTGCAAAATCCAGAAGGGCAACAAAGACAGAGTCAAGAGCTGCACAAAGCAGAACCGTTTGGCTTAAAAATAAGCCTTAAAAAGAGTCAGGTTATATTTAATAAATACACCAAAGAAAAAAAAATTATATCTGCAGAAGAACTAGATGGAATAGACCACCACGTATACCTTGGCCAATTGATCTCGATGGAAGGTGTTACATTGAAGGAAATTGAACTGTGTGTTAAATGTGGTTCTCCCAGAAGAGGGTGAAAATGTCTCTGGATCTTATAGACCAAATATTGCTGAAGGCCCACCCACCTGCTGCCCATTTTTGGCCTCCACACACCCCTTTTCCAGGTCATTTTTGGGCCCATTTTGAGCCTTTTTTGGCCCATTTTGAGGCTTTTCTTAACCTGTTTTCAAGGCTTTTGGGGGGCCTTTTTGAGCCTTTTTTCAGGCCATTTATGAGGCAAGAAACGCCTCAAAAATGGGCCAAGAAAAACCTTGAAAATGGGCTGAAAAAAGTCTCAAAAATATAATACAATACAACAGCAGAGTTGGAAGGGACTTTGGAGGTCTTCTAGTCCAACTCCCTGCCTAGGCAGGAAACCCTATACTGTTCCAGACAAATGGCTATCCAGCATCTTCTTAAAGACTTCCAATGTTGGGGCATTCACAACTTCTGGAGGCAATTTCTGTTCCACTGATTAATTGTTCTAACTGTCAGGAAATTTCTCCTCAGTTCTAAGTTCTAAATGGGTGAGAGGATTAGCATATAAGACAGCGGGAACAGGTGAAATATAGATTATTAACTTTAAATATTGGTCAAATTTATACGGCCACTCGTCTCATATGCAGAGACTCTGGATGGCATACAACTAAACGAAGGATGAAAATGTTTTGCAGAACCCTCAAAACAATAAACAAACTCCAACACAAGGAATGTGTTTATGTAATAGTTTAATTCAGAAAGTTCATTGCGATAAGCCCAGCTTGCTGCAAGATTGATGCAATCTATCCCCAGCAGGTGGACTTGCAAAACCTTTAGTGTAGTCCAATTTGTTTACTAATCCCAGAGTGTGGGAAAGTGCGGTCTTAAAAGTAGCCCCCACCTTCCTAAAAGAGGCTCAGTGGCTAAGACGCTGAGCTTGTTGATCAGAAAGGTCAGCAGTTGAGAGGTTCGAATCCTTAGCGTCGCGTAACCGAGTGAGCTCCCGTTACTTGTCCCAGCTTCTGTCAACCTAGCAGTTCGAAAGCACGTAAAAATGCAAGTAGAAAAATAAGAACCACCTTTGTTGGGAAGGTAACAGCGCTCCATGTGCCTTCGCCCTTTAGTCATTCCGGTCACATCACCAGGGAGACATCTTCGGACAGTGCTGGCTCTTTGGCTTTGAAACGGAGATGAGCACCACCCCCTAGAGTCGGGAAAGACTACACATATGTGCGAGGGGAACCTTTACCTTTATCTAATCCAGACAAGCTAGATAGGAGACTCATCCGGAGCTAGATGAATTCACGCAGGTTCCCCCCATTCTCCAGTGAATCCTGAGTTTTCAACCTCCAAACAGCCAGGCAAGTTTGCGGCGCCAAGTTTTCCGCTCCAGATACGGCAACTCAGCCGCAAATTCGACATTTTAGGTTGGAATAGGTACAAGATCTCTGCGGTTCCTCTCTACTTATGGCACAAGAGGGTAAACTCCAGGCCACAATGAACGCCTATGGATGAATAAAATCAATGGGATGTGAGCAGGGAAGTAGAAGGTCCATTTGAGGACGCAAGCCGCAGCCATCGCCTCTTTAGTGTCCGTCGGTCTGGTGGGCACTGGGAACGGCTTGCTTTTCTCCTTTAACTTACGGCTCTTCCCAAAGGGGGTGTGGCCTCCTGTCCACTGGCCCCACCCAGTTCTTCAAGCAGACCTCTTGAGCGTGGAGCGAGTCTTCGCTCGTCCCAAAGGTGCTTTTTTTTCAAGAGGCAGCTGGACTTTCTGATTTTTCTTTGAAGACATTTCGCTTCTCATTCAAGAAGCTTCTTCAGCTCTGACTTCATCATTCAGTCAGAGCTGAAGAAGCTTCTTGGCGAAGCGAAATGTCTTCAAAGAAAAATCAGAAAGTCCAGCTGCCTCTTGAAAAAAAAGCACCTTTGGGACAACCATGACTTGAATGACTGAGAATCTCCATAGACATTTTTGCTAAAGGTCTCGTCTAGTGCTCTTATGTTCTCTCCCTCTCTCTCTCTCTCCCCCCCCCCTCTCTCTCTCACACACTCACACTAGCACATCAAGATGATTCTCTGGCCACATGGACTCTGAGGATTGCTTGTTTAAACCAATAGGAAGAGAAAAAAATTTCCAATGAGTTTAATTCACTTGTGAGGTCTCCACGAATACCTCCTGTAGTTTTTTTGTTTTTTTTACTTATTTAACAAATGTATATGACTGCCCTTCCCGCCCCGAGTGACTCTGGATGCTGTACAATAAAGCCAGGAATTAAAACCTGTTGCAAACCCATTAAAATAAGCCTGGATGAAACAAGACCAGATGGAACAATGTTGGAATACTTTTATAAAAAAAACACCGCTCGCTATTCATCTCAATCCCTGCACCTGAGGGTAGGACAAGGCGGCTGGAAACTTATCCAAGGGAGATCCAACCTATACAGTGGTGAGATTCAAATTTTTTTACTTCCAGTTATGTGGGCGTGGCACGGCTTGGTGGGCATGGCAGGGGAAGGTTACTGCAAAATCTCCATTCCCTCCCAATCAGCTGAGACTCGGGAAGCTGAGAATATGTGGGGGCAAGGCCAGTCAGTATTTACCGTTTCTCCGAACTACTCAAAATTTCCGGTACCGGTTATCCAGAACTGGTCAGAACCTGCTGACTTGGAGTGATCCCATGAAGTGACTCTGTGCTTTGATTTTTTGCTTCGTTTATCAAATGCATATGGCTCCCCATCTCCCACCAAGAGACTCTGGGTGATGTGCACTAAAAGCAGGAATTTAAACATTTGACAAATCCATTAAAATAAGAGTAGATAAAAGAAGTCCGGAAGAGGGAAGATGTTACGTACATCAGATGTACGTAACCAGTTTGCTGGCTTTGAATTACCAAGCTTGTTGAAAAAAACATACGTAGTTTGAGAATTTAACGAGAGAATGCTGGAATTCTTTTATCAAACACCACCAAACCGTTTGCAACATTTTCATATATATATTTCTGCTACCGGTTCTCCAGAACTGGTCAGAACCTGCTGAATACCACCTCTGAACCTATAACTAAGGAGGACAGCAATGGTCAGTGAGAACAATTAATCAGTGGAATGGGTTAGCTCCAGATGTTTTGGGCGCCCTTATCACAGGAGGCTTTTAAGAAATTGGACTGTTATGTGTCCAGAATGGCATAGGGCCATGATGGTGAACCTATGGCACACATGCCAGAGGTGGCACACAGAGCTCTCTGTGGGCATGTGTGCTGTCGCCAGCTGCTCTTCTGGTCTCTAGTGCACGCAGATGTGCTGGCCAGTTGGTTTTCGCAAGCGCCGGAAACCTGAAGAACAGCTGGCCGATGCACATTCACGTGCCAAAAACCCGAAAACCAGCTGGCTGACGAGCGCATGCACACTGCCCAGCTGGTCTTTGGGTTTCCAGCGATCTGGTATGTGCTTTCAAGTTTGGACCCTCAGTGCCAAAAAGGTTTGCCATCGCTGGCATAGGGTCTTCTGCCTGAGCAGGGAGTTGGCCTCTAAGACCCCCAAAGTTCCTCCCAACTCTTGTCATACTATTACTGTTATCTACCACACGGAGGTCTCCTGGCGGTTCCCCATCCAATTATCACTCAAGATCTGCAGGCTACTTCAGCTGACTGCCAGCTGCAGTTCAAATCTCACCAGGCTCACGGTTGACTCAGCCTTCCATCCTTCCGAGGTGGGTCAAATGAGGACCCAGATTGTTGGGGGAAAGAGGCTGACTTTGTAAACTGCTTAGAGGGGGCCAGGGTGAAGTGATATATAAGTCTAAGTGCTGTTGCTATTTCAAAAGGTGGTTAGTTGTTCCTCGAAAGCATTTTATTTTCTTAAAAAGTGGGGAAGATGCACAAAACCAGTGAGAAATACAGTTTAGTGATCTAAACTCTCATTATAAACAGCTGCTTAAAAAAAAAGACTTAAATACAAGGATTGCTCCTTCCTTCTCATCCTTTGGAAGCACATCCAATCACAAACATCTTCCCAGGGAACCTGCCAATCGCATTTCTTTCGTTATCCCCAACCCCAGGGCAGGTTGCTTGGGGGCAATGAAAACTCTTCCGATTGGAGAGGAGATCTTGGAAGGCCTGTCCTCGGTCGATGCTTTCACAGCCGGTCCGAATTGCCTGCTTTGGAACAACAGGAATGGGTCAAGTTCTTGGTCTGCTGGTTGCCATCAGTTCTTGGTCTACTTCTGGAAGATAAACTGGTCGATGAATTCATTCTGGTCCGCTTCTATTTTGCACAGTGTTTGATACTCCACTCGGTACCTGAGGAACAAGGAGAGCAAAGAATGAGCTGGCTGGGCTGAAGACAGCTTGAAGGGTGAAGAATTGGGGGAGATTTTTCAGCTGGGAAAAAAAAGCCATGACAGGAACAAGAGCTGATGGCTTTCAGTGTTTGCATTCCTGAGTTATTCATCAGAATACTTTAGGGAGTAAAAAAAAAAAAACCTTCCAGCATTCTTTTGAATTTTCCGGCAGCTGTTTTATGACAACCGGCTCCAAGAACATAGAGAAAACCTCTCCCTGATGGATGCTGGGGATGGCCAATCAGGCTGGCTCTCGGCAGATGAGGGCTGGAGGAATAAAAGTGTTCTAGGAGTGTTTGGAAGCCATGGAATTAATTGGCCCTTTGGAAAAACTCAGTGGCATTTGGGGTACATTTAAGCGCTTTAGAAAACCTCCAGAGATAACCATGACACCAACAGAAAAGAATATATGTAGCTCAGGATTGAATTATGGGATCCTCAGTGCACTCTGTTTATATATTGTAGCTTGTCCTGCCAGGGTAGATGGGGGTATGATTTTCTCCTTGACAGTTTTTTGATTACGGTATGGTTTCCTGCTTATTTGTCTGGTGTTAATCCCTATGTCAGGGATTAACTAGCATTAGCAAATAGTTAATTAACTAGCATTAGCAAATAGCATCCAAAAGTAAATCAGAATCCAAGGCAAAGTATTGCTCTAAGTTCCAATTTATTAAGAGAGTCATGTTGGCCCACCTGGGAAAACCCAAATCTGAAAGCTTCCCGGTTTTCCTCGTCTAGTTGAAAGTTCAAGATCTTGCCCCCACACCCACAAGTCCATCCCATGGTCCAATCTTCCACTGCCCGGCTGGCAGTTCCACCCATCCAGTTCTGGTCAGGTGCAAAGACAAAGGATGACCTTGGCTTACTAGAAAGAACTTTGTTATGGCTACATAGCATCTCACTCCGTACAATCCCCCCCCTCCCATTTTTCCACAATAGAAAATGCATAGTAAAATAATAGAAAGTGTGGCAGGCCAAAGATCTGAAAGAAAATATCGCTGCAGGCCTGACACTTTACTTATCTAGATGTTGACTGCTGGAGCAGATGCAGTCTAGTCTTTTAGTTTCCTTCTTAGGTATTTTTTACTGTCTCTTTTGACTGGTGTGTAAATGTGGTTTATCTCTATGTGTCTATTGATGGCCGAACAGGTAGCAAATCCCACACTCATTCACACTGAGGATGTTGGGTTGTTTGCTTGCGAAGTTCAGAGAGAGCACCAAGGATTCCATAAGGCTTAGTCTTGGGGTGTGTGTGTTGCTTTTCTCCTCAAATGTTAAATAATCTGTTCCTCCCAAAATGCAAGTGCTCCTTTGCTGTCCTATCTGGCAAGCAAAATGTACACTGTGGGAGGATCAAGAGTCATGATGGCAATGAACTCATGGAAACAAACCCTTTCACCTGTTTACGCAATGCATGTGAAAGAGGGTAACCGGTGCTATCATGATAATGTGATTAAGCAGGCCACTTTCTCTAACCTGGGGCCCTAACAGGTTAGGACAGCACCTGGCAGAATTCCCAATGTTGTGGTTGAAACGGAGAAAGTCAGCCCGAGGGAAGGCTTTAAAACAGCCTCATCTTCTCTTTTATTAATCTTTTCCATCAAAGCTAATTACATCCTGAGCACACAGTGTCCCAGTGGTTAGAGTGCAGTACTGCAGGCTACTTCTGCTGCCTGCCTGCAATTTGGCAGTTCGAATCTCACCAGGCTCAAGGTTGACTCAGCCTTCCATCCTTCCGGGGTTGGTAAAATGAGGACCCAGATGGTTGGGGGCAAGAGGCTGAAACTCTAAATCGCTTAGAGAGGGCTGTAAAAGCACTGTGAAGTGGTATATACAGGTGAAACTCGAAAATTTCCTGAGATGGTGGATTTGGGATTTTCATGAGCTGTAAGACATAATCATCACAATTATGACAAATCACGGCTTGAACTATCTTGCTTTGCATGT
Source organism: Natrix helvetica (assembly GCF_964273705.1). NCBI lineage: Eukaryota > Metazoa > Chordata > Lepidosauria > Squamata > Natricidae > Natrix > Natrix helvetica. Next base: position 286,335,945 of record NC_138552.1, on the reverse strand, counting down.
AATGAGTCTATCTCATATACTAGTTTCGCCTTTTAAGTTGCATTACTGAAATAAATGAACTTCTGCACGATATTCTAACTTTTCGAGTTTCACCTGTAAATATAAGTGCTATTGCTATCCTCCTTGGGATTACTCGGAAGCAAACTCCACTCGGTGGGAGGCAGAACGTTTATCCCTTGCAGAAATATCTTGCGACTTGCCCCACCCCAATTTTTTTTAAAAAAGTATTTTTTAAGTAGAGGAGAATCTAGGGCAGGGTTTCTCAACCTCAGCGACTTTAAGAAGAGTGGACTTCGACTCCCAGAATTCCTCAGAAAAGGTTGAGAAACACTAATACAGGATAACAAATGTCATGAGACAGCACCAAACAAGGAGAGCAAGACTGCCAAAATCTTGCATTATTTCAGATCGTGTGTGTGTGTGTGTGTGTGTGTGTGTGTGTGTATGTGTGTGTATTTGTGTGTTTGTGTGTGTGTGTATTTGTGTGTGTGTATGTTTGTGTGTGTGTATAGAGAGAAAGAAAATAATATCCTTCCCTGATTTAAGGATCAGATGCTTTTAAGGACAGGAGACGTACTGGGGCTCCAGTTTTTGTGGCCAGGAAACCTAGGATCAGCTCAGCATGTATTTGGAAATTCCTTCGTCTATTCCTAACCTTTCCAACTGCGTCTTCTTCTCGGTGATTAATGCTTGGAGTTGTTGCTGTTGGGCTTCTCTTTGCTTTGCTATGGACTTCAGTAAGTTACGGGCCCCGATTGCCTGCAAAAGAAGCAGCCACTTTTTAAAAAAAAAGTTAAGTATTTTTTTTTTCCTGCCATCCTTCTAAATGGAGCTAAAATGGTTAGGGGGCGCTCCACCTCTAAAGAAATCTGTTGGTAAGCATTGAGGCATAGCAGCGATGGCGAACCTTTTTTGGCTTCGCGTGGCACAAGTGGGGGGAGCGCAGGGGGGTCATGTGCGGGCGTGCGGCACCCATAATGCAACGCGCGGCACCCATAATGCAACGCGCGACAGCCCCCCCAGGGCGCATGCACGCACAACGCGCAAACCCCCCCCCCATTTTTACATGTTTTTTCGCCCTCCCCAGGCTCCAGAGGCTTTATAAGAGCCTGGGGAGAGCGAAAAGAGCCTCCCCTGCCCCCCCGGAGGCCCTCCGGAGGCTTCAGGGACCGTCCGGAGGCTTCCCTGAAGCCTTCGGAACGCTTAAAACGACCCTCCGAGCAACCCAGAAGTCACTTCCGGTTTGCTCGAAGGGTGGTCATTTAGAGAAAATGACTACTTATAGATCAGAAGCGCTTTGACCCAAAACATTTAACACCTCTTTCTACTCAAAGGCATAAATACTATTTTTTTTGGGGGGGGGGGGAAGAATGAGGGAGATTGTCCTTCAAATTAGCCTCCTTGGGAAATATTCCTTTATAATGCTCCTTTACCTTGATCTTCTCATTTTCTGTGGCTTTTGCTAGCTGATCTACCAGTTCAATCAGGTTGCCCACTATTTTTTTAAATTCGGCAATTTCTGTAAAAAGGAAGAAATCAGTAAAAGTAAATGTTTACATCCAATATCACCAGACAAGGGACCACAGTTAATATGGCAATTTCTATTATAATTTTTTTAGAGTGCTAGGTCACAATTCCTCACTTGGAATCATTCAAGTGCCTCTGACCATTTGCTCACCCACTCAAACAAGGACTTTTAGAAACACATAAATCTTCACCAACGCCCACAGACACGGATAAATTCTCCTGCATACAGGCCTACCAGAGGTGGTATTTAGTCAGTTCTGACTAGTTCTGGTGAACCAGTAGTGGAAATTTTGAGTAGTCCGGAGAACCGGCAAATACCGCCCTTGGCTGGCACCGCCCCCATCTATTCTCTGCCTCCCGAGTCCCAGCTGATTGGCTGGGTCTTCTTCTGTTGCCCTATAGGAAAGCAGGTTAGTGGGGTGGGAAGGGAGTGGTGATTTTACAGTATCCTTCCCCTGCCACGCCCACCAAGGCACGCCACACCCACAGAACTGGTAGTAAAAAAATTTGAATCCCACCACTGACCTACACATCCAAGCACATAATAGACAGATGTCACAAAGAGCTTCTCTAAGAGGAGTATAAGACACACCTTCCCCCCCCCCCCTAAAAGAGCGTGGAAATCTTGGTGCGTCTTATAAACTGAATACAGCCATTTTTGGCCTCCCGAAGCCCCACCCCCACATCCTATTTTTGCAAAAAATGGGCCATTATTTGCAAAAACAGAGGCGTTTTTGCCTTTCCCCAGCCCCCAGCAGTACTCTGCAGACTTCAGCAGGGTTAGGGGAAGGCAAAAAAGGCTGTTTTTGCAAAAATCGGCCCAGTTTTCACAAAAACGGGGGCATGTTTGCCTTCCCCCAGCCCTGCTGAAGCCTGCAGAGTGCTCCTGGGGGCCAGGGAGGACAACAACTTTTTTTTCTTACTTACCTCTTCAAAATCTGGGTGCGTCTTATACACCAGTGCGTCTTAATAGTCCGAAAAAATACGGTAACTTGATTTTGGAGGTCAAGATTTAAGATAACTCTCATTTTTGCAGAGCTAACCAGGCACAAGAATTTGAGCCCCTATCCCTGTCCATAGAAAAAAAACATCCATTTCCCACATAGGGAGAAGGCATCTCTGATGGGCAGGCTGCTAGGAACATCAGGAGCAAGAGGTGAAAGAGAGCAAGGGCCTGGTAGAATTTGATGGGACCATATTTGGCCACAGTTCCAAACCCAGCTGGCCATGACATTCTCAGGTCCCAGAAGCCTTTGTCTCTGTCTTGTCTAAATGAGTCATTTCTGCATGAAAAGCTGGATCAGCCAGAGAGAATAGCAAAACATAGAGCCAGTTATTGCATCTTCCAGATGAGCTAAGCTACAAGTCAGCCCACAACCATCCCTAGCTAACCCCGTCGGTGTGAACCAGGCCTTCATAACATCATCCTGGCTCTGCTGTATGGAGGGGCAGCTCTCTCTGCCAATCAGCCAAGAAGACTTACTGTCTACAAACAGTCTGCATTCCTCTTTCAGCTCTGTGGTTTGTTGGGCCACCTCTGGATCCAAAACCCTCAGTTTGTTCAGCTCGTCAAAGTGGAGGCCTGCCTCTCCTAGGATGTCTTTTGCCATTATAAGTTCTTTTCAAGTGGCTGGAGAAACATCAAGACCCAGTTCCAGAGAGCAGGAAAGAGCAGGCCTCTGAAAATCAAGACATTGAGGATATTTTAGGCAAGGTCTTCCATATTTTGTAGAACTAAAATAAGAAACCTTTCCTGGGAATCAAGAAACAGGCAATGCCTCCAATTTTAATCCCATTTTTTAAAAATTGGCATTTGTAATATTTACTAATGTAGATGATTATTCTTTTGCAAACTTGCAAATTGCATTTTTTCTGGAACAGTAAGGAATATATTGTGAAACAGTTTTTTTCTGTGCTTCAATCCCCTTTCGTTGGTAGGATTGGGCCAAGGGGATACCCCAAATTGGTAAGTTTTAAAATCTTTAATTAACCTGATGAAGGGGGATTGCTATTCCCTTGGGGGGGAGTTCTACAGTGTTTCACTATTCATACCCCCAAACTTTTCATAAACTGGAGAAGACAATTTAGAGAACTCTTAAAAATGAGGTTCCCTTCATCCCAACAGAGAGATGGGGGAGAAATGGGGCTCTAATTCAGGAAACACCAGTGTTTACAGCCCTCCCCCCACTTGGTGTCCTCCAGATGTGGGAGCCTTTGACTCCCAGAATTCCTAGCCAATTACAGCAATACAATTCTTTGTTTCCAGGAGCCACCCGACGTCATTCTCTACCATCGCTCCCTTGCAGCTGACATGTAATGGTTGCTTCTGAATCTGGAGGCTCCATTCTAGGACATACAAGTAAGCAACCTCCTCCTCCTCCTCTTCTTTCCCACTCTACCTCCCCTTGAGCCCCTCCCTACTTACCCGCAGGGTCCCTAAAAGCTCCCCCGGTGTCCCAAGCTCGCCGCAGCCTTCAGCTGCCACGGCGACAGAAGAAACAACAGCAGCCGCCGCCTCTGCCCCGCCCACGCGCCTTATCCCATGCGCTCGTGGGGGGGGGAGGAGAGCGCCGGCTTCGCTTGGCATTCTGGGAAGTGTAGTTCGGTGGGAAGAATCCAAAGCTTAGGAAGTGGAGGGGGGGTCTCAAGGAAGGCACGAGGCAGATGATGCCGGAGAAGGAGTTTCGATCTACGACCGCAAAGATCCTCTGTAGGACTCGCTTGCTTGTTTATTTATTCAATATCTACAGCCTCCCATCTCAGTCAAGTGACTCTGGGTGGTTAGCAGTTATAAAAGAATAACACAGTCGGAAGGGACCTTGGAGGTCTTCTAGTCCAACCCTCTATGTCTTTTTATGTAGACTATGCACCAAAGACAAATTCCAATCACACTTGGCCAATAAAGAATTCTATCTATCTACCTATCTACCTACCTACCTACCTACCTATCTATCTATCATCTATTTATCTATGCATCCATCCTTCTTTCTTTTTCTTTCTTTCTTTCTTTCTTTCTTTCTTTCTTTCTTTCTTTCTTTCTTTTTCTTTCTTTATCTATCTACCTATCTATCTATCTATCTATCTATCATCTATCTATCTATCTATCATCTATCTATGCATCCATCCTTCTTTTTCTTTCTTTTTCTTTCTTCTTTCTTTCTTTCTTTCTTTTTTCTTTCTTTATCTATCTATCTATCTATCTATCATCTATCTATCTATCATCTATCTATCTATCTATCTATCTATCTATCATCTATCTATCTATCATCTAATCTATCTATCTATCATCTATCTATCTATCTATCATCTATCTGTCTGTCTGTCTATCTATCTATCTATCATCTATCTATGCATCCATCCTTCTTTCTTTTTCTTTCTTTTTTCTTTCTTTCTTTCTTTCTTTTTCTTTTTCTTTCTTTATCTATCTATCTATCATCTATCTATCTATCATCTATCTATCTATCTATCTATCTATCTATCTATCTATCTATCTATCTATCTATCTATCTATCTATCTATCTATCTATCTATCATCTATCTATCTAAGCAGGAGACGCTATACCATTTTAGACAATTGGCTGTCCAGTCTCTTCTTTAAAAAATCTCCAGTGATGAAACGCCTACAACTTCTGAAGCTGAGCTCTTCCACCGATTATCCTCACTGTCAATAAGTTTCTCCTTCATTCCAGGTTGCTTCTCTCCTTGCTTAGTTTCCATCCATTGTTTCTTGTCCTGCCCTCTAGTGCTTTGGAAAATAAATTGCCCCCCTTTTCCTAGTAGCAGCCAGGAGGAGTTGTAGTTCTAAGACTAGAAAACAGTTAAAGCAATTTAAAACAGAATAATAATAGAAACATCCAAAAAATAAATACATCAGCCAAAATAGCCATAACCAACTAATGTAAAGCCAAGAAACGGAACTCTTGACATATACAGGTGCCCCTGTAAGCATGGCTGACAGCCCCATCAATGGAGCCCTTTTCTCAAGCCACATCATGCTTATCTGAAACCACAGCTGGATTCACACAGCACAAATAACCTGATCCATTGAAAACCTACCAGTAGCAGCTGTAACTGCACAACATGATGAAACTGGTTTGTAATTTTTGTAGTGTACATGTTGTGTAAACCCAATTTTGTTTCCTGACCGTGTTGAGTTAATCCAAAAAGGGTTTAATTCAATCAGTTGTTTAAACCTGTCAACTAGAGGTTTGGACAACGAGTCAAGAATATAAGGCTGGAGTCCTAACTGGTATTTTCTTAAGCTAGGAAGAAGCCCCAATCAATCCAAGGTAACTTAATTTTGAGTAGCTAAACAGGGTCACAAGTTAAAAAAAAGTTTTTTTCCCCAGATTAGAAAAAGTAGAATAGAATAGAATAGAATAGAATAGCTTTATTGGCCAAGTGTGATTGGACACACAAGGAATTTGTTTTTGGTGCATCTGCTCTCAGTGTACATAAAAAGACAAGATACATTCGTCAAGAACCATAAGGCACAACACTTAATATTTGTCAGAGGGTACAAATAAGCAATCAGGAAACAATCAATATCAATATAAATCGTAAGAATACAAGCAATAAAGTTGAAATCTTACACACGACTATCTCGATTGGCCTAAGAAAAGGATTGCAATATATTCTCCAGATGTGTGGACTGGTAATGACAGTAGTCGAAATTCAACAGATACGGATTGTTACCGATTTCTTTTAATGAGTAAAACGCCTTTGCCATGATTGCCTGCCAGAAAGCGCTCGATAGCTCCGGCTTCGGCACGCATGCCTGCCTGGATTGGCGAAAGACAGAGCCGTGGCTTATCGGGAGATGTAGTTCCCGGTGGACTTCGACAGCGTATATCGGGGAATGGACGCCGGCGCGCAGGGCGTGCCGGGAGTTGTAGACTGAGTTCTCGCGATTGGGAAGCCTGTTGCTGCAGCCCCAACTTGGAGCTTTTCTCTTTGGCCGGGATTGAGAAGCTGAAGGCGCGGCGAGTCGCTCGGAGTCGGTTGAGGTCAGTTCCGCTCCTTTGCCTGGCCCGTCGCTCGGGGGTCCCGCGGAGACATTGGTGGCCTAGTGTGGGAGCAGCGCGGGGCGACTCGGAAGCAGGTAAAAGAAAAGAACCAGCTGTTGGCAGGGCGAATCAGGGATGGGAGGGCCCGCGTTTGGGGCAGAGACCGGGGAAGTGAAGTTGATTCTGTATTTGGGGACGAGAGGTTTGAGATAAAGTGAGGTGGGCGGGAGTAAGGGCAGGCTGGGTGAAAGAGTTTCCTTTTCTTTTTTATTTACAGTGTTTGTATCATTTATAGCCCCTTCCCAACCTCTCATAGCGGCGATAGATAGGAGTCCGTTGCAGGGGGTTTGAAACAGGCTGGAGATGGGGAAACGCTATACCTGTTGAAGGGTAGCCCGCAGTTCAAATCCAGGAGGAAGTCGTGGTAGGGCCACTTGGTCATTTTGAATAACAGATTAATAGAGTTAGAAAGGGACCTTGTAGGTCATCTAGTCCAACCCCGCTCAAGCAGGAGACCCTACACCATTTCTGACAAATGGCAGTCCAATCTCTTCTTGAAAGTCTCAAGTGATGAAGCTGCCACAACGTCCGAAGGCAACTTCTGTTCCATTGGTTGATTGTTCTCCCTGTCAGAAAGTTCCTCCTTATTTCTAGGTTGAATCTCTCCTTGGTCAGTTTCCATCCATTATTCCTTGTTCTGCCCTCAGGTGCTTTGGAAAATAGCTCGATCCCCTCCTCTCTATGGCAGCCCCTCAAATATTGGAAGACTGCTATCATGTCTCCCCTAGTCCTTCTCCTCTCTAGACTAGCCATGCCCAGTGTCTGTACCCGTTCTTCATATGTTTTAGCCTCCCCTCCCCTCATCATCTTTGTTGCTCTGCTCTGCACTCTTTCCAGAGTCTCAACATCTTTTTTATAGTGTGCTGACCAAAACTGGATGCAGTACTCTAGGTGTGGTCTTACTAGGGCTTTATAGAGTGGTATTAGTACCTCATTTGATCTTAATTGTATTCCTCTGTTAATGCAACTTAGGATTGGCTTTTTTGGCTGCCACTGCACACTGCTGGCTCGTACATTGGGTATATTAAGTCTTAAAATGAGATTAAATGAAACTTAGGGATTCTCCCCCACTCCTGGTCATAACTATCCTACCTTTGGTGCACAGCCCCCAACATGCATTCAGAAGCAAGTATGCTCCTTTGCTTGAAAACAGTTGGGCACACCCTTCTGTAAATACAGCCAAGATAGCAATAGCCCTTAGACTTACATACCACTTTACAGTGCTTTACATCCCTTTCTAAGTGGTTTTTACAGAGTCAGCATATTGTCCCCCAACAATTTGGGGTCCTCATTTTACCCACCTCAGAAGAATGGAAGACTGAGTCAACCTTGAGCCCAGTGGGATTTGAACTGGCAAATTCCAGTAAGCCGGCAGCCAGCAAAATTAGCTGGCAGTATTGCACTCTAACCAATGCGCCACCGTGGCTCATGGATGGTGTAGTAGTTAAAGCATTGGATCAGAACTGGAGGAGACTTGGGTTGAAGTCCAAACGCAATCCTGGAAGTGAGGGGGTGGTGGTAGCTCAGCTAGATGTATTTGGCAGGGTTGAGAAAACTCTTTGGGGCTTATAGGAAGGGAGCCTCCTGAAGGCTCTAGAGCAGTGTTTCTCAAACTTGGCAACTTTAAGTCCTGTGGACTTCAACTCCCAGAATCCCCCAGCCAGCATAGCTGGCTGGGGAATTCTGGGAGTTGAAGTCCACAGGACTTAAAGTCGCCAAGTTTGAGAAACACTGCTCTAGAGGGTGAAAAACGGCATTACGGGCAAATCAGAAGTCCGTTCCCAAACTTCCGGTTTGCCCGGAGGGCTGATTTTTACGCTTCAGTGAAGTGTCCGTGGGGTGGGGGGAGGCTGCTTTCGCCCTTCTCAGCCTCCTAGAAAGCCTCTGGAGACGGGGGAGCTAGCGAAAAATGGGTCCATCACATGCCAAAAGCAGGTGGGGGAGGGCAGGGGTCAAACACACATGCGCGTGGGAGGTGTCACGTGCATAGCATTATGGGCGTGGTCACCCCCGCGAACAACCCCTCTGCACTCCCCCCGCTCTTGGCATGCGATGGGAAAAAGGTTAGCCATCCCTGCCCTATGCTATTTCAGACAAATTGTTATCTGAAATAGGTAGGATTAGTAAGGGAATTTTGAAAAAAATGTCGCCAAATTTTAGCAGTGTGTTCTGCAAGAGCAGCAGAGCTAGCGAGCTGGGAGGGTAAACTTCAGTATGGTACCCATCAGCCACGGTGGCACAGTGGTTGGAGTGCAGTACTGCAGGCTACTGCTGCTGCCGCCTGCCGGCTGCCTGCAATTTGGGAGTTCAAATCCCACCAGGCTCAAGGTTGGCTCAGCCTTCCATCCTTCCAAGGTGGATAAAATGAGGACCCAAATTGTTGGGGGCCATAGGCTGACTGTAAACCACTTAGTAAGGGTTGTAAAGCACTATAGAAGTCTAAGTGCTATTGCTGTTGCTATTTGTACCATATTGGGGGGGGGGGCACGGGAGAAGATAGCTGCACCTGTGGCATATCTAGACTTGCGACCTAGAACTGCCCTGAATGCTTAGCCATGATGATATATCTTAAAGGCTGGAGCATTGATTTAGATGGGGGATTAAGTTTACCCAAAGGGGTTCAGCCAAAGAAATTATTTGAATGTCCTGGGCTCTGCTTCTCTCCTCAGCTGTCCTACAGCAAGACAACAGGATCTCCTCTGTTACCGGATGAAAAATGTAATCAAACATTAATTCTCTTCCTGGCTGCTCTTCCTGCCCCGTTGAAGCCAAACTTGGAGTTGCAAAATTGTTAAATTAGATTTTTTTCCCCCACCAGAGGCTTGAAGCAGGATTTTCCATGGGAAGGAAAGGGCCTCACTGGATAAATGAGCATTTCACTCTGAAAATGGCCATGAGAAAGACTGAGTGCATTGTGATATCTGGTGGAGAGGTGGCTCTTTTGTGGGCTGAGCCATGGAAGAAAGAAAAAACTCCTTTGCCACCTTTTTAGAATTCTGTCTTACAAGGTAGTCCTCATTTAGTGACTGCCTTGCACGGCAGCCACTTACAGTTAGGATGGTGATGGAAAAAAGTAACTTTGGGGCCAATCCTTGCATTGACAATCTTTGCAAAAAAAAAGCCAAGGAAAGTTGAGGTAAAATGATAAAAACAACAGTACTTCTCTTAACAACTGCTTCATTTAATGACCAATCCCAATTGTCACAAAGCGAGGACTACCTGCATTTATCAAATTGAGAAAAGGACAGTCGTTGGACCCTGGCACACTCTAGCATCCTCGGTGTATCAAAATAGGACGCAAAAATGGGAGGACCAGTCATAAGTCAGTTTTTCTGGTACCGTTGTAAGTTCGAACGGACGCTAAATGAGTTGTGACTGGACTACCTGTGAATCCGGGGGGGGGGCTCCAGTTGTGGATGAAACCTCCAGCACCCTCGGTCGGCGTGACCATTAGTGTGACAAGTGCAACACTCACATCTGTCTTTGCAACTCAAATCGAGCTATTTTTATGGCCATTTTTCCAGTTTGGTGATGTGCCATGGCCTTTCCTGAATGCCATCCAGTTGGCACTTGAGACACGCTCAGGCTGGCCCCGTTGGAAGCAGAAACTTCTTGTGACGCTGGGTTATTTCCAGTTTATTACTTTTTATAAAAGGCAATTAAAAAGTTGTTTTTTTAAAAAAACCAAAGTCCAACCAAGAGGAAGGAAAGGAAATGGTCCTATTGTTTGAGGGAGGCTGAGTCAGACACATTGCGTCATCCTTCAGGGCTGGAAACTTCCCCCCTTCCCCCAATCTTCCTGCTTGCCCCTCTGAAATGCCGTGATCGAAGTCTGGACTTTGGTCTCCTCTCCCGAAAATAGTTTTAAGGATTGCCTTGGTTGCGGATACGGCTTTAAACCACAGGTACCTCTTTTCCCCCCCTCATTTCTCAAGATCATTTTTATATCCCAGGTACCCTCTTTAGTTAGATTGGTTAGACCCCATTAAATTAAAGCAAAGATTAATTGCCATATTCAAGGGGTGGGGGGGAAAACCTTTGTCTTCAATTGGAATGAGCACCCCTGTTGAACGTTTCCTGAACACAGGAGCTCTGTTTATATTTTTCAGAGCTACGTAACTCTCATAATTTGTTTTAAAAACTGTCTGACATGGGGATCTATGTGTGATTGTATATGTGTCCATTTCCACTTTTCCTGTATTCTTCAATTAAAGTTGACTCTTATCAAGTCAAGGGCTGGTCAGAGTGTCTTAAGAATTTGCCCTAAGTCTAGTACCTAAATGGCATCAGATAACAGGGGTGGGGAACAATGGCCCCTTTAAGACTTGTGGACTTCAACTCCCAGAATTCCTGAGCTGGCTAGCATGGTTGCAATGTCCCAGGGTCGTGTGATCACCTTTTGCGACTTTTTGTTAAGCAAAGTCAGTGGGGAAGCCAGATTCACTTAACAACTGCATTAATAACTTAACAACTGCAGTGATTTCACTTAACTAGATCGTAAAATGGAAGGAAGCTCACTTAACAATTGTCTCACATACCAACAGAAATTTTGGGCTCGATTGCGCTCGTAAGTCGAGGACTATCTGTACAAGCTGCTCAAAAATCTTAAAAAATAATTTCCTGGAAACACTGTTTGACCTGTTCTAAAGGGAACTTGAACCTCAACCAGCTGCTCCTTGTTTTCCTGATCCCCTGCGGAGATGTGTCAATGTGTACCAACAGATCTCTAGAGAATGCTCTGGTACCAATAAATTAGAATTCTGGCTCTATTTTTGGAGGAATGCTTCTGATCTCTTCTTTCCACGTGCTAAACTATAACGTGGTTTCATCATTTTTTTGGCGAAGAGTGCAGAGAAGAGCAACAAAGATGATTAGGGGACTGGAGACTAAAACATATGAAGAATGGTTGCAGGAACTGGGTATGTTTAGCTTAAGAGAAAGAAGGACTAGGGGAGACATGATAGCAGGTTTCCAATATCTCAGGGGCTGCCACAAAGAAGAGGGAGTCAAACTATTCTCCAAGGCACCTGAGGGCAGAACAAGAAGCAATGGGTGGAAACTAATCAAGGAGAGAAGCAACTTAGAACTGAGGAGAAACTTCCTGACAGTGAGAACAATTAATCAGTGGAACAGAAGTTGCCTCCAGAAGTTGTGAATGCCCCAACACTGGAAGTCTTTAAGAAGAGGTTGGATAGCCATCTGTCTGAAACGATACAGGGTTTCCTGCCTAGGCAGGGGGTTGGACTTGAAGACCTCCAAGGTCCCTTCCAACTCTACTATTGTATTGTATTGTATTGTATCCAGGCAAGATGGCAGATAAAAACGGAATGCCAGGGTTCCAAATAACACCCCCAAATGAAAGAAGACTCCGAGACTTGAAGTTCCTCAAAGTTCCATTTTATTACAGATGTCATGTTGGCACATCTGGGAAAACCCGAATCTGAAAGCTTCCAGGTTTTCCCCACCCAAATGAAAGTCCAAGTCTCTGCCCAGCAGCCACATGTCCGTCACGTGGTCCAATCAGGCCCCTTGTCAGCCTCTACTTTGCTTGCTTGCTATCGGCTGCCATAGTAACGGGGAGGGTGGGAGCATATGGTATTTGGGGGGGGGAGTTGTTAAGTGCTGGAGGAGTTATCAGGAAGGGAGTTTTCTTCTCGCCATCTTCTGCGCATCCTGATGGCTCGTGTTTGGGCTTGGTCAAGGTCAACCATATCTGCATACCAACTGAATGAGGCCACTTGAAGATGCAATCCACCTGTCACCTTTGGGAGTTGCAGATTGGACATTGGGTTGGGGTAACTGGGGGGGGGGAGGGTCCTGGGTAAACGTTTGATATGTATACGTTCGTGCTTTTCTGCTTCAGATCTTGCTTTTCTTGAGCTGTTTTCGTTTCATGCGCGGTAAAAGTACCTTTCTCTCTATTCAAATGGAGTTGGGGGTTTTCTTTCTTGGATACTGAATGAGGCACGCTTGACACCCCGTCCCAAACTGGAGATGCCTCCCAGTCACACCCCTCAAGGTGCAGGGCAAGATGACCTTGACGCTCTGAGAAAGGAATGTTGTTATGACCATATACAGTATCTCCCATACTGCGTATAATCCCCCCTCCCATTTTCCCACAGCATTGAATGTGGCAGGCCTGAAGGCTCAATGCAAAAGATTGACACAGACTTTACCTCTGAACGTGTCGTGCGAACCCAGCCCAACACAATCAGTTCAACCAACAACAGTGAAACAAATCTCTTTTTTCCTCTCTCTCTCTCTCTCTCTCTCTCCTTTTAGAGTCTCTCAGCTGTGGGTCCTGTGATTTCCAAGGTGTTCTTGAGAATCCAGTTGGAGACCCCCACGGTTTTCCCCTCCAACCACGGCGGAGTCGGTGAAGCCCACCCACTGCCGTGTTGTCATCTACTTGCAGAAGGAGATGTCTGGCGACACCTGCTTAACCACCCTCTGCCCCGCTTCGGGAGCGAAGCCGAAGAGGTGCAGCGCCAAAATCGGCAGCCTGGGCAATAAGTACGTGCGGCTGAATGTCGGGGGCTCCTTGTATTACACCACCGTGCAGGTGCTGACGCGCCATGACACCATGCTGAAAGCCATGTTCAGCGGAAGGATGGAGGTGCTCTCCGACAAGGAAGGTGGGTGCTGATGAAAACAAGCAAATCCACATATTTATTATATTCATCACAATAGTGTTAATAATATAACTATATATTAATATATTTACAATAATACCTAACATCTTCCTCATCAAATTCTCTCCACATTAACATTTCTTTTTATATCTCTTCATTTCTAACTTCTGTTTCTATTGTCCAACCGTTGGTAAAATACATCCCACGTCAAAAAATATTCAGTCTCTTCTTTATCCTTAACCATACATGTTAGTCTGTCCATTTCTGTGCATCCTAGTATTTTCTGAATTACGTTCTCATCTAAAGGAGTCTCGTCGTTTTCCCATTGTTGTGAAAATACTGGTTGCAGTTAGTATATGTAAAACCCAGAGGTGGGTTGCTCCCACTTCAGCCCAGATCGGGCGAATTGGTAGTAGTGGCGGCGGGAGGTTCCTCCTAGCCACCCGAACACTTCTGTGCATATGCAGAAGTGTTGTGCGCATGTGCGAGCACGCCCGAACCGGTAGCAAACAAATTGGCAACCCACCACTGGTAAAAACAGATATATAGTCTTTTTATCTTTTTATTTTTCTGGTAGAATGTCCAACAGAACTCTCTCTGGTTTCAAGTCTAACTGCTGCTTTATCATTTTTTCCAACCAAGTGTGTTTTTTCGTCCAATATTTTTTAGCTTTTGGGCAACTCCACCACATATGATAGTATGAGCCCAGTGATCGGTTACGCTTCCAACATTTGGCAGATCTATCTTTATACATTGTAGCCAATCTTGCCGGTGCAAAATGCCATCTATAAAATATTTTATACAGGTTTTCTTCATATGCAGTTGACATAGTCAATGTAACATTTTGTTAACTGTTCTCAGTTAAGGAATGATCCTTCAAACACAGTCCAGTATCAATTAATCAGTTTAGCACACAAAACAGCTAACAGTAGCAAAAAACACCGTAACTCACGATACATCCATCGATCAGCATCTAACAAGCAGAGAGCTAACAGTCATTCTGGCTCCCTCTTATGGCTGCTTGAGGTAACAGCAACCAATCACATTTTACAGCAGTACTTAAAGCTACAGTACTACCATCCTGGTTTATACATTGCTTACATTCCTAACACATTTCTTCTCCCATAGCTTCTACCATTTATCTAATTCTGTTGCATATCCAAAGTTTTTAGCCCAGGCCATCATTGTCTGAGATCCGTTTGAAGCCTGTTCGGAATTACCGCCCAAGACAAGGCAAGTTTTTCTACGACTCGTCTTGGTAGAAAACAAAGCTATGTGGGATAATTTTCTCACCTGCTTTGTTTGAAACCCGAGGTCGGTTTCTTTGTTTCCCAGGTTGGATCCTGATCGACCGCTGTGGGAAGCATTTTGGAACCATCTTAAATTACCTGCGGGACAACACGGTCATTCTACCCAAGAACCGGCAGGAGATCAAGGAGCTGATGGCCGAAGCCAAATATTACCTCATCCAGGGCTTGGTGGACCTCTGTCAAGCTGCCTTGCAGGTAAGAGAGCTGCCCACGCTGAGTGATAAAAGCTTAAGGGAAGGAAGGGACCCTAGAGGTCATCCAGCTCAACCCTTTTACTCAAGGCAAGCATCCTACTCGAAAAAAGTCCTTGATAAGGGGCAACCAGTATATATTTAAAGTTCTTTGAGGAAGGACAGACTGCAATCTGCCACGTACATTATTATTCTAGAGATGGGAGCCCTTGTGCCCCACCCCCACCCCCAGTTCTGAATTTGAGGGCTTCAAACACCAACACCACCACACCCTAATGTACTACGACAAATCTTTCAGGTGCTCTATTTTAAAAAAGAAAATAGTGTCTTCAACCTTTAAAGCCTTCGCTCTCTTAAACATCTGAAGAGGTCCCTCAGATATCTATTCATGGCATTCTCATGCCTTCTTTGAAAAGGAGGGGGGGGGAAGAAAGAAATGAGCCACCAAAATTCTCTGCAAGGTTTAAGACAAGAGTGTCGAACTGGATTTCTTCGAGGGTCGGATCAGCATTTAGTACTCCACGGGTTGTGGGGGTGGAGGAACAGGAGGAGAGATGGGACGGACGCCTCCTGCGGTACTTTACCGGCCAAAAATGGGCTGCACAGAGGCCTCCTGAGCTCCCCCCTCCACAGCCTGTTTTCGGCCTCCCCGGCCTCCAGCATCACTTTACCGGTCAAGATGGGGTGAGGAGAGTTGTGCGACACCCCCCCCACACACACGAACCTCGTTTTCGCCCTCCCCGCCTCCAGCAGCACTCTGCCGGCCAAAAATGGACTGCGCAGAGGTCTCCCAAGTTCCCACTCACACCGCCCATTTTTGGCCTCCCTGGCCTCCAACAGCACTCTGTCAGCCCAAAACAGGCTGCACGTGGCTTCTTTTGGCCAGCAGAGGCAACGCGCTCTGCTCCTTTGGTATTGCCAGGCCGTTTCCGCGGGATGGATTTAAGCATCCCGTGGGCCAGATTTCACCCGTGGGCCTTGAGTTTGACACCCCTGGTTTAAGACATAAATTATGTCCTGCAACAGCCCGCTCCCAACATCTTAGCAAAAAGAAAAATGGAAAAGCCAGATGTGCTTTCTGACTTAAATCTTCCTTTCTGCCATTCAATACAATACAATACATTACAAAAGCAGAGTTGGAAGGGACCTTGGAGGTCTTCTAGTCCAACCCCCTGCCTAGGCAGGAAACCCTATACCGTTTCAGACAAATGGCTATCCAACATCTTCTTAAAGACTTCCAGTGTTGGGGCATTCACAACTTCTGGAGGCAACTTCTGTTCCACTGATTAATTGTTTTGTCAGGAAGTTTCTCCTCAGTTCTAGGTTGCTTCTCTCCTTGATTAGTTTCCACCCATTGCTTCTTGTTCTACCCTCAGGTGCCTTGGAGAATAGTTTGACTCCCTCTTCTTTGTGGCAACCCCTGAGATATTGGAACAATGTTATCATGTCTCCCCTAGTCCTTCTTTCTATTAAACTATTCAGAACAATGAGATTCCAGAGGCAGTGGCAGTCTACCCTGTTCTAATCTGCCTGGATGTGTTCAATTCTGTTTGCAGGACAAGAAAGAGACCTACTACCCAATCTGCAATATCCCTGTCATCACGTCACCGAAAGAGGAAGAGAGGCTCATTGAATCAGCCATGAAGGTACTGAGGGGGCATGAGGAGAGAATGAGCAGGCGAAAAGGGCCAATTCACACATTACAGGTAGTCCTCAACTTACGACCACAATTGAGCCCAGCATTTTTGTTGCTAATTGAGAAATTTGTTAAGTGAGTTTTGCCCCATTTTATGACTTTTCCTGCCACAGTTGTTAAGTGAATCATTGCAGTTAAGTTAGTCACCCGGTTATTAAATGAATCTCGTTTCCTCAGTGACTTTGCTTGTCAGAAGGTCGCCCAAGGGGGCTCGTATGACCCAAGAATGCTACGACCGGCGTAAATGTGAGTCAGTTGTCAAGTGGCTGAATTTTGATCATGTGACTATAGGGCTACTACTACAGTGGTCACAAGTATGAAATATGGTCCTAACTCACTCTTTTCATGGTTACCAAGGGAACTGTTATAAGTCGGGACTACCTGTCCAGTCCCAAAGGTGCTTTTTTCAAGAGGCAACTTTCTGGTTTTTCTTTGAAGACGTTTTGCTCTCTCAGAGCTGAAGAAGCTTCTTGGATGAGAAGCGAAACATCTTCAAAGAAAAACAAGAAAGCCCAGTTGCCTCTTGAAAAAATAGAATAAAATAGAATTCTTTATTGGCCAAGTGTGATTGGACACACAAGGGATTTGTCTTTGATGCATATGCTCTCAGCACATAAAAAAAAAAAGATAAATTCGTTATGAATCGTAAGCTATAACACTTAATGATATTCATAGGGTACAAATAAGCAATCAAATCATACTAGGAAACAATGTAAATTATAGGGATACAAGCAACAAAGTCACAGTCATACAGTCATAAGTGGGAGGAGATGGGTGATGGGAACGATGAGAAGATTAATAGCAATGCACACTTAGTGAATAGTTTGACAGTGGTGAGGGAATTTTGTTTAGCAGAGTGATGGCTTTCGGGAAAAACTGTTCTTGTGTCTAGTTGTTCTGGTGTGCAGTGCTCTATAGCGTCGTTTTGAGGGTAGGAGTTGAAACAATTTATGTCCAGGATGCGAGGGGTCCGTAGATATTTTCACAGCCCTCTTTTTGACTCGTGTCGTGCACAAGTCCTCAATGGAAGGGAGGTTGGCAGTAATTGTTTTTTTCCGCGGTTCTGATTATCCTCTGAAGTCTGTGTCCATCTTATTTCGTTGGAGAGCCAAACCAGACAGTTATGGAGGTGCAGATAACAGACTCAATAATTCCTCTGTAGAACTGTATCAGCAGCTCCTTGGGCAGTTTGAGCTTCCTGAGTTGGCGCAGAAAGAACATTCTTTGTTGTGCTTTTTTGATGATGTTTTTGATGTTAGGTGTCCAGTTCAGGTCTTGAGATATGATAGAACTTAGAAATTTGAAGGTCTCTGCTGTCGATACTACGTTGTCTAGTATTGTAAGAGGTGGTAGTATGGGAGAGTTTTTTCCTAAAGTCTACCACCATTTGGGACAGCCATTTGGCTGGCTACACCATTTGGGACATGGTTATCCCAAAGCACCATTGGGACAACCGTGACCTGGATGACTGAGAATCTCCCCAGACATTCACACATTACACTAATCTGGGAGACGAGAATGTCCAGCACGTGGGCTGCCCTTTTTGTCCTAATACAGGTAGTCCATGATTTACAGCCATTGGTGTAGTTTGGAGTTAGTGGCATTGAAAAAAAAGTGATTTACAACTAGTCCTCACATTTACAACTGTTACAGCATCCCCAGAGTCATGGGATGAAAATTCAGACACATTTATTTATGATGATTGCACCATCCCTGGATCATGGGATTATCATTTGCGACCTTCCCAGGCAGCTTCCGACAAGCAAAGTCACAGGGAGAAACTCCCATTTGCTAAACGAGTACATGATTCACTGAACAACTGCAGTGCTTCGCTTAACAGCCGTGGTGGAAAGCTCTTAAAATTGGGGGCAACTCACTCAACAACCCCCTTGTTTAACAAGTCTGGTCCAATTGTCATCATAAAGTTGAGGGTTATCTATATTATTTTGCTTTTTAAAAAGCAAAAATCGCTTAACGGCAGTGGTTCACCTAACAACTACGAGGAAAAAGGTTGTGAAATCACACTTAACAACTGCCTTGCTTAGCGACTGTAGAAATTCAGCTGCTAATTGTGACTGTAAGGACTGCTACCTGTCAGACTTGTGAATGTTGCCTGACTCAAAAAAATCATTTAAAGCAACATTTTACCCTTTAAAAAAAAACCCAAACCTCTAACATAAGGGATCTTGACCACAGGTTTGGTGTGGTCCTTGAGCTAATAGGGTGTTGGGGAGTGTTTAAGTACCACCTGCTCCAAGCCACAGTCACCCCAAGCCTGGCTTGGCACCACCTGTGAAGCCAACCGCTCGTCTTCCTTATCAGTGGCTGGGAGTTTGAACTTTGCCATGGCATCTTAAGAATGAGGAAGAGGAAAAAGGAGGCTCCGTTAAGCTTTTAAATATCCATATTTTCCATGCTACTGAACACCTCCTAGAGGTGATATAAATATCTGAAGAAGGACCATTGTGGTTTACCCTTTGCAGCTCAAAGTTTTCAAGTTTATGGCAGATAAAACCAATTTTATTATTTTGGGGTTCTGTTTAGGGGAACACGTGGAATTTGCTGGAGGTGGGTAGAGTTAATGATGGAGGTTTCCTACAAGGTAGATTTGGTTCCCCATTGTTCCTCTTCCCTTTCTCCTCCAATTTGTTGTTGTTGTTAGTTGTGAAGTCTTGTCCAACCCACCACGACCCCATGGACAATGTTCCTCTAGGCCAGGGGTGTCCAAACTTGGGAACTTTAAGACTTGTGGACTTCAACTCCCAGAATTCCCCAGCCAGCATGGCTGGCTGGGGAATTCTGGGAGTTGAAGTCCACAAGTCTTAAAGTTCCCAAGTTTGGACACCCCTGTTCTAGGCCTTTCTGTCCTCTACCATCCACTGGAGTCCATTTAAGGTCACGCCAACTGCTTCATTGACTCCATCCAGCCACCTCATTCTCTGTCATCCCCTTCTTCTTTTGCCCTCAATCTTTCCCAGCATGAGGCTCTTCTCCAGTGAGTCCTTCCTTCTCATTAGGTGGCCAAAGTCTTTTGAGTTTCATCATCAGGAGCTGGCCTTCTAAGGAGCAGTCAGCTGCTCCAATTAAGATTCCCCAATTTAGGAAATAACTTGCAGAGGAGTACTTGGAATAGTCATGCCTATCATTCATTCATTCATTCATTCATTCATTCATTCATTCATTCATTCATTCATTCATTCATGAACATTTATCTGGACACCCAACTCTCAGTGACTCTGGGTGAGTTGCAAGAATAAAAGTATATTGTTCTTTCCATTGTTTCTTTGGAGCTACTCCAGAAACATCCAAGTGAAGGGCAAAAAAGTCAAGATGGCAGCTGTGCCTTTGTTTGCCCCCCCCCTGTGCAAAAGCCACAGAGTTGCTCCATGGCACTTTTTTTTAAAAAAAAATTCCCAGCAAGGAAAGCTGTACAGACTTTTGAGTCTCACTTACGTCAAACGGCCTCCTAAAGGATTTTATGTGCTTTTAAAAGAATCAGATGGTTAAAACTTTTTCTAGACTGAGTTGCTTCATGACTGCATGTTTCACTTAACAACTGCAGTGATTTGCTTAACCATGGCAAGAAGGTTCTGTACTATTGGGGGGGAGGGTGCTCACTTAACCACTGCTTTGCTTAACAACAGAAGTTCTGGTCTCAATCTAAGATTAACAGAGTTGGAAGGGACCTTGTAGATCATCTAGTCCAACCCCCCCACCCAAGCAGGAGACCCTACACCTACACTATTCCATTGGGTCGTAAATGAAGGATGACCCGTACTGGGAATCTGAAGGCCAGGCAAGATTACCTCCAAGCCTTGTTTTTCTCCTCCTCCTCCTCCCCCTCCTTCTTGTGCCATATCCATCATCGGACGTTGGCGATCATGTTGGCAATTCTATTTTTGTCCACAGCTGCACGAAAAAGTGCTGCTGAGTTTTGCCCAAACCCTAGATTTTGAAGCCATGATGTTTTCTCTTCTGCCTGGGCTTCATTTGCGTTCAATCTTTCTCTGGAGGATTAAGTGAAGGATGGCATATTTTTCCGGGTGTCGCATTATATGTCCAACATATTCTAACTTTCATTTTTTTTAATGGTTTTGATGGTTTCCCTTGCCTTTCCCAGTTGTGGCCCACTGGCGGCCAATGGAGCTGGCAGCAGAGTTGGAGAGTGAGGAGGTTGGGGAGGAACAGGGGCCAAGCCTGGGGGCTGGGGAAAGCTCAGACGAGGGCTCTGCGTCAGAGGCAGAGAGGGAGCTGGACAGCAACGAAGCAAAGGAACAGCTGGAGCCTGTTCCCAGTGTGCCCATGCGCAGAGCTGCCAGAAGACAAGAACAATTAAGAAAGCAGGGTCGACTTAAGAGTAAAACCACACCTCGGAGGTGATTGGACCCTCCCATAGGAAACAAAAGAGGAGCGAACGGGGACGGGGCTTTTGCAGGAAACAATGCGTTTATTCGGTTGTGTCAAGAGAGGAAAGTTCTGTTTGTAACTATAAGAGACTCTGTGTCACGTTTTGCCTTGCCCTGCTTTTGGAACTAGTTATTTGGCAGCTCCCCAAACGAGATAAGGTTCGTATTTGATAAATAACCCACTAAAAGACAACAGCTAAGCCTTGCGGACTGTGAATGAAAGGAATTCTACAGTCGTGTAAATCAAAGGGGTTTCGCCAGGAAAAATTTGCTTGTTAAGGAAGCCCTGGGTCAGA
Source organism: Natrix helvetica (assembly GCF_964273705.1). Taxonomy (NCBI): domain Eukaryota; kingdom Metazoa; phylum Chordata; class Lepidosauria; order Squamata; family Natricidae; genus Natrix; species Natrix helvetica. The sequence continues at coordinate 286,314,821 of NC_138552.1, read as the reverse complement.
ACATTCCCAGGGGGCTTATCCCCTCCTCATTTCTGATTTTGTCAACCCAGCTTATACGTAACAGCCGCCTATTGAAATCCACATTTCAAATGCTGCTAGTCTCTTCAAGTGGTTTTACTGTCAGAGACCAACTCTCCACTCCGCAGAGCAGGATAGAAAAGATGGAACCTCTGAGACAAGCCCGATTTTCAGCCTTAGGCTTATGTCGTGACTGCAGAAGGACCTTTTCCATTTTGAAGAAGGCTGTTCGAGCTTTCTCTATCCTTGTCTGTACTTCATATTAGATATTAGAACTACTACCGACTTCCGCTCCTTCCGACAAAAACTTAAGACTCACCTGTTCCGATTAGCCGGCCTGGCCCACTTATAGTTCTACTTTTACCTCCTGGCGGATATTTTATTTGGGATAGCTTTTAAGGTTAATGTTTTTAACTTTTTTAAATTGTTTAAAATTTTTTTAATCTAACTTAACTAAATTGTACAGGGAACCTCTACTACCTCCTCCAGTCCTATGTTTAAATGTATTTATTTTATACCTATAACATGTATATTTATTGTTTAACTATTTTAATATGACTGTACACAGCCCCGAGTCTCCTTTGAGAGAGGGGCGGTCTAGAAATCCAATAAAGTTAAGTTAAGTTCAGTGGTCACGTCCCAGCTTTCATGTAAATTAGAACCGGGATTTTCCTCCTCCTCTTACCTGTGCAAAACACCTGAATCAGGAATGGTTGTTGTAGGTTCCCATAATGACCTGGGAACGTTCAGTCCCTCCGTTCCCAAACCTTTGTGGGATCCAGGACAATGAGTCTCCGTGAGCTACTGGTGGCACCAAGTTTGATGTTCTTTCTTCTGCCTGCATTGACACCCCTTTTTCTCCCCCTTTTTTTTCAGCCAGTGGTGAAGCTCCTTTATAACCGAAGTAACAACAAATACTCATACACAAGGTAAAACGCCTCTCTTCTCTGGGTTGATGCTGAAGCTTAAAAGACCAAGCGTGGAATCGTAGGATGGTCCGATCCACCCTTCTGTTCCCTGCGGTGATCCACCAGTTGAATCTAGGAAGACCCCAAACAGACCTAAAAGCTTTGCTACACTGTACAGGTAGTCCTCGACTTACAACAGCTCACTTAGTGACCGTTCAAAGTTACAACGGCAATGTCAGCGTTCCAAGTAATGCACCCACAGAAAGGAGAACTCTGAGGCAGGCAAATTTCTCGAAGAACCATATATTGGATACATCATATTGGCACAACTGGTGAAAAGCCGACTCTGAGAGTTCCCACGGCTTTCACCTAATTAAAAAGTAAAAGTTTCCTTCCCCCCCAAGTCACTGGTCATGTTGTCCAATCAAGGTGCTGGCTGGTTGCTTGGTTACTTTACTCCTCCTCTGGCCAGCCACCTGTCAGAACGTCCTTGGTTCCCACAGGAAAACTTTCTTGTCTTGGCTACAAAGCCCCCTCGAGTATTCCCCCCCCCTCCCTGCCCCTTCTTCTGATTTGTGGCAACCCCAAAAGCCTCCAAGATGGCCTCATCCAGGTTCACTTCAGGGTTGATGGGCACTTTTGACAGGCACCTTTTGCAACCTTCTCACAAACAAATGTCAGTGGGGAAGCCAGATTCATTTAGCAACTGGGTTACTAACCTAACAAATCCAATGATTCACTTAACAACAACTGTGGCAAGAAAAGTCGTAAAATGGAGTAAGCGCATTTAACTTAGCAACATAAATTTCATGCTCAATTGTGGTTGTAAATTGAGGACTACCTGTATCGATACAGAAAGATAATATATTCCTTATATCTGTTTGAATAGGCCCATGTTGTGTTTCAGGAAAAATATGAACCTACCAATCTCTTGTATGGGTATAATTCGGAAGGATAAGTTTGGGGATCTGGGACTACTACTCCAGAATTTGCCCCTAGGCTGTATTTTTAAAGAAGGGGCAATACTTAAATCTGTAGAAACTCCTATTTGTTGTTGTTATTATTTTGGTTTTTCATGTTTGCTGGAAACTTACGTATTCTTTATGCTGGCTCAGTCTGGAATGCTGGAATGACCCACAAAGCACATTGCTTAAGGGCCGCAATCATCCCTCAGCCGGAGGAAATTAGCAGGTTCCTTGTTTAATTTATCGTTGTTTAATTTCTCATTCTTTATCATTAAGTTATCCAGGCCTCGCTCTTCCCCCCAGACATTAAGACCCAGTTGAGTTGGTGGTCCCTGTTGTGATAATTTGGTGTGTGTCTGGTTGCCATTTTCCATTTATATCTATATATGTATGTATGTGTATGTATGTGTAGTATATGTGTAGGTATATATGTTTATATGTGTGTGTGTATGTGAAGGTATGTATATAGTAATATATAATGTAATACAATATCAGAGTTGGAAGGGACCTTGGAGGTCTTCTAGTCCAACCCCCTGCTTAGGCAGGAAGCCCTATACCACTTCAGACAAATGGTTATCCAATATCTTCTTTAAAACTTCCAGTGTTGGAGCATTTACAACTTCTGGAGGGAAATTGTTCTAGTGATTAATTGTTCTCACTGTCAGGAAATTTCTCCTTAGTTCTAGGTTGCTTCTCTCCTTGATTAGTTTCCACCCATTGCTTCTTCTCCTGCCTTCAGGTGCCTTGGATAATAGTTTGACTCCCTCTTCTTTGTGGCAACCCCTGAGATATTGGAACACTGCTATCATGTCTCCCCTAGTCCTTCTTTTCATTAAACTAGACACACCCAGTTCCTGCAACCGTTCTTCATATGTTTTAGCCTCCAGCCCCCTAATCATCTTTGTTGCTCTTCTCTGCACTCTTTCTAGAGTCTCCACACACAAACATATGTATGTATGTATGTATGTATGTATGTATGTATGGGTATAAAATACATTAAAAGTAATCCTCATTTATGATTGGTTACTTAGCAACTGTTCAAAGTTACAATGGACCTAAGAAAAGGTAATTATGACCCGGTTCTGGAATTCCAGCAGCCTCCGCCTCACCCACCCTGCCCCCCCAGTTAAATGTCCGCATTTCGGGCGCTTGGCAACCAGCCTGCATTTACTGCCATTTGCAGTGTCCCACGGTCACATGACCATGATTTATGACTTTTTTTAAAAAAATAATTTTTATTAAATGTTTTGATCTTTAAAAACAATAGGGAAGACACAGCAAAGAAAAAAAAACACAATAAGACAAAACAAAACACAGAACATACATAACAACATACAGTAATTTTACAGCTTTCTCTATCGGCTTTCCTTCTCAGCTTTTTAAATTCTCCCTTCTGCATTGCCTTCCTCTCACTATAACCTTGTCCTATGATTTATCAAACATAGTATTAACACTTATAATAGTATTCATTATTTATATCTCCATACATTTGTATTCTCTATTTTCTGTCTTGGCTTCTGTTTTTTAGCCACTTGTACATTTTATTCCATACTTTATAGAAGTCCTATTCTTCTCTTTCTTTTAGTTCTATTGTCATTTTATCCATTTCTGCGCATTCGAGTATTTTCCTGATTGTAGTTTCATCTGAGGGTGTATTGATTTTTTTCCAGTTTTGTGCGAAGGCAATCCTGGCTGCAGTGAGTATGTGTATGATTATGTATTGAGATAGTTTGTTTGTCTATTTTTTGATCCAGTAGTCCTAATAAGAATGCTTCTGGTTTGAGTTCTTTCGCTCAGTAATTTCTTCTAACCACTTCCGAATTTTGCACCAGTACTTCCTTGTGATGGGGCACGTCCACCACATGTGATAGAATGTTCCAGGCTTGTGGTTGCATCTCCAACAATTAGGGGATAAATTTGGGTACATTTTGGCCAATCTCGCTGGAGGCAAATGCCAACTATAAAACATTTTATAGAGATTTTCTTTGTAAGCTACTGCCATCGTAAATTTATAATTTCTTTCCCACAGTTTATCCCATTTTTCTAACTCTCTGTTACGGCCAAAATTTCTTCCCCAGCTAATCATTGTCTCCTTTACCCTCTCTTCCTCCATTTTATATTTATGACGTTTTTGCTAGCGTTTCGCATTTACTTCCCGTTTCAAGCAAAACCTACCCACAGCAAACAATGAATTCCAGGGCGGTTGTTTAACAACTGCCACAAAAAGGGATGTAAAGTTAGGTGCAGTCACATGGTTGACTCACTTACAACCAACACGACTTACAACCATAACTACCTTAACTCAATTAGTCATAAGTGGAGGATGCATTAGATGTGACATGTATTGCAAATAGATATAACTAGCTGATAACCCGGCATTGCCCGGGTATTTATTTATAGGGGGAAAATGTCGACACCAAAACGTAATTTCTAGTGTTGGATTTTCCCCCTTACCAGAGGGAAGCCCCCCTGTGGAGTACTGTGAAGCCGTTACCATGGCAACTCCACTGTGCTGTACAGTAGAAGCCATTTTACGGCAGTACAATAGAAGCCATGTGAAGGCACAACAGCCTGTATCGTAACAGAACACACACACACACACACACACACACACACACACACACACAGAGGGGTGTTAGGGGTGTCTTACCCCCACGGTATTTGTTTCCAGAGAGGAGTAAGTCATCTGTGTACCATGTTTGGTTGAAATTGCTTGAGGTGTTCCAGAGTTATGCTGGAACACACACACACACACACACACAGCCATTTATATATATATTTACATTCACATTTATATTTATTTACAATATAAACGTAAAGTGTACATTTTGAAAGCCAACAAAATTATGCATTTTGTATTTATTGAAACAAGTCAAAAGGACGCCTTGGAGTGAATAGGAATTTTATCAGATTCAAAATCAATTTAGGAGCCAGTCATTAAACGGAAAAGTTCTATTACTCTAGCAAAGCAATTGTACTCAGAGTCTTCAACCAGAGCTTGGAAGCAGTCAAGATTATTTTGCCACTGACTAACATTTACTAGCTTTTCTGCGTCTTATCTACCTTTAATATGACAATTCTCTGGTCAAAGTGCAAGGTAAAATAGTATTAATTGCAGTAGCAGCAGTAAAAAATGAAGCTACCACTGTTTAAAGTAAACAACAAGATTGCTGAAGTTAGCAATGAGAAATCAGAGCTAAGGATTAACTGGTATTTGGACACAAATTCACTAGCTTTGTAATCCATCTGTGACAGGGCAGGATGTCAAACTAGGCGTCTTGGACAACAAGCAGGTACTGTGGGGCTGAATTCCAGGTAGTCCTCGACCTACAACCGTTCATTTAGTGAATGGCTGTAGGTCAAGGATTATCTTCAAACCAGGGGTGAAATGCTACGGGTTCGGGCAAACCAGTATTTCCGACGATCAGGTGTGACGTGCTATTTATATTAGCTAGAATCTTCGGATTTCCTGCTTTCTAGCTAATCGAAATCGTGTGGCACAGCGGATTCCACCCCCCCTCGCTGTTCCACTTACCTTTGCAGCCGCGCTCGGTAGCAGGCTCCACCCACCCACCTGGACATCCGTCATCCCGTCCCATTTTTGACGCTCTGCGCATGCACGGAAGGTCCTGCGCCTGTGCGCACACTCACATTTGCAAACCAGTGGGGAAGGTTAAGTTGATGTCACCCCTGCTTCAAACATTGTGGGCGCTTCATCGCTGGGGGTCTTTAAGAAGAGACTGGACAGTCACTTGTCTGAAATGGCGTAGGATCTCCTACTTGAGCAGGGGGCTGGACTAGAGGACCTCCAAGGTGCCTTCCAGTTCGATTCTGATTCTGTAATTTGAAGTTAATGCTGGTGCAAAAAAAAATATGTTTTACAACCAGTTCTCTCAAACTTAAATGACCATCACGGTGTGTCTCCGTGATCACATGATTATGGTTTGGGCAATTGACAACCAAGATTTATTTACAACGGTCCTGGGCTCACCCGATCATTGTTTGCAACATTTTTCCAGCCAATTTCGAAGAACCATCATCCCTAACTGCCATCACTAAGGGATGTGATCATTAAGTGATCTGCATAACGAGCATGGCAAAAAAAAAAAGATTATAAAATCAGGTGCAGTCACATGATAGCTCTGTTAATGACCACATCGTTTAGTGATGGCAGTTCCAATCCAAACTGTGGTTGTAAGTCGAGGGCTATCTTCTATCTGCTTGGCAGCCAGGTATATCCAAAGCAGCTGTCTCTTCCTCTGCAGGCAGAAACATTCAGCCGACAGGTATAGGAAGTCCTTGACGTATGACCAGAATTGAGCCCGAATTTCTTGTTGTTAAGTGAGACGATTGTTAAGTGAGTCTTGCTCCGTTTTACAACCTTTCTGGCGCAGTTGTAAAGTGAATCATTGCAGTTGATACCGGTAAATTAGTAACCAGGTTGTTAAGTGAATCTGCTGTTTCTCCCTTGACTTGGCTTGTCAGAAGGTCGCAAAAGGGGATCACATGATCTTGGGACACCGCAATGGTCATAAGTATGAGTCTGTTGTCAAGCATCTGAATTTTGATCACATGATCATGGGGATGCTGCAAAGGTCATAACTGAAAAAAGGATCATAAGACTTTTTTTCCGTGCCGTTGTAACTTTGAACCATCACTAAATGAACTGTCGTAAGTTGAGGACTACCTGTATTTGGATGAAAATTTTCCTGCCTCTTTTGTCATCATTGACATTTTATCTGGTTGTCTTCATCAGCAGAAAGCCCATTTTTTGCACCCTGGTCTGGTGGATACATTTGGAATGTTCAAAATGTGGGAAATTTGCTCTAAGGCGCGCGTGCACACACACACACACACACACACACACACTCGCAATACACACTCCCCCAAATCTTTTTTTTTCCCCCTTTTGGGTCAGGAGTCTCTTCTAGAGCAGTATCTTTGCACCTAAGATACTGCTCTAGAACCGAGTTAGCTCTTTCACAAACCCTATTTGTCTGCGGATGGTGGGTGGAGCTTAGACCCTGGGCGGAGCCTATTAACACCCCACCCCAATATTTTTTGGGGGGGCTGCCATTTTTATTTTCCGGGAATATCAACGGAGTGTGAGGCTGGAGTTCATTTATGCCAACCTCTCGCTGAGCTTGTCGATCAGAAACGTCGGCAGTTCAGCGGTTCGAATCCTTAGTACCGCGTAACAGAGTGAGCTCCCGTTACTTGTCCCAGCTTCTGCCAACCTAGCAGTTCGAAAGCAGGTGAAAATGCAAGTAGAAAAATAGGGACCCCCTTTGGTGAGAAGGGAACAGCGTTCCGTGAGCCTTCAGCATTTAGTCATGCCAGCCACATGACCACGGAGACGTCTTCGGACAGCGCTGGCTCTTCGGTTTTGAAACGGAGATGAGCACCGCCCCTAGAGTCGGGAACGACTAGCACATATGTGCGAGGGGCACTTTTACCTTTACCTTACTTGAGTAGATTCTTTTAGTTTATCTACAGGTAATCCTTGATTTATGACCACAAATGAGTCCTAAATTTCCAATACTACAAGTAGTAGATAAACTAAAGTAGTATATTTTTATTTTCCGGGAATAACAACGGAGTCAGAGGCTGGACTTCTTTTATGCCAATCTCTGAGTAGATTCGTTAAGTTTATCTGCAGGTCGTCCTCGACTTACAACCACAAATGAATCCTACATTTCCGATGCTAAGCAAGACAGTTGTTAAGTGAGTGTTGCCCCATGTTGGTCTGTTCTTTTCTGCTGAAGGTCAGAGTGGTAACCGCAGTAGAAGCAGAGGCCCAGCTCAATGATGTACCAGGTGAAGGCACTCTGTGTTGGAACATTTAGAACATGAGAACCTCTATACAGGTAGTCCTCAACTTACAACCATTCATTTAGTGACTGTTCAAAGTTCAACAGCACCCCAAAAAAGTGACTTATGGCCATTTTTCATAGTTACGACTTGCAGCATCCCCATAGTCACATGATCAACATTTGGATGCTTGACAACCGGTTCACATTTATGGTAGTTGCAGTGTTCTGGGGTCATGTGATCAAAATTCAGACCCTTGGCAATTGATTCATAGTTATGACCATTGCTGTATCCCAGGACCAAGTGATCCCCTTTTGCGACCTTCTGACAAGCAAAGTCAATGAGGAAGCCAGATTCACTTAACAACTGTTTGACCAACTGTTTCACAACTGCAGCGATTCACTTAAGAACCGTGCCAGGAAAGGTCGTAAAATTGGGGAGGGGGGAACCTCATTTAACTGTCTCCGTTACCAACAATAAATTTTGGGTTCCGTTCTGGTCGCAAGTCAAGGACTGCCTCTTATCTCCAGATGCTTCTGCTTGCACAAGAGAGCCGCTGGAGCTAGGGACGAGCCACACGTCTCCCAACACAACGTTTTTGGTGGTGGAGGAAAACCGAGATACGGCCTCCTTCCAGCTTCCCAATTGCCCGGAATCGCTTTCGATGGCGAGTTGAGTGGTGTCCAAATTTAATAAATAAAGCCAGTGCTGGTTTTTTCCCCCTCCCTCCAGCACCTCGGACGATAATCTCCTGAAGAACATCGAACTCTTTGACAAGCTCTCGCTCCGGTTCAACAAGAGAGTCCTTTTCATCAAGGACGTCATCGGGGACGAGATCTGCTGTTGGAGTTTCTTTGGCCAGGGGCGGAAGCTGGCCGAGGTCTGTTGCACTTCCATCGTTTACGCCACGGAAAAGAAGCAGACAAAGGTAACTGGCAATTGTTCTGATCCAGCTCCCCAAACACGGCAAACTTTCTGAAGTTAAATCAATGATTCCTTTGTTAGGAGCGCTGGCAACCCCGGCAAAAACAACGATCTCACCGCAGGCTAACAAATCCGTCCGGCAGGGAGATGAATAGTTGTCTGCTACATCTATTCATCTCCGCCCCCTGCCTTTTATCCCCAGAACTAGAGTGGGGCTTTGTTAGCATCGGTGTGGCTCTTCTGTCCCAAGGATCGGCCCATAGATTTCCACTGCTCTCCT